>NC_083279.1:19436257-19795519 GCF_963506605.1 Zootoca vivipara
CTTGGAACAATGACAGGGAACTCTCTGAAACTCTCCAGATATTTGTTGGACTAGAACTCCCATCATCCCTGCTCATTGGCCGTGCTGGATGATGCTGATGGGAACTACTGCCCAATAAGATCTGAACAGCCACAATTTGAAATTTAAACCCACTGCAGCTTACAGGTCTTTGAAAATGATTGCAATTGCCCCTTTGCACATTGTAAATTATCCCTGTGCGTATCTTAGCAGTATTCTCCAGTAGTCCATGGAAAAATTACTTGCAAAGATGCAACCTGTTAAGTATCCCCATGGCTTTTAGGGTCTCTATAACACTAATTACTAGCCTAAATTCTCGAGAAAGCCACATTGTTTATAGATTTTCACTACATTATTTATAGTACTTAAGGAAGATGGCAGGCTCAAAGCTCATTCCGGCCACTTTCAGACATCACAAAATCTTCCCTTGGCATATGCAGCAATAGCCCATAGAATAAGTGCTCTGGTTTTAGTTATTGATGCTCAGCAATAAAGCCACATTTTTTTTCCCCATTTGCCTGAGTGTAAGGCCAAAATTTATATGAAGATAATTTTCAGGAATTTTTTCTTTGTGCGGTTCTGCCTAAACTTTGGAGAGCAATTGTCATATTAAAAATGTTTTTTGATCCAACCCCACCTAGTCTGTATGCTTCCCCCCACTGCCACCTAACTTGCTGAATTTCACCACATTCACTTACGTGAAATTTATGTGACATTTCTTAATTAGAGGATAAACAACAGCATCTACAACTGGGACCATTATAACAATGAGTATTGGGTTTACAGTCTGTTGAGAGGAAAGGGGAAAAACACAAGAAAGTTAATAACTTTCAAACAGCTTATATAAAGGTCGCTTGAAATAGCTGAAAACATAAATGTAAAAGCTTACTACACCTGCATCTGGTCTGGCTGAATCTGAACAGGGCCCTGGAGAAAAAGAGAGAGATGTATATCTTACTTATAAAGTACTTGTAAGTTGAAACTTTAAATATCCTTGCCCAATCTAGCCAAGAGTATTCATGCATGTACAGACCAAATTCTGTCTAATTTAGCATCTTATTTCTCACCAAAGGCCAACTAGAAGCCTTTGGGAAGTCCACAAACAGAACATGAGAGTGACAGCATTCCCATGCTGTTGATCCACAGCAACTGGTATCATTTTCGAGGCATGTTTGCTCCAATTCGGGAAGCAGTTATATAGCCAACATGACCTATATCTGTTGAATAGCCGTATTCTCTGCGAATTTGTCTAATCTTCTTTTAAAGCAGGGTTTCCCCAAGCTTGGGTCTCCAGCTGCTTTTGGACTACAATTCCCATCATCCCTAGCTAGCAGGACGAGCGGTCAGGAGTGATGAGAGTTGTAGTCCAAAAACAGCTGGAGAAATTTGGGAAACCCTGTTTTAAAGCCTTATAAGTTGGTGGCCATTCCCCACACCTTGTGAAAGCAAATTCCATTGCCTGTAGTGCTTCCTTTCATCTGTCCTGAATGTCGCACCATTCAGCTCCTTGAGTTATTACCTTGAGTTATTACGAGAAAAACTTTGCTCTGTTTTCGCCTCACCATGCATAATTGTGTAAATCAATATCATGTCTAAACTAAAAAGTCCTGAATATTGTAAACTTTACTGGTAGGTGACCTGGCAAACAATATTTGTTGCCCTCCTCTGCATCCAAGCAGGCCAGTGCACAAATATCACTTGCTAGGCCAGGAATATGGGCATGCTTCCAGCGGTGTGTGTCCAAACATACAAACTAAGAACTGCCTAGAGCTCAAGCAAGTGTGTACCGGTAAGAAACAACTTACAAAATCTCCATCCATTGTTGTGGCCTGCAATGTCCATCGTGATCCCTTTGAAACAAAACATTAGAAATTACTTTTAAAAAGCAATTGCAACTAAATATCCTCAGGGTACAGTAAGTGTCTGCAGAATACCAAAAGTATTTGCTGTACTAATAAGACACCTTGTGTCCATGTTGTAAAGAACAATGGGTAAGAAACCGAGTAAGTAATTTTATCAACAATGCCAAAAGGCAAGAACAACAAATTTTTAGAAGCTTTTGCCAGCCTGTAGGCATACCGAAAATAAAAATAACACTCAGCAAATAACTTCTAAGTGGACAATCATAGGTGAAAAATCTGCTGTGCCTTCTCTCACACATAATCATGTACAGTGGTACCTCTACTTACGAATAACTCTACTTACGAATGTTTCTACTTACACATGGAGCTCTGTCCGCCATCTTGGATGCGGTTTAGATAGGATTTTTTCTACTTACGAATTTTTAGATAGGGTTGCTTTGACTTACGAATTTTTTCTCCCAATGCATTCTTATGGGATTCGACTTACGATTTTTTCCGACTTACGAATGTGCGTTCGGAATGCATTAAATTCGTAAGTAGAGGTACCACTGTATGTTACATCAGTGGACACAGAATTAATTTTTTTACAAGTAAGATTGTTCTGCCTGCTAAAACATCTACCAATAATAATGAAAAGCATTATAACAATAATATTGAAAAAATAAACAGTGCATATCCAACAGTACATCATGACTTAGATGGGGTGGGGTAGGGATAGGAGCTATTTAAACACCTGAATAAATTGTTAAGAATTTTCTTTCCAAAGTTACCTGCTGATCAAAAAGTGCCCAAAACATGGGAAGAGGAATATACAGGAACAGCACTCTTAAGACCATCTTTGTCTGGGCAATAAGTCGTTTCTATAACAAAGGAGTAAAACAAATCATAATAATAATAAAATACCAACTTTTTAAGAATGAGGTTTTCCATATATAGATTAGAGAAGGTAACAACACCCTTCAGAAATACCAGCGACCAACTCAAAGGCTAGGAAAGGAAGTTGTAGAAGCTGGATTTATTAATAGTCCGTTTGGAGAACGGCCCATCCCCTTATCACAAAGCGACCGTCCTGTAACTCTTGATGTACAGGCCATGATCAAAATTATTGGAATACAGAGAAAGATAATCCCAGGCTTAAAATTATGTCAGAGGGTAGTCTCAGCCTAGGCAGAGCCCAAATGTGCCAGAACAATAGGGCTGATGAGATAACACAACTGAGATACAGAATATAGGAAGCACATTTCCAGCCACAGCCAATTTGGACCACACAAAGAGGAGAGTACTGGTTCTCTTTCAGAAACAATGCAGTATCTTTATCTGCCAAAGAATGGATTGGTAAATTAAACACCTGATCTCCATTGCAGATTAGGCACAACTGTGTCAATTGCATTTATTGATTATGATCTTCTGCTTCCCTTAGATAAGCTTAGTGACTTACTGGACATAGAAAGCTGCCTTACACTGTGTCTTAAGCAGGCATCCCCAAACTCGGCCCTCCAGATGTTTTGGGACTACAACTCCCATCATCCCTAGCCAACAAGACCAGTGGTCAGGAATGATGGGAATTGTAGTCCCAAAACATCTGGTGGGCCTAGTTTGGGGGTGCCTGGTCTTAAGTGATGCTTATGCACCGAACCCTCTTTATTTTAATTTGACACTAGTTAAAGCACTTATTTAAATCTCTGAACTCTGTGGATTCAGATCTTATTTGAGGGTTGTTGCCTTTCCAATCAGCTGTAAATCCCTGCATGATCTACTGGACTTGGAAGCGACAGTCAGAGAGATTTTATAAAGGGTTCAAGATGCCAGAAGTCACGGAGTCTCCTTAAACTTTGCATTGTTAAATATAATATAAGGTAAATATGTCAAATAAGGGGACAGGTTTTTGAGCTCTCCGAACAGACAAATAGCACAACTTACATCATACTTCTCGCTAGCCCAGTCCAACCAGTGCTCCCTCTTGGGGTATTGCTTGCTGCGATGTCTAAATCTGTTTCCAATAGCAAACTGCAAAGAGACCATTTACAAATGGTTAAACAATGTTGTTGTTTTCCCCCAAATTATTTCACAAATTCTTTTGGAAGGAAAATGCTTCCCAGCTGACCGAAATGCAAAATGAAGCAAAGACTGAAACACTGCCAACAGGATGTGGCAACTGTCATCATTGCCCACCTCCCCCTCCTTTCAAAGCGTTTACTGTAAACTGTTTGAGCTATTTTAGTTGGTTTATTAATAAAGTTGTTGCATTTTAAATGCAAATGTATTATTTTGTACTTCACAAAGTTTTATCAGCAGCGACCTCAAAACCTGTTTTCTGTACTATATATGTCTAGATGTAGGTGCTATTGGCAGCTGTTTGCTTTTTAAAGATTGCTTTTTCACAATGTTCCCGACAATCTAGATCAGGGTTTCCAAATCATGGGTCTCCAGCTGTTTTTGGACAACAACTCCCATCATCCCTAGTTAGCAGGACCAGTGGTCGGGGATTATGGAAATTGCAGTCCAAAAACAGCTTGTGAGTTTCCCAGGTTTGGGAAACCCTGATCTATATGTTCCTGACAATTCCAGAGTGGCATTTAGGAAGAACCTAGAAGAGTAATTTAAACTAAAACTAGGTTGCTATGTTAAAGGCATTAATCTCTGTTTATCTATCTATCTATCTATCTATCTATCTATCTATCTATCTATCTATCTATCTATCAAGAATTATTGTAGGGACTTATAATGTAATCCTAATGTTTGACTGTGTTCACAACATATCTTTAAAGGAAATTATTTTCCTCAAGTGATTCTGGGCCCTGTATTTCACCCCTCACAGTTACAGTTCTCAGCAGACAAACTGCAGTGCCTAGAATCCTTTGAGAGGAGAAATGTGCTTCAAATGTGCTTTAAAATTATAGTGTGTACACAGCATTTGAGCGGCATGAGCACTCAACAATCGCATTAACTTCAGTTTTAAACTGAAGTTAGCTTAACAAACTATTCTCTCTCTAGGATCAAACTCAGGGGGGAAATGAAATAATAAATCAATTATTTGATACTTAATTTTGTGACACTTAACAGTAGAGTTGTCCTTGAAAATGCTAGCCATGAACTGTACATTGCTTACCGTAATACATTCAGCAACTCGGACCATTACATTGCCTTGAGGGTTAACTTTTTTGTACATTGTGCTTCCAACTATGAACACAACTGCAGAGAAAAATAAAGAACACCAAGATTTGCTGAGGTTGTAGCAATCTGCGAGAGGGCAAGACCATGCCATGCAAGGAGAGCATGTACATTACATTAAGTCAAAGTCACAGCTTATTTGGTCCACAGGCCATAAACATCAAATACAGTGTAGGTTATCAAGAAAAAACCACAGCAAGAAACAGAGAGAGGGAGAAAGTGAGGGATGACACTGCACAAAAAAATACATGCACACAGACTGAACATGAGAGTATTACAAAACCCATACACAATCAAAAATAGTAAAATGCAAACAATTTGAACTCATCTTCCTTTTAATAATTGTGACCTAATGTTGATGGTTACAGGGAGGTGGAGGAGCCCTTTATTTTCAGGGTTGGAATCTGCCATTAAAACTGATATGTAGAATTCATCTGAGCTTTCCAGGTGAAAAGAATGTATTGAGGAAATAAAACAATAGCTTATATTCCTGTGCAAATTACAATAGAGGGAAAGATATGCAACAACATTTTGACTGTAACACTTTGACAGGGATAACTTCCACAGGGACAACTTCTCAAGTGCCAGAAGGCAGTCTGGTAAATCAAATTTTCATAACAGCTGATGAAGTCACTTTAAGATCTAGTACAGAAATCACGGCGTTCAGAGTTTAATATGTACTTTCACAACTTAGCTCAGGTAGGAGCTGTGGCAAAGGAGTTCCTCATTGACATTTAACTCATTTCTCCACCGAAAGCTTCATACAGGATGACACTGTAACTGCCTGTAAGCATCAGCAAGAGATACCATTGCAAAATACAGAGGTTTAGGTCTCCACTGGCAGAACAAAGCATCAGGCCTCGTGACTAGTACCTGGATTCAGTGGAGATTGGTCCATTAGAGTGAATGGGACCACCAACCTCAACCTGCCTTCTTACAACTAGTCTAAGGGGTGGCACTGCTTCCAGCTCCGTGTGGCCCTTGCAGAATTAAGCAGAGAGGAGGACGTAGACAAAACTGTAATAAGTTGTCTCTGCTTCTCGTTGGCTGTAGTGCCACCTACTGTTGGTCTCCCCACCTTGTACCCAACCGGTACCAATAGGCACCAACCACCACTACCTGGGTTGCTGAAGCAAAGAGGGAATGCGTGCCACTGAGCACGTAGGACTGGCCACACGCCCTTCTTACACCCTGTTTATCCTCCAAATAAAGTCCTATCCTTGTCATCCTTCCACTTTCTTTACAGCTGTTTTTGTTTGCTAACTCTTTCCCCATCTCCTCTCAGTTCAACATAGCATGATCTTGCGTATTCCTTCCCAATGACACCCCAGTCTTATCTCCTCTCTCCCACCCACTCCTTCTTCAACACCACATTCCTCCTACTCGCTCTGACAGCTTCCCAAGCATTAATTTAAGAACAGCAGGTTCCTGGTGTGCTGCTCCAGAACCTAGTGTAATGTTAGGGTTTGCTCTCTAAAAGTCACAAAACGTTTACATGCTACTGAGCACTCCCTCACTGGAGGAACAGCTCTCATATTACAGACTAAGGCTGCAATCTGATGAGGAAGACCTACGCAGATGGGAAAATGAGGGGGTTGCTAATCCTTTCTGTCGAGAAACTGGTCCAGTTGCTTTTACTTTAGCTGCGGAAAAGATGTGGGAGCCTGCCAATTTCAGGGCTGGGTCTAAAATAAGGCTTGCATGGATGTAGATAACTTGCATTTCCATAGGTTATACACAGCTGATCCAGGTGGGATGAAACAAGGAAGTGGGTACCAGAAAACCTATGGGTTCTATCCAACTACGTTCTACTCAGAATAAACCCAATGGAATGGACATAAGCCATGTCCATTAAATTCAGTGGGTCTACTACTCTGAGTAAATCTGATCTGATGATCAACAGAGAGATTGCATCCCATTTCTGATATTTCTATTTTAACAGTGCTACTACATTTTTTCCTTTTTTAAAAACAACAACAACCCTCTTTTTCAAAATTGCAGTGCAATTATATTCCTGTCATTGTCCATCCTACCCTTGCCGCCCTGCAGGTAAAAAACGTTAAAAATCAATGAAGAAAGAGCACGATTGCTCCCTCTGGAACCCAGACTACAACAAAATGCAGCAAATGAGAGTTAAAGCAAATATGACAGGTAAGTGGGAAACGAAAAAGCATTTGACTTACACAGTGCAACGGCCATTAGTATAGCAGGAACACCGAATGCGAGAGGGTAACATTTTTGCTTGACGTGAATTCCACATTCCACCCCTAAATCAAATAAATAAGCAGTATATATTATCATGACTCTTTCCTCGAGCAGAAGTCTGTGTAGGCTACATTTTACCCATCTACCTCGGCCTATTTATTTATTTTCTCACACATATTCAGAGTAACCACTACTGTATAGATATTTCTCAGGAGGAGTCTCATTTCAGATTTGGATGGAAGAGAGTAGAGATTCTCAGTGACGTATGGAGGCATGCTCTTTCATATATTCAGGATTACACTGAAGGGGAAAGCCCTGAATTTTATGAACATTTGGTACAATGACTTTATGTTTACAAAACCATAATGTTGATACTACTAACACAGGCAAGTTATCCTCTTTTTTCCAGCCAAAAGATTGTACCTCTGGCATGCATGTTGTTGTTTAGTCATGTCCGACTCTTCGTGACCCCATGGACCAGAGCACGCCAGGCACTCCTGTCTTCCACTGCCTCCCGCAGCTTGGTCAAGCTCATGTTTGTAGCTTCGAGAACACTGTCCAACCATCTCGTCCTCTGTCGTCCCCTTCTCCTAGTGCCCTCAATTTTTCCCAACATCAGGGTATTTTCCAGGGAGTCTTCTCTTCTCATGAGGTGGCCAAAGTTTTGGAGCCTCAGCTTCACGATCTGTCTTTCCAGCGAGCACTCAGGGGTGATTTCCTTCAGAATGGATAGGTTTGATCTCCTTGCAGTCCATGGGACTCTCAAGAGTCTCCTCCAGCACCATAATTCAAAAGCATCAATTCTTCGGTGATCAGCCTTCTTTATGGTCCAGCTCTCACTTTCATACATCACTACTGGGAAAACCATAGCTTTAACTATATGGACCTTTGTCGGCAAGGTGATGTCTCTGCTTTTTAAGATGCTGTCTAGGTTTGTCATTGCTTTTCTCCCAAGAAGCAGGCGTCTTTGAATTTTGTGACTACTGTCACCATCTGCAGTGATCATGGAACCCAAGAAAGTAAAATCTCTCACTGCCTCCATTTCTTCCCCTTCTGTTTCCCAGGAGGTGATGGGACCAGTGGCCATGATCTTAGTTTTTTTGATGTTGAGCTTCAGACCATATTTTGCGCTTTCCTCTTTCACCCTCATTAAAAGGTTCTTTTGGCATGCATAGGCCCTTTTAAATGTTCCTAATGATGGTCTCCTTACTACACAGAGCCGGTGGCTTGCATCCAACAGGACCCTGCAGAAGTGGAACGAGATCTTCGCCCGACAAAAGAGGCGTGTCTCCATTTTATGCCTCGCAAATCTCCATGCTGCACCACACACTTGCTGAGAAGTCCCTTCACCCCCCAGAAATGTCTTTTTGGGTGGTGGGGTGGAAATAAGGAATTGTAGAGAGAAAGCAGCAGTGGAAATCTGTTCATGCAGCTTAGTGAATGAGCCAGAGGCAGAGATGCTCATAAGGAAGAATCCTACCAATAACACAATGGCATAACTCCTGCTGTGTCATCACTAAATGGCACCACTGAAACATTTGTGTACACTTTTGCCCAGTCTCCTTGCCATCATTTCTTAAGGCTGCTCACAGACAACCTGTTTTCTGCACAAAGTTTCTAGGGAGGTTACACGATACAGGCTATTTATTGGGAATTCACTTTGATTTGTTTTGGGGAGGTTAGATGACATTATGGCAAGCAAGTTATCTCACGTTTTCCAGTGCCGTAACTTTTCTTATCGCTAAAAGTCTAAATTTGTAGGGAATTTGATACTTGCACAACCTGAATTTGGTGGTATTTGATTGAATCCCATCTAAAAATACCATATTTATGCGAATCTAATCTAGCCATCGAATCTAATGCGCACCTCAGTTTTCAAAACCTTGAAACCCAAAAAGTATTATCTGGCAAATGTAAATGTGCCATCAAATCCAATGTGCACCCTAATTTTCGTGACGTCATTTGGCCAAAAAAAGGTGTACATTACATTCGAGTAATTACAGTTGTAGCAGTCTGGACACACCCTTAGAACCCTGACCCTGATGTTGGTTGGTTAATATTCTCACACACACACACACACACACACACACACACACACATTAATTAGAAAAGCAATTTTTACCTCTAAGAATTGGTGTGATTATAGTAGAAAGAAGGCTTCCAGCATTAATGGACAGGTAGAATATAGAAAAGAACCTATTTCTTTGTTTTTCCTGAAATACAAAGGAGAACATTAGTGTAAAATATCTTTTGGAAGCCTATTTTTTGAAAAGCACAAAGCGCAAAGTAATTGCTACTTCAGCTAATGGTCAGAGAATAATGGCCAAGTGTTTGACTGTGTGGGCTTTAGTTTTTACAGTATATGCTCATATATGCTGGCATCTGTCTGCCTCAGGAGACAAATGTCCATCTGTATATGTGTGTGTGTGTGTGTTTGTGTGTGTGTTTGTGTGTATGTATACACACACACATCCATACATACATGCAGGGCTGCTATAAATAAAACATGCTTTTGCAAAACCACCATGATAGATTTTAAGAAGCAAATTCTACATTTCAATAGTGTTGTGACTCGGGTGGATTATTATTATTTGGACAGGACAGGGTTAATGGAACCCCAATGACTACAAACTGATACTCCATAATAGCCATTGGTAGAACTGCCTACGTCTTATGTTAGGGAAATTACAGGGAACTAGGCTAGGAAATGGTTGGAGAAAATTTCTCATCTTCATACATTTTCCTCCCGCACAGCAATACTCCAGTGAGATGGAGAGGACAAGGTAGGTGTAAGTGGAAAAAACCAACAGAAACATTTTCAGATATGAGTTTTAGATGGAACAATGAGAAGGCAAGCTCTCTGGAAAGTGCCTTTGCGGAGCTGCCCGTCTCTGGAGATCTGATGTGGCTCAACCAGTATGTTTGTAAATAAGTTACAAAATGCCGATAAGCCTTTAGCGACCTTCCTCCAAATAAAAATAAAGCCCAAGTTAAGTGCCAGGAACTTCTTACCTGATGATCCTCAAACTGGTCTCCACCAAAGGCTGCTACACAGGGCTTGATTCCTCCAGTTCCAAAAGCAATAAGGACCAAACCAATCATAGAGAAAGAACTGCAATAGTAGAAATAGATTAATAGTTGTTGTTTCAGTTTATTACCCACCCTTTAGCATAAGGTCCCTGGGTATGCTACAACTATTTTAAATATACAAATATGCTCACAGCAAAGAATGCTCTTTTAAGAAACTGGGTTGTGTGCTGGTAGGCAATCCAAATGTAACAGAAGTAAATGTGAACATGCTGAGTTTCTCCATAAGTATACAGATATATAGGGTGGAGAGACAATAGATCTGGGGCCTAGCACAGAAGACTCCATGCCTGAGCTCCTTGAGTCATGACCTAATAGTGCTTCTGACCCATATTGTTCTCTGGTTTGCTGTTGCTGATTCGTTGAAAGCAGAAGTTTTTCCTCATTTTGTATGTCTCTGCTCTGACAAGAGAACTTCTGCTGACCTATGGTGCCTCAAGGGGCAAAGGTTAAAGTTAGTTTTCAACTGAATCTCCATGTTGTGTATCTGGCAATAGGTCTTCAGGCATATGCCATTATTTTTCAAGCAGGGGACAGGATTATCTGACAGGATTGCAGAGATTACAAGAGTTCCACGCCAAAAGCAACATGTCTCACGCAGTTTTCAAGGCACGAACAAAATATGATAATCGAAGCACTTCCTCCAAAGGATAGCTGCAGCTTTATTGAGATAGCAAAAATAAAGCTCCTTGGACTTTGCCATGTGATAGGAGTCATATGATTATGCAAAGAAAGGAACAAAGGCTGCAACAGTTCAAACCACAGTAAACAGAGGATCTGTGGGTACATTGAACCGCTCAATTCCAATTTGCAATTACAAGGAGAGCAGAAGTAACTGCTGCAACTTACATGGGAATCGCAACATTATCTACATGACCATCCCCGTCTTGATCCAGCAAATCATGTATGGAGCCTACCGACAAGACCGCTTGCCCAACTGTGTATACAATCGACAAGGAAATAATGGTCCTGTTATGAAGAAAGCAGACAAAAGATGTATTTTTAGTGACACAATCCCTTTATCTTTATTGAATATGCTGCATTTTGCTTAGACAACTAAAGCATGACAACAAAGAGGTGAGCATGTTGTTGTTGAACATGAGCACTCCATGTCCGTTCAACATTTGTTTGCTGCACTACTTCCATGCTCAGGATCCAGATGTGCTTGGACTTCAAGTCCTATCAGACCCAGTCGGCCTGCCCAATGATCAAGCATGATGGAAGTTTTAGTGCAACCATATCTGGAGGGCACTAGGGTCCTGCTCCTGCTTTATGGTTTCACTAAGAAAAGCAGCAACATATGTGCAGCAACTGTGTTTGCTAAAAAAATTGAAATAATCATGCCTACGCATATCCCTGGGTCTCAAAATTTCTATGCACCCAGAGCAGTAGGCCTTTGTGCAAAACCCGTTTTCTGCTTTCAGATTGCAATGGCAGCATTGCAATTTTCTTCAATTAAAAGAAAAAACATCTAGGGATTTACTAAGCAATCATACTTAGCAGAAGGTAGGAAAAGTACTATCATATAGCTAGCTCAAAAAGAAAATGCAAAATACAGCATTGACTAAATTCAGGAAGAGAGACCTCTTTCCTCAGGAAAACATTTCAGGAAGACTGGAATGTGCCTTTTGGTCCATCTAGCTTCGTGTTGACTTGACAACACCGTCTGGCATCGCCTCTCCAGGTTTTCCTAGTCCTACCTGGAGAAGCAAGGAACTGAACTTGGGACCTTCTGCTTGCAATGTGTTCTACCACTGAGCTCAGCCCTTTTCCTGACCAAGGTGAGTCATCATGTTGGAAAAAGGGATAGAAAAATGTGCTGATTATTATTTGTAGGTTATTCAATGCTACAGTAATGACAGCATGACCTACAACGTATTGCATCTTACGTAATTGGTGCTGTCCAATTTGTACATGCAACAGGTATCACCCATGGCATCTACTCTCTCACACAAAACTGGAACGCCCAGTCTAACTGAGTAGAGAGGAACTTCAAGGCATTCTCCTAATCACCCAGGGTAAAACTGAGCAGGGACTGGCAACATGAGACCTGAACATTTCTTAATTGTTGTGGCCAACCTCCCTGATACTCATTATAATAGTTAACAAGCTCTTGTACACATCCTCTCTCCGATACAATTGTTTGGCAATCTACACTTCAGTTTCTATTTGTATAAGATGATAGATACAGTAGATAGATAGATAGATGATAGATAGATAGATAGATAGATAGATAGATAGATAGATAATAGATATAGACAGACAGACATAGACATATATTTATAGATGTATAGCAATCTTTTTTTAAAAAAATACGCTAATACATTTTATAAGTAAAACCAAAGGATTATGCCACATCCCAAATACACAAAACCAACAATGATACATGTCTGAATTGCAAGCTGAAATGTGGAGCTTATAAAAAGGTTTTACAAATACTATTAACTACTAAGTAACTTGTCTCATAAGACTTCAAAGGTTACATAATTTCATTGCCATGCAGGAAAGAAAACAAAACAAAGTTACAGATTACTTTTTTTAAAAAAAATGCATTGGCCTAGTTTGCATGTCATGCTAATCCAAACTAAGGTTTAGCATTGGCATGCAGCTTTCAGGACTCAAGGTTTCAGCCACCTTACTGCTTCTTGGTCATTCTGCCTATTGTACCAAACTAAGCCATGGTTTGGCATGTTGTCTAAATCTAGGTTTGTGGTTTAGGTGCCCTGGATAAACCGCAAGCCATCAACCATAAGACAAACCCTAGTTAAAAGAACTCATAGCTAGTCTGGTTTCAGACAACACACTAAGGCTACATATACACATTCATTATTTAATCAATGAAGATGAGCACTTGTTTTTCCCCCCCTCTATGAAGTAAAAATGCAATCTAAATCCATTGCAAATTTTGCCCATGAAAAGTGCTTCTTGAGAAACTGGTTTCATTCTGAAAATACAAGCTCATAGCAGATTGCATCTACACTGCCCCAGTGTGTCCTTTTGAAAATCGATATATGCAGCGTCGCCATATACTAAGAACGCAATCCCCATGTCCTGCTTCATTCACTTGGGGCACAGAGGAAAAGACACAGATAACCTAATCAAGGGGAGGGTTTTCAAACTGTATATCGAGTAATCACACCAACTCTTGTGAATGGCAGGTTCTAGAATCGACCTACATTAAAAGCAGCATGTTGAGGGCAAACATGAATGATTTCAAATTTGAGGGAAGCTACATTTTTGTGCTGCAAATTGATTACTGTTTATGCAGCCTGCCAAGCCATGGCTTCGCTCAGTGCAACAACAAAACATCCAGGAAAGAGTAAAAGCAGCTGCCCTCTCCTCTATGGAAGCCTGCATATTTGGACATTTACATGACAGTTTAGCATGATGGGCTTAGGCCAATGCCTACATCTTTATAGAAGCAAAACAGACAGAAATTCAATATCATTGTCTCCATCCCAAGGAGAGATGGATTTCTGCCTGCCTTGCTGTTGTCATTAGCGCACAGCATCTGCCTGGAGGTTAATAGGGAGAAGTGAAGCTCTACTTCATCTTAGTTTTAGACCAAAGCTTTTATTAGCTCCACAAAAGCTCCTTTCCCCATCTTTAAGACGTGTGTGTATATGTAAAAAGGGAAAGGACCCCTGGACAGTTAAGTCCAGTCAAAGGCAACTATGGGGTGCAGCACTCATGTCGCTTTTCAGGCCAAGGGAGTCGGTGTTTGTCCACAGACAGCTTTCCAGGTCATGTGGCCAGCATGACTCAACCGCTTCTGGCACAACGTGACACCGTGACGGAAGCAAGAGCGCACAGAAATGCTGTTTACCTTCCCACCACTGTGGTACCTATTTGCACTGGCATGCTTTCGAACTGCTAGGCTGGCAGAAGCTTGGACAGAGCAACGGGAGCTCACCCCAATGCGCGGATTTGAACTGCTGACACTGGAAGCTGTTGGGACCCCAGCTACTCACCCCATTAATTTGCCTACAGGCATCTATACATATAAATTAATATGTGTACATTTTATATAAACTTTGTGCCTAGAGTTCTTTTAAGTAATGCCCCTTCAAATGAAACAGCTTGATTCTCTTCACGCAATTTAGATGCATCTTCCGCAGAATTATTCTGGTATTCTAAAATTGCACTCACTTGAACTTTCCCAGCCAGGAATCAGCTACAAGTGCTCCAAGGATAGGTGTGAGGTAGCAGAGGGCAACAAATGTGTGGTAAATGGCTGTAGCAAGATTGTCGCTCCAGTTGAGAAAATACTTGAAGTAGAGCACAAGCACAGCTATGGAAAGAAAACAAGGAGAGTAATTAGGGAAAGGAGGGAGGGGAGGAAGCACTCTGCCGCTATAGCCACAAGCATCCAGCAGAAGTAAAGGCAAAAATCACCTCGCATTCCATAGTAGGAGAATCTTTCGCAGAATTCATTGATGACTATGAAGAAGATGCTGAGCGGGTAGCCAAAGCAACCAGGCTGGTGGAATAGAAAATCAAAAGAAGATTAGCATCAATAATTAGGACATTTCATGGGAGAGGTGGCAAATGAAATAAATAATACCACAGCACAACAACATAACAGAAACAGATTTGGCTGGAGAGGAAAAATCAACAACACAACCACACTTATTTCTGCAACAAACAGAAAATATGGATTCTTTCACTCACACACCTCTTAGGCATTGCTCCTCATATGAATATTTGGAGAGCAGAGTCCAAGTTTGAGGGGACCCACCTCAGTGGGCCTCCTCCAGGTGACCTTGGGTCAGCTTCAGACAGCTGAGTCCAAGAGCAGCCATGTTAATTTCCCACAATGTAGCCCATTGTGGGAAATGAAGATGGCAGCCCCCAGATCCAGATAATTTTCTAAAGGGGAACATAGGGGGTAGGAAGAGCGGCAGGCATCAGCCCATTGGCTGCTGTCCAGAGATGTAGGGCTGATGTCAGGCATTCTGGATAAACTAATGACTGAGGCTACAATCAAACCCATTGGTTAAGTATACTAAAGCCTTTCTTAAATTATTTCAATAGGCCTGAACGTGTCCAACTCTGAGCTAGATTGTGGTAAGAGAATGTACTTTTTGCTGGAATCTGTGGGCAAGTACTTTGCTTGTTGGAAAAATAATGCAATTCCTCCCTTGACAGCCCTGGTAATTGTTTTGTTTAAAAAGAAAAAAGAAAAAAAGGATAAGCTACAGAATACTAATTAATGGAAAATTATAAGACAAATTTTTTACCTATAAAATACTGTGACTGGGTTTTTTTTAATTAAATATTTAAATTCCATATTGTGTAAACAACTGGAGGATCCCCTGTTTTGCCACACCCATAATTTTCACGATACTTTCTAAGGCCACATGCCAATGTACGTGTTAGGTTTTGCATGGTTAAGCCTGTGCCGGACATGAAACATCAGAGGAGTTACAAGCTTGCATCAATACAATCATGTTTCCAGAAATTCTGGTACATCAAACAATGATTGCATTGCTTAAACGTTAACTGATAAGTTGAACAGGTATTGGCTGTCAGGAATTGTCACAGCGTCCTTCCTCATCCATTACAGTAATATGAAAAATGTGTGGGCAGGACCCAGAAAATGATGTGAAAGTGTGAGGTGCAGTTTCACCCCTGGAGCAAGGCTGGCCTAGAGGCCTAGGGAGTAGCTGGATTGGAAACAAACTATCTACACATGCTGCTCTGAACTTCGCAGGAAAAGATCGTGACATGCTCGTCTAACAAATACAATTTAGATTTGTGGTTGCTGCTCTGTTTGTTTGGTTCTAAGTAGCCTTTTCCATTCATTTCCAGATACATAACAGTTAAATGTAAAACAAAACTAAATTGTGCTTTTCCTTGAGTCACAGATTCACAGAATTGTAGTGTTGGGAGGGTTCCCCAAGGGTCATCTAGTCCAACCCTCTGCAATACAGGAATCTCAGCTAAAGCATCCCTGACGGATGGCCACCCAACTTCTGCTGAGAGACATCCAATGAAGGAGAGTCCACAACTTCCCAAAGGGAGACCGTTCCACTGTCAAACAGCTCTCACTGTCAGAAATTTCTTCCTGATGTTTAGCCAGAATCTCCTTTCTTGTAACTTGAAGCCATTGGTTCAAGTCCTACCCTCCAGAGCAGGAGAAAACAAGCTTGCTCCATCTTCCATGTGACAGCCCTTGAGATGTTGGAAGGTGGCTATCATATCTCCTTTCAGTCTCTTTTTCCCCCAGGTTAAACATATCCAATCTTTCCTTACTCCATTAAGGTTTTTAAAGATGTGTTCTATTGCTTCTAGGAGAGCATTGTGCTTAAATGTCAGCAAATGTTTAATTGAAGAGAACTGCAGATATGTGGAGCAATAACCAAGATCAGCATCTTATCTGTGCTTGCCACTCACTCCTGTAGTACTGGAAGCACAAGCAAGAAGCTTTATAAATCATACAAATAGTAATGGGAAATAGTGATGGAAGCAGTTGCTTAAAAAAACCACAACTAAATTACTTAAGACTTTCTAGACATGTTCTAGGCAGAATTCAAGTGTACTTGCAACACATGGACATACACAACCCACCCAAACTAAAGCTGCCAAACTGTGCAGCACAAACACTTACCGAACGGCTTCGAGGTCCTGTATTTTTCTCTGCAATGAGACAGGGGTGAGGGGAATGGTGGAGAAAAAGCAATAAGAAGCCTGAATAAATTTAATAGTAGAATGAGCACATACATTATTTTAATTTACTGTTGAGGAAATTGGATTTTAGCCACATTTTTGTAGGGAGACATAAGGACCAAAAATGAAATTAAGGGCATATGAAATGCATGAAATATGTAAAATATGGCATGCCATCTATCCACAGGTTCCATATCATAGGATAAAAAGGTGCAAAATATTAAAAGATGCAGAGGTCTATTATAAGTAGATTCGCTCATAATTCGCACATTAATCTTGTAAAATATGTGGAGCACATCACATATTCATGTGTAGTATTCCTACACAGCAGAAATAGCACACTTTTGAATGTGATCCACCAATAATCAACTCTAAGTAATCCTCTCTATCTCTCCCTTCAGCCAACTCACTGTGGCTTCCGCATGATCAAGAGCTCAAAATCTCTTTGCCTTAAGAAATGTGCAAGTATTTATGCCAAGCTCATATTCCAATATCTATTAAGAGGTATAAGCACATACATGTACATACAAAATTCTTAACCAAGACTGAATTCCCACCGTTTAATTTTGTATGTAACCAAATATCAGCCTTGTGAATTTGCCAATTTGCTTGAGACTCACTCCCCTGCACCTCCACTCCAATATCTGAAATGGTGCCCAGTAGAATCTACTGCAGTTGCCAATAAAAGAAAATCCCATTTTTAAACAGAAGTTACAGAAACTGGAGAACAGATCTGATTGGTCTTCCTGACCTGCTAATGCAATATAAGTAGTCATCATATGTGCAAAGTTCAATGCTCTCTGCTTTAATTCCAACTGCAGTGATCCCACCCTTCCCTATTTTCATTAAACCTTTAAATTGTTTGTTTATATTAGGGATTTCAATTTTAAATAAGTGATAGCTGATCAGCGTTGTTGATGCTGTTGTTTCTGATCTTGGGCTACCTTCCCAGGTTGATGAGCCCCACCTGCCCCTCACTTCCCTCTACAGCAGGCACCCCCAAACTTCGGCCCTCCAGATGTTTTGGACTACAATTCCCATCATCCCCGACCACTGGTCCTGTTAGCTAGGGATCGTGGGAATTGTAGGCCAAAACATCTGGAGGGCCGCAGTTTGGGGATGCCTGCTCTACAGCATTTGCAGAAACCACCTTCTTGACTGTTGGACCCACTATTGGTCTCATCTGCTAAGTCCACCAGGGGATGGAAAATAAAGGTGTTTTGGCATAATAAAATTTAATAAAATTTAAAATTAAATTAAAGGAAGATGGTTGTATGGACACGCAGCACACAGATTATGATGCACTTTTCACATTTAATGTGTGATATTTGGAGTGCAATAGTCCAGGAGTGGTCTGCTCCAAGGAATGGTCTCCCCTTTTTATCCTTACACACTTGGTGCTTCAGAGATATGTACAATTAATTATATAGCCTTGTACTGGACACTGTGCAGTTTCTTATCATTGCTATCCCTTGCCATACATTGGCCCTAATCCAACTAATGATAGCAGTTATACTTAAGTACCGCTGGAATCAAACAATGGGTTTTCATTAGTTAACGGTGATGAATTTGCCCTTAGAATTCCAATGTCTTAAGTACAGGTAATATGTACCTGTGACAGAATGACTTCTTTGCTTCCTGAAAGGGAGACCTCTAAAGCAGGGTAGCAAACCTGTGGCACTCCAGATGGCATTAGGCTCCAATACTCATTGGGGATGATGGGAGTTAAAGTCCAACATCTGAAAAGCCATGGGTTAGCTACCCACTTCTAAAGTTTCTCAACTTCCGGCTAAATTTGCCCATTGTAAATATCATGGGAATAAAGAAATTAAAGTATATGTCCCCTCGGGCTTTTAAAAGTTTGCATGACTAATGTCAGCACTTATTGTGCTACTATGTACCCAGCTTCATTATCTTGAAGATAAGACTCTAGAACAAGAAGGATTTGTACTTTAGCATCCTGATTTGTGAAATAAGCATATTTCTATCACAGCTATATTCTTGGTTGTAAGAGAAAGCTATTGCAGCTATTAACATGTGGTCCAGAGTTCATAAACAACCAGCTGTACTGTTAGCTAATATTCAAACATAACACAGAAGCAAAAAAAAAAAAAAAACTTTGCGGGACTAAGGACCTACTCAGACGCATGGTGCCCATTGGAAAAAATGTGCTATTCTGTTTCCATCTAATTTGGTCCACGATAAGGTAGTTCTGTACATCCCTTCATAGATGCAAGAACCAGCTTTTGCATGAAGTTGCAAAAACTGATAAAAACAAACAGCTGGAACACACTTGAGTGATAATGCAAAACTGATGGTGCTTAATAACTCATGTGCATCCTAAAAGGCAAACTCTGATTTTCAGATAATGGGACCTAAATGTACAATAAATGTTTCAAGCACACAATCACCTCTTCTACTTAAAACAACAAAACAAAAGTTTGTTCCTGTGTACAAAGGAAAGATACATCACTGATTGCCAGTTTCCATCTTTACCACAGATGAACAGTTTGCCTCTGGAGTGAATGGCCTTTTCTGCGCTTGCAAATGGAAGTGTCAATATTTGAACATGCACAATATGAATCAGTGCAACACTACTGCACTGATACGGGAAATTCAGGATGGATTTAAGTATTCCTGTGCAAATGGATAGAATTAGCTACAAAGGGAATAGCAATGGCATAGTGTTTGCTGTTACCAAGATCAGAAAAACTAATTTCTAACTTTGTTAATATTAAGACTGCCTAGTTTCTCTTTATTCCTGTTACAATTAGCAAGGAAGCTGCAATTTCACCTAAGGATGGAGACAGGCATGGGTAAAAGCAGGCATCCTCGACCCTCAGGAGATGCAGATCAGGTTTGTCATGCCTCTTCTCAGTAAGCCTTGGTGTCTGGTACCGAAAAGAGCCTGATTTAAATGTTTACTACCTTCTCCCACATTCTCTTTTAAGACTCTGATTAGATGCAGATTCATGATGTTATTGCCAAAGTTTCAATCCCCACTGTGCTTTGTTTACTATCTAGTCTGATTAAGAGTTCTGGAGAACTCAAAAGCTTGGACACTATATCATGGTGTTTGGGTTGGCCTAATAAAGGTCTTTCCTTGACATGGACTTACATGTAGTAAGTCCATCTAAGCTCAGTGGAGATTCCTGCTTTAAAAGTATTATTTAGATTGTAGCCTTAACTCAATAGTAAGGTAAAGGTAAAGGTAAAGGGACCCCTGACCATTAGGTCCAGTCGTGACCGACTCTGGGGTTGCGCGCTCATCTCACATTATTGGCCGAGGGAGCCGGCGTATAGCTTCCAGGTCATGTGGCCAGCATGACAAAGCCGCTTCTGGCAAACCAGAGCAGCACATGGAAATGCCGTTTACCTTCCCGCTGTAGCGGTTCCTATTTATCTACTTGCATTTTGACGCGCTTTCCAACTGCTAGGTTGGCAGGAGCTGGGACCAAGCAACGGGAGCTCACACCGTCACAGGGATTCGAACCGCCGACCTTCTGATCAGCAAGCCCTAGGCTCAGTGGTTTAACCACAGCGCCACCTGGGTCAATAGTAATATGGTCCAAATACTTCTCTCTCTGTGCACATGTGGAGACACACACACACACACACACACACACACACACCATGAAGGTACACATTCTGGTTTTTAAAATACACACTGCATCTGTTTAAAAATATTATTAAAAAGTATTTTAAACACTAATGATAAGAGTTAATAAAAAGTATGTATCACAAGAGCACACCTTGAGACATTTGGTTGCACTTCTAAAACCACATACATTGTCAGAATAGGTTTCACGGGACACAAATGAGATGTCTTTTTGGAGTCAATTGAAGCTAAACTCACCCCCCCCCCCAGGGTTGTCAACTTGTGGGTGGGGTGGGGGAAGGGAAAGAAAGACAACCTAGGTTGCTTTGGCCTCTTTCTCAGAGTCTTGTTATGCAGAAACCATCAGGTTTACCTTTTTGCTCCATGTCTAAACATTACCACCTATTTATTACAGGAGGGCTAGCTGCTCTTAAAGGAGCAGCAACAGGAGAGTTGACAAAGCTATTTGTTACAAAGATGAGGAATGAAACTGATTCTCCACCCCTTCCCTGTGGAACACAGTGACTGAAACAAGTGTCACTCATTTAATCTGAGTCTGTTTTGCAGCTGTGAAGTGCATAGGAGCCCTCCCAGGAAAAGGTGGTAGCAGTTGCATGTACTAATAGCTAATTATCTTAAGACCAGCACATTAGCCAGAGAACAAGTTAATCAGCCCCAATTTCTTCAGTTGGCTATTTACTTAACCCTTCTGTTTTCATGTCAAATCAGTATTTGTGTTGATCTTTTTAGAAAAACAACTCACTTAACTGAAAGTATAAAGGAACAAGAAATAGCTCTCTCTTTAGTATCCATATGAACTTCTGAATATATGAATGCCAATGACCTAAATATGTTGATGTGACACACCCCTTTTCTGCATTTCATTATAGGCTATTGCCTCTAAGTGCAAGAGTGAGTTTAAACTTGATGCGCCCAAGCTCTGGTGAAAACTGCAAACCTGTATTTGGAAGTACCGGTAGCTGCCAGAGAGCTATGTAAATACTGTACAAGGAAGAGGAATGTTGTGACACCTTGAAGACTGACAATAGATTATGATGACATGAGTTTAGGAATAGGAAGCTGCCTTATATCAGGGCCTTTGCATAAGAAGCAGTGGTTCTGCCTTTGAGCTTTGTGGACCAGAGTCCATTGAATGAGACTCTAATCTGGGAAAGCTATAAACCTGTTAATCTTTTAAAGGTACCACTTATGTGAAAGGAAGTTACTAGATCAGAGGTTCCCAAACTGTGGTCCACAGGCTTTATTCAGCAACATGTCCTCATTAGGCTAAATATTCACATTGAAAGTAGCAGTAAAGTGTCCGGCATGGCACATTGCTATTGCTACAACAGGCGGATAAGCAATTAAGTGGCCCTCCAAAAAAACTCGGCAATATTCAAGCAGTTTGGGAGCTAATGTACTGTCCTAGATTTCAGAAGTGCAAGCCACCTCTCCCGTCACGCCTCCAGGCCTCTAAGAAGCACGCCTGGCTTTAGACTGCACGGTGCTGGACTCCAACTCCCTTCAGCCATCAAGCCAGCATGCTTGGTGGCCGAACATTGTGGGAATTGTAGATTCATGGAATTGTAGGGACCCCGATGGTAATCTAGTCCAAGCCCCTGCAATGCAGGAATCTTTTGCCCAACGTGGGGCTCAAAACCACGACCCTAAGGTTAAGAGTCTGATGTTTTACCGACTGAGCTGTTCTTGTGGGGGCTCCAAAGCACCGTTCAGGCGCCTAGAAAGCAGAGTAGCTCCTCATTGGAAGAGAACCGAGCGTCAACCGAGGCCAGCAAACTCCTCTCGTTGCCCTTGGAATTGGAAGCCTGCACTTGCCCGCAGACAACCTGAGCGGTGGCTCGCTCAGAAATGAACATTTTTGTGGGGTGTCTCTCTTTCTCCCCGCCCCCAATGTCCCAGGGCCACTTCCGCGCTGCTCCCAGGCTGGCATTCGAGAGTCCTTCTCACGGTTTCAGCGAACGCGCCCACGCACCATTTCAAAAACGTTTCCCGCCTTCACCCCCCAAAGTATCTTGGGAACCGTAGTTTGGCCCCTCGCAAGAGCTGCAGTTCCCAGAAAGCTTGGCAAACTACAGTTCCCAGGATTCTTGTTTGGGGTGGGTGGGAGCGTGGAAAGTCAGGTTATATATACATTCTTGGGGATGGGAGAAGAGACCTGTTAGCTGAAATGGGCCTGAGTCAGAACACGGCGCTCGTAGTTGAAGTCTTCCTCTCAGTGCCTAGGGCTGCTCACGCCCCCCATGGCTCGCCCCCCCCCATAAAGGCAACTTATTCATTCAGGGCGCGCGGGAACGCTTGGTAACATGGGCACCCGCATAGATAGACGGCAGTTCGGACGGTTGTGTGGGAAAGGCTCTTTCAGCGGGTGCAGCTTGCAGGAGCGCACGGCTCTTTCCTGCCCGGCTACCTCTCGCCTGGCAAGGAGAGCGCCCGTCTCTTCTGCCTGGAGTTGGTGTTTGAGCAGAGGCTGAGCAGGCACCGGACGAGGATGCTGCTTGAGCGACATCGTGCGCTGCAGGTCTCAGCCCTCGACGACTGCAGCCCTGTCATCCTATTACGAGCGGCTACCCTATTACGACTCCCAGGAAAGTGGGTATATAGACGCGCGCAGACGCATACACGCGCACGAACACCGGGGTCATCAGCTCAGGGCTGCGTGCGTTTCCCGCGTGCGCCGACGCGCGCAACCCACACAGGTGCCTCGGCTGCTGCAGCGCCTGGCGCCAGCCCTTCCCACATACGTACCCATCGGGGCGCCCGCGGATGGTACTGATGGTCCTGCTGAGGCGAGCGAGCGCACGCTGCGGAGGGAAGGAGGACACGGACGGGGTTTTGTTCTTTAAAGCCTCTGCCCCTGGCCTGGCGCCAAGTCCTACCCCCACTTACCTGGCTGGGTCAAGGAAGCTGCAGAGGTGGTAGGCGGAGAGGAAGCTGGATCATGGGCCGCCCTCGCTCCCGAGAAGGAAAACACACGCGTGCCCAGAGAGAGAGAAAGGGAGGAACCGCTTTTCACCATCACCACAGAGACAATTGGCAAAGGCCATTGCTGACCTCGCCGACCCACTAAGTTACAGAAAGAGGGAGGGAGGCTATCAAAGAGGAAGAGAGATTTGGTCCCTCTCGCAGGAGTAGAGAGGAGGTCCCCACGCCACCACCTTTTTCCTTGGCCTTTACTGGCATCCTGGTAGAAACCCAACAGGTGCCATCGCTCCTTCTCTCTCACTGCACTGCCAGGACACGACCTGTTGAATTTCATGCAGAGATGGATCCTGCCATGCAGAGACTCCGGTGGGAGAGGGCGGGGGTGGGGAGAGAAGTGCTTAGCTGTAGGAGCTGAAGGGTTCTAGGAGGTGTATAAGGTGAAACAGTTTTAAAAAAACAAAAAAGACTAGAAGATGGAGAAAAGGAATATTTTAGGAGGAGGTGGAGACACTGGGGAAATGTGCTTGTGGCAGGAGAGAGGAAGGGACTTAAGAAAGGGGGTGGGAAACTAAACCGAAGGATTAAAAGGTATGTACGAATATTGGGGGGGGGATAATAGAAAGCCCTCCCCCCTCCCAGCTGTTTTTTTTTAGCAGCACCACCTTTCATCCTGCCTGAAAGTAACATGAGCTAGAAAATGCATTGGGCAAACACAGAAGAAAAGGTAACTGATAAGAAATGCGGATACCTAGGAACAATGGGTGTACATTTATATAATCTATTTAAGCACTTGAATTATATATTTATAGGAACAGATTGATATAGTTTGATACAACAGCATTTCTTTGCATTATTTGTATTTGTGTATGGCACTAGTTGAATTTTCTGCTTTAACTCTAATAATAATAATAATAATAATAATAATAATAATAATAATATTTACCATAAGGGTGGATCTCAACAATAAAAAACCTGTTTTCAATAACAACAAATTACTACCACAAGAGTAGGGTAAGCCCTCATACACACACACACACACACACACACACACACGTATGTCAATAGTAACTTACCTTGATTATTAATACATTTCTGGATTACATTTTCAGGCATTCATCCTAATACAACCGGATATATGTTGAAGATGGATCCAAACATTTTATTGTTATGGCTGAAAGAAACATTGTCTGGCTAAGATGTTAAACTCTCTTGTTATGGGAAATTTGTTATAGAATTGCAATTCCAATGTCTGTAGAATACATTAAAAAGAATGTTGCCGAACAGGAAAACTACAACAGAATTATACCCAAATTTATTCAAAAGTAAGCCTCACTATGTTCCATGGGGCTTACTCCCACGCAAATGTGCAAAGGATTGAAGATTATGGTTAAACTTCTAAATACTGGGGAACTTAAGCTGCACGGAGACTTAACTTTTGAGATAAATGCGCCTTTGTTGTTGTTGTTTAGTCGTTTAGTCGTGTCCGACTCTTCGTGACCCCATGGGCTATAGCACGCCAGGCACTCCTGTCTTCCACTGCCTCCCGCAGTTTGGTCAAACTCATGTTCGTAGCTTTGAGAACACTGTCCAACCATCTCGTCCTCTGTCGTCCCCTTCTCCTTGTGCCCTCAATCTTTCCCAACATCAGGGTCTTTTCCAGGGAGTCTTCTCTTCTCATGAGGTGGCCAAAGTATTGGAGCCTCAGCTTCAGGATCTGTCCTTCCAGTGAGCACTCAGGGCTGATTTCCTTCAGAATGGATAGGTTTGAATGTGCCTAGTACTGTTGAATGCGCCTAGTACTGTTGAATGCGCCTAGTACTGTTAATTCACATTAGAAATGGTTTGAATGCGCCTAGTACTAGGTTTGAATGCACCTAGTACTGTTGAATGCGCCTAGTACTGTTAATTCACATTAGAAATGGCCACATCTGGTCTCAGATTAAAGAAACAAATGGCTGAACTGTAATAAGTAGTAAAAGTAATATTGTAAAGGTTTCCAGAGGGGGTAGCCATGGTAGCCTGTTGCAAGAAAAACAATAAAGAGCCCTGTGGCACCTTGATTAAAAAAATGGCATAAGTTTCATGGAATAGAGTCCACTTCAATGTTGCAAACTGTATTTCTTTTAATATACTACAAAGTAAACTTCTGCTGATTGGAGGCAAGTGGTGGCAGCCCATCTTGTGTCTGCATTCTGAAGCAGTTTGTCTCTGGATTAAGCTGCAGGTTATCTAGAAAGTGTTTCGTTTCGTTTCTTAAAAATATTTTGCTCACATTGAAATAGTCTTGGTAAGTTGTTGCAACCAGTACACAATCTTAACTAGCACTGCTTAATTTTTTTCTATTTTTTTTCTTTTTTAAAGAAAGCTTCTGACTTGGTTGTGGAAGTTACAGGAAACAGGAAACATGGTGTGATTCATAGAATCCTAGAAATGTAGAGTTGTCAAGGACCACGAGAGCAACCCCTGCAATGCAGGAATCTTTTGTCCAAGGTCTCGAGCCCATGACCTTGAGATTAAGAGTCTCGCGTGTTTGAAAACATGAAGGTAGCATCCACAAAGGGCACTGATATGACACATTAAACTTTTTAACTTTGCTCAATTACAGTGCAATTCTAACTATGTCAACTCAGAAGTATGTCCTACTGAATAAATAGGTCATACTCCCAGGTAAGTGTGATTAGAACTTCAGTCATACATGGCTTTCTCTGATTAGGTTTAACAACTCATCTTTAACAATATACCTTTATTTTCTAACCCTTATTCTTAGTACACCTTTAACCATTTATTTATGCATTAAATTTAATGTAAAACAAACCTTGTACAAAATCCAAATAGCAAGAAACCCAACTGAAGTTTCAGGTGCTATGCTGGCATATTCCCCTGAAGGGAGCATTGTTTTCAGGCTTGGGGGGAGGGGAAGTGTCATATGTATATACTCGCACCACACAAAGCTATACAAACCTTGGGTCAACTTCTTGTTCTCAAATGTATTGCTTGTGTAATTCTAAATCTGGAAAACATTGCTGTAACAGAAGAATATGGGTATAGATTGCTATATGTATTACTATATAGATTACTATTATATATATTATATTATATATATGTATTACTATATAGATTGCTATATATATTACTGGCGACATCCCCCCAACTCCTCCTGCCTCCTGGATTCATTAGTGGTACTTTGTCTTAACCATAGTCCTAAACTTTACGTATCAATGCAACTTAAACACTTTTTTAAAGTTTGTTTGCCATTCCCTATCCTAGCTCACTCCTAACTATGTGAAGCTGCCTAAAATTTCAAGATTCCTGAACAGCAAAAAAAGTGTTAAGCTAGAACCTTGACAGAGCAAACTACTGTATCCAGGAAGAAGCAATGTGCCCTTTTTTGGACAACATGAGATTTCATATCCGCTTTGTTATTCTTGTTATCTATGAATAATAAAAGGTACACTATGTGGCTACATGAAAGACTGTGTAGGTTTCTGGTTAAATTTTCCATTTCTTTTTGATGCTGTCCTAAGGCAAACTCACTAAACAAACAAATACAGTAAACAAACACATATATTTGCCAAAGACAGTTCACTACAGAGAGAAGTGGTGATTGGTCCTGTTTTGAAACCAGGTATTAAGCATTGTTTGGAATTACTGCCAAAATATACATGCACAGGAAACAGGAGAAGTGTTGCAATAATAGCTGGATCAGACCAAAGTTTATTATAGCTCACCATCATTCAAACAGTACTTATGGTATTTGAAGTGCTTAAGTGCTCATTAACACGGCTTCAAAGTAAAGCTGTGTTCCACTGATTCTCCTCTGTTAAAATGTATTTTAATAGTTTTGGGATTAGGAAATTTGAGAACAATTTTTGTATAAACAGTAAATGACAGTTACACAGATGCTGAAAAGACTACTGGAGATTAAGGAGTCCCACTGATTGAATCAAATTTTGAACTGTCAGAAGACAGAAATCTTGGATTTCATGGAACAGACTATGCTGATTATTATTCTCTTTCCTGAAAGTATTGCACACACCACTCAATAAATTAAATTATGTTGAAACTAGTGATAAAGGATGAGTAATTCAGAAGTCTAAGAGGAAGCAGTTTGATTATGTGGAAATGCTTTCTAGCAAAAAACAAGTACAGGGAATTTCAGTAGTTTTGCAGCCAAATGACCTGAAAATTTCAGCAATGATGAAAAGGCCCTTATGAATCAAACTATGATAGAGAAATTAGTCTTGTGGAGCTGTGAATGAAATGTATACATATCTGGAGGGAATGGCATGAATCAAAACAATTGCATCACTCTTACATATATTATAGCTTACAAATTCCATACAAGGCTTACTATTTATGATATAAAGCAAAAAGGGCTAGTGGCTAGTTCAGTGGTAGAGTGGAAATGTAAACCTCTACTATTAACATAATTGCTGTTATTTTTATGTGTGTAATGGCTGCTCACTAAACACGAACGGAACTGAACGGAACTTTGCATGGAAAGGTCTCACATAAAACCCTGATATCTCCAGGTAGGGCTAGAAAATGACTTCTGCTAGAAACCATGGAGACAGCTGCCTGTCATGAATGGACCAATAGTCTCAGCTGGCATAAGACAACTTCCTATGTTCACTTCAAACAGCAAGTGATGTAAGGTAGTAAACTAAGAGAAGGGAATGAAAAAAACAACAACACAGGCAGACGTTACACTATATATTTAGTACATTTTTATTTCCCTAGGAATGCAGAGAAGCTGGGGTGGGGAGAGTCAAGAAGGGATGAATAAGTAATTTGGATTGTTAAATTATTGGAAGTTCAAAATAAAATATGAAAAATAAAAGAATGCAGAGAAGCGCAGGACTCTCTCTCAACTTCCAACTCACAGCTGAGAAGCCAAACAAAAAAATGCAACTGTTTAGTATGGGAAGTGCTTTTGACAGATTCCCGTATAGTTGCCATGTAAATTGTCTTTAGTATATAAGAATTCCCCACCCGATGTTATTTAGAACATATTAGGGTTTGAGGAAGTTCATGGCACATTTGAATATGGTGTTGAAACTGATGTTTTCAAGGTCAAGAAACCAGTGCTATATGACTGTCAAACAGGTTGTGATTGGTTGCCTAATGAATGGTTCTTATGACTTCTTTCCACCTTCCATGCATAAATGTAGATCCCAATGCAGTATTGAAAAGAGGCACAGCATTAAAGGCCCATCCCATTTTGCTGCTTGAGGTGAAATGGGAAGGTGTTGCTGTCCGCCCTGCTGAAGCCTCACCGCGGTCACACGACTTCTGTGGGAGGGACAGGCAGGGCAGCCATGGGGGGAAGTGCCCCATAGGATCCTGCTACAGGACAGCTGATTCACTCTGTCTCATGAGCACGCAAACACTGATTAAAGGTGCAAGTAGTAAAAAATTTGCATCCACAGTTAAGAGCCCACTATACTGTAAAAGTAGATCACTGTATTTCAACAATCTCTGATGTGACTGTGGGACCTGTGTCATCACTATGCACCCATACAGTAAATACTGTGATGCTGTCATACAGTAAATAATGTAATGGCATGTATGGACGCACAGAAATAGACTACAGATTGCTCTTTTAAAAAATTGAAGGTTTATTAAGAACATTTCCTACTAACTAGCAGTAATTCTCCAAACTTCTGACTCATCACAAACCACCTGCTTCTTATCCACCTCATCTTAGTCCATTTCTATGGGTTTATCAGAACAACTGATAAAATGGGATGCAGTATACATCCACGTCAAATGCAGTCTTAATGCATCAGTGACATTGCTGCAAACTCCTGCCGTAAAACAACAGATTGGATGGACCCACAATTATGTATTGGTCTAATCTTCATCATCGTGTGTGTTATCCTGTTTCTAATGGAAGAATTAAATAGAAACTGAGACAGAGATAAGAAGCATCATGATTCCAAAGTACATGTCTCAAATCTTATCTTCAATAAACTTTTATTTCCAGGTCAGATTGAAAACTTTTTTTTTAAAGCTATGAACTAATAGCCTTGATTTTCCACAAATTATTACTGGTAGATAAATTGTGCCCCATAGTAGTTGGATGCTCTCAAGTTTTGTTTTGTATTTACACCAATATTTCAAAGTAGTAAAAGGCAACTTTTTTTTTTAGTTGTTCTTATAGGGGTTTACAACAAAATTATTTTTATTTTATTTTTCACATAATTTCCAAGCTAGTGCATAGAAAGAATTCAGTCTTAACTCCCTGATTATTGCTGCTTAGTAAGGTTAGGAAATAATATACTGTATACATGCTCATCTACTGGCTTCTACCAATTGCTAGAAAGCATGGCACCTGGAACACTACTGTTGGTGGTGCATCCACAAATGGTAGCAAGTATAGGGCTCTAAAATGGTGAGTAATGGGATGGTGTGAAACAGAGCTGAGCTTTGGTCCACTGGATATTAAGAAGCTCCAAGCCTCTCATCTGTGCCAGCCTGAAACCAGCACTGGGACAAGGGGCAGGACCAGGAAAAAAATGCCCCACCCTCATCCTGATCAACACTAATGATACTGGTGATGGCAAATGCTGAGCTTAGCTGGAATTCTGCTTCACTGCCTTTGCTGTGGTAGGGATAACTGGGGATGCTGGAAGGAAGGCTCCCTCTCCTTAGAGGAGCAACTAAAGAAGGCAAATCCCTTCCTCCTCTTCCTGATCCCTAAAGGTTTAGGGATGCCCTCTGGAGTCCAGGGAGAAAGGGGATTACAGTACTGTCTTACTACAAAAGAATTTCAGAAATAGACTGGAAAGAGAAGTTGCTGAATTGCAACTTATCACCAAGCTCAAAACCATGGAGGGACCTGGTTTGAACAGAGATATCGGATTTTTATCTCATTATACATGATAAGCGATCTTCAGCCATCTCAACCCTTGCTTTTTCATGCAAAACCATTTGCAGTTGTTTGCGGTCATCAACAGCTATCAGTCAGTCAATCACCCATTTCCACCACCCTTCTGAGTGATCCCCCCTCCCCATCCCCACCCCTCCCCACCCCTTCTCTACATAAGTGCCTGGAAACTTCCATTTCACTGTATCTGAAGAAGTGTGCATGCACACGAAAGCTCATACCAAAATAAAAACTTAGTTGGTCTTTAAGGTGCTACTGAAGGAATTTTTTTATAGTACTTACTTACTTACTTTTTATTTATTTACTTATTTCATAGAATCATAGAATCATAGAGTTGGAAGAGACCACAAGGGCCATCCAGTCCAACCCCCTGCCAAGCAGGAAACACCATCAAAGCATTCCTGACAGATGGCTGTCAAGCCTCTGCTTAAAGACCTCCAAAGAAGGAGACTCCACCACACTCCTTGGCAGCAAATTCCACTGCCGAACAGCTCTTACTGTCAGGAAGTTCTTCCTAATGTTTAGGTGGAATTTTCTTTCTTGTAGTTTGAATCCGTTGCTCCGTGTCCGCTTCTCTGGAGCAGCAGAAAACAACCTTTCTCCCTCCTTTATATGACATCCTTTTATATATTTGAACATGGTTATCATATCACCCCTTAACCTTCTCTTCTCCAGGCTAAACATACCCAGCTCCCTAAGCCGTTCCTCATAAGGCATCGTTTCCAGGCCTTTGACCATTTTGGTTGCCCTCTTCTGGACACGTTCCAGCTTATCAGTATCCTTCTTGAACTGTGGTGCCCAGAACTGGACACAATACTCCAGGTGAGGTCTGACCAGAGCAGAATACAGTGGTACTATTACTTCCCTTGATCTAGATGTTTGATCTTGATCTATTTATTTTGTAACCTGCTCTTCATCATTCACACAATGTCAGAGTGGGGAACATTGAAACACACTAAAACATCATTTCAGTTAAATGCAACATCAAGTGAAAACAGGAAACATTTATTAACAACACAGCTACATTTATGTATGTGTATATTTATGTCCCTGCCCATGCTCCAAGGAGCTCAGGATGGCCCACAGTGCTATTTTCTCATTTTATTTTAAAACAGTGTGAATTAGGATAAGAATGTCAGTGAGATGCCTACAACAACATCACAGAGATTTATAGCTGAACAGGGATTCGGGCGCTGTTTCCCTGCTCCAAGTGCAACAGGTTCCCTCCCTGTTGTGTTTGTTTTGACATATTGCAATTCACTGTGAAACTTTAAACACCTCTAAACAGAAGCTGCCCACAGTTATGTTGTAATCTAAATTATACCATCCTAGTTAGAGGCAAAAGGCTTGACCTCAAGTCGAGAAGGAGGAGGAGGAAGGCATACAAAAATATACCAAACATAGGTAAGTGCTACTGACTCACCTGGTGGTGTCATTTCTGTCTTTGATTTCTTTCTAGTCTTCTGGTGGTTCCTGTGTGCAACTGTGACTGGTAGATTCTGACAACTTAAATTTGCTGCTTAAGGGTAAAATGACTTAAATTTGCTGCACAACATTAGAAACAGAAGCTCGGGAGCACGTTCAGCTTCCAAACCAAAGTTTGAAAACCGGAACACCTACTTCTGGGTGTGCAGCGTTTGCGTTCCAAGTTGTTTGGGAACTAAGCTGTTCAAAAACTGAGGTACCACTGTGGTTTCCAGTGCTGGGTTTTTAATCTGTGCTCACAAGGCTTTTCTCACATTGAATTTGGGACAGCATTTAGGTGCTTGCCACATTCTGAATATGAAGAGAACTTATGCACAAGATATTGTCTCACATTGTATCTCCTCCTAGACAAACATCACTGACACCAAATTGCGCTGGAAGTGGGTGTGGAGGTTCCTTGCTTCAGCAAAACATCAAAGGAATGTTGAGAGAAGCCAAGGAATATCAAGAAGACTAAGGGAAACTCAGTGGGTTTCCACTTCATGCCAGATTTTGCCTACCTTGAAATATGAGGCAAATCCAGAGATTTCTATTAGGGTACAATATCTGCAAAATTCTAAGGGGTGGTGCAAGGATTTTATTCAGAGTTTCACACATCCCTAACAACTGAAGATGGGAGCACAACCAATGTGAGTCACCTCTGTTGAATTCAGGCAAAGGTTATAAAGGTATTGACCAAACCCGAGTAAGTGATTGTGTTACCTACATTCCAAACGTAGACCTTATGAAGGTATAAATTAATTTCTTCCCATTAGCTGTTATGGAATTGTGATATGCAAAATTCTAATGTATTTTCAGATAATCTAGGTTGAAAACGGTTCCATACACTCCCTCTGACCCTACAGTCAGCAGAATGGGAACTCTCTTGTATAGTGCATGTGTGAACTAAGGCTGCACAGCATGCACACAGACCGTACATTTAAAACACCTGATTTCCCCCAGTCCTGGGAATTGTAGTCCTGGGGGATAAATTCCAGTTCCCAGGATTTTTGGGACGACGACAATGTGTTTTAATTGGATGGTGTGAGCACAGCCTTTGGCTCTAGGTTGAAGCCAGAGATCTGTTAGTATAGTTCTCCTTACAGAGAGCACTACTACTACCACCACCACTACTACTAGTTTATTATTTATAAGTGCGCCCATCTGGCTTGGTTTCCCCAGCCACTCTGGGCGGCTCCCAACAGAATATTAAACAGAATAAAACTCCAAACATTAAAAACTAACACCATCCAGATGTTGGTGGATTGCAGCTTCCACAATTTCTGACCACTGACCATGCTAACAGTGTCCAACAACATCTGGAGGCTCACAGGTTCCCCATTCCTAATGGGGATGGGGATCAGCAAGATTATCAAAGCTGTATTAAATTAGAAGTTTCTTCCTCCATTACCCTTGTGTGGCCTAAATACATTAAAATATTGATTCAAAGACTCTGCTGCTTCCAGAACGCAGTGTCATCTCAGTTGACAAGACAAACCTCCTGCCACTAGGTGGATATTTTCCAGTGTGCAAAACAACTAACTGAAGCTAGAGAAACTAAATATTAGGTGTTAACTCTCACAAAACCAGTTCTGCCAGTCTAAACGTGAAACACTTGGGAGGGTGTGTCCATTCTTAAAATGTGTCAGTGAAACTGCAAATAGTAGGCAAGATGATCGACAGTAAAATGAGGAGATAGCCATTGTCATTGTGATGGATTTTAATTGTAAGGTAATCTAACTGAAATAGTGAGATATAAATTAGAGGCAACAAAACTACAAAAATCCTGGTGTAGCAAGAATTTCAGATTATATTTAGAACCAATATAATTGAAGTCAGATGATACATTCAAAGTAAAAATATATTATCTTCAAAAAGCATCCTAAACATCGCACAAAGATCCCCCCCCCATATATAGGGGTCTTTCCCTCCCTCCTGTGAACTGACCTGAGATCTATGGGTATAAAGAGGTATACAAATTTCAATCATCATCATCTCTAAGATATATGAAGAGGATTAGACAAGAATAGCAGCTGATAATAAGAGTAACTGAACTGTTATTACAAGAAGCAGATTCCACTTCAGCATCTGCATGTGTATTGATAAGTCTTGGGTTGTGTTTTATACTTTGGAATGGGGTTCTCTGCCCTTTATGCATAAAGAGCAGGATGCCGCATCTGGGGGCTGTGTGTTTGGTGCAACATTCATAAAGGGCGCACAACATTGTTGTGGCTTCGGGTTCAATGGCAGGGTGTGCACAGACTGCCTGTTGGACCTCTTGTCATGGAAAAGAGCTTAAGGCCAGGTAGCCCAGGAAGACCAAAGCTTACCAAGCTCAGTATATCAGGAGGAAGGAACGGAACTCAGAATGAGGAGACAGAACTCAGCAGGTCATGAGGAGACTCACCGGATCAGACAAGCCCTGAGGCCCCAAACCGGTAGAAAGGACGCTCCAGAGCGACTGGCGCTGAGGCCTCAGTCCAAGCTAAGGAGCTTCTATTTTGCTTTTAATGTTGCCTCACCAAATTCTCCTTCCTCTCTTTCTGACCCAAAAGAGCAGGAAAAAAACCACATCCACCAGCAAACAAAGCAAGGGTGTGTGTGTGTGTGTGTGTGTACGCGCATTGGAACAAAAAAGGCGGGAAAACAGAACACAGAGGGAATCTGAGGTAAATAATTTTTGTTTTCCTTCCTTTCTTTTTTTCCCCTTAGTAAAGGAAAGGAGATTAAGGGCAACTGATACCAGCAGAGCCAAGAAGAGATTTGGAGAAGGAAAATAAAGAAAAGATAGCAAAGAAAAGTGAGTAAACCTGACAGAAAAAACAGAAGCGAAGCAGAGGTGATCTGCTCATTGCAGTGATGGGGAGCCAGTCATGTCCCTGAAGAATTTTGCTCCTGCCTTGTCATCCTAAGACCAACCTGATAACCCAGCGACACCCTCCATAAATTGATTTAATACACAGTGTTCCTTTACAGCAGCCAAAAAAAAAAATCCAACCACACTCTACATAAATTAATTCCTTTTTAATATAGATGAAGTACATGTTTAATTACAGCAGGCCAGTGATTCCAGTTAAATAAAATTAAAACCCTTTATCTTTCTCAAATATAAAATTACTAATTCATGTCTTAAAACAATATAGCAAAAGCTTTAAATTACATCACCATTTAGCCACAGTAGTTTAACACCACTTATATACTCCATCACTTTGGCAAAAATTATGTATTCTTTTTAAAAACAGTGCATAACGTTATAGAAACTGTATACAACCTCATATTGCACTTACTGTACTTATATACAATAACTGTAAAAGAAAATAGAGCATTTACTTGGAATGAACATGAATTTATCACAATTGTAGGAGGATGAAAGCTGGTATGAATATTAAAAATGTTTAGAAATGCATTTCATTTATGTACAGGGTTTATGAGTTGTATTAACAAATATGTACATGTCTTGCTTAATATAGTTAGTAACATATGGTAACCTTTGGTTGGATGCAACTGCTTGATCAATTTTAAGCTCATATGCTCTCCAAAATGCCAGCAAGGTATAAAATGGTGCACAACTGTTAGTCAACAGTACAAAAAACTACTTCTACCTACATTAACCCCTCATATTAGTGCCTATTAAGTCTAATAGTGTTTGTACTTTATATCAATTTGTATGTGCATATATCAAAGAACACTTTTATGGTTTATGTCTGCAAACTTACATTCCATAACACTTGCCTATAATGTGCCATTTATTTTAGAATACCATTATCATAGCAGAATCACTTAAGTTCCCCAGAACAATTCTGTGTTTCTGTTGTAATATTGCCAGCAGAATATAAAAAAATATGTGCACCATCAGTATATGTTTTAGAAATCTACCTCTTACTAGTTTCTTATCCCTGACTGACCCAAAGATTTAAGCATGCTCAATTGTTAGTATCTTCACAGTCCTCTTTCAGATTTGGATTTCATCCTGAGTTTGCAAATGTTCAAAGATCCACTTGTGTTCCAAGGTAATAGGAGCACTTTCCGTTACAAAATGCTTATGCAATTGAAGAAGAGCTGGGCATCCCATGAACTGTTGTGCTTGTTGGTGTCCCACTAATGGCATTGAAAATGTGTAGCGAGTTGGGCATTACACTGGCTTTTTCTTCCATAGCAGTAATCTTAAAGAGAGAAAAACACATGCCTTACATATGGTTGAGGGAGGAGGTTTTTCAAAAGAGTGGGGTAACCATGGATTTGTCCTTTGGCTTCTAGCTAAAATGTCAACAGGGACCTAACTTCAGATACAGCAAGTAGGGGGGGCACATTTTAGCATGCAACTCTGCCTAACACATACATCCGTGCAAGGCATATTTTTTCTAATATAACACAGTTTTGTATATTATTTTCACCAAATATACATTTTCCTACATATTACTTGGCAGGAGAACCACATTACAAATTGGGAGAACTGTGAATTTCCAAGATGGCTGTTTTCTGGTTTGCATACTGTTTTGAAAAGTGGGAATTATGTAGATTCAGCTTTAAATGCAACCAGGATTAAATTTCTCCCCAATCTCTACTTGGAAGCAAAGTCCAACTTGATTTAAATGGAATGTATTTCTAGATAATTGGAATTATGATAGGGAGCAAGTCTATAGAGACACAAAAGTTAGATATAGGTCAGATGACCTTCTCAATTAATATATGTTTAATTTTGTGACTGGTTCTGAAAATAGCAAAGAAAGATGTTTAGCTAAAATTCACCCTTCTCTAACTACTTCTGTCAAGAAACTAGATCCTCCTTCTTTTTAAAAATTCTGATTGCCCTATTAGTTTTGTAAGAAGCAGTGTAGCAAAACGTTATTCTTTGACTGATAAACATTCTGTTAAGCAACAGTGATATGCAGAATGGTTGACTATTCAACATTAAAACAAAACAAAGCCTAAGTCTCCCTTCAGTTCTGCACTACAAATTCCACATTATATATTGTGTAAAGGAAGTTAAACAAAACTCAGAACTCGAAAGAGAAACTAAAAATGTATTACCATCCCAGCTGATCACATTTTCAAAGCAGCATAGGGGAAAAGGGAAGGAAGAAAGAGAGGTGCCCATTAAGATTTCTATAAAATGTATTAAACAGGGGAAAAAATCTCTGAAACATTTATTCAAGAAAGCAAAATGGACATTCCAATGTTTGCAGAATAGGTAGTACAACCAAATTTACATGCAAGCCATGCACTTATATTTCCATAAAATGACTGTTTCCTTGGTGTTTAAGAGTTGCTTCCATTATGATTACATTTTCCAACGGAAAAATACATGACCTTCAAATCGAAATTAAATCTGTAAAACAGGAATGGGGAACCTTTTTAGCTCAAGGGCCTTCTAGGCAGGGGAAAGTAGCCTGTGGTGGGCAGAGTCAGAGGCAAAGGTGGGTGGAGCAATTAATGTTAATTTTATCTTGGTGTGGTAGGCTAATTTCTACTCGCATTTGCCCACCCCTCTTCTCTACGCTCTGTCCAGACAAACAAGAGGCACTGTCTGAGTTCAAGGGCACATTCTAGCCAGGCAAAAATATATGGGGCGTAAAGCAGGCTCAGAGAAGTAAGTGGCCTGAGGAGAGTTCGAACTGTCAAATACAGAGGCATGCAGCCCCTGAGCCTGAGGTTCCCCACTCCTTGCTGTAGAGGAAAGGTTAGAAATATATTAATTCTTGAACATTCACCCACACCATGCAATGTTGGAACACAGTCACAGCAGAAGTCATTCTTTTAGCAAAGCAACTTATAGTGTACTTGTGGACTGACCATATTCTAATGTTACATCGCCAAGTACAGTATAATAATCAATTAAGCGGTTTTATTAGGGGCAAGAATGGAAAAAAGGGAGAGAAAGGTGCTCATTTTTCATATTAGAACTAGCAGGCTTAAAGCAAGATAGGCTACTGCATTTAAGTCTGACTCATGTGCCAACTAAACTGATTTTCTTTGTAATTCTGTTATTTTAAAATCCCCCATACAACTGAATTCATGAAAGTGTCTGCATTGTACCAACCAGAAAGGAAGAAATGAAAGGATTTGTTGTTAGATAACTCTGTTACAGCAGTTAATAAATCATAGCATATGCTTCAAGGGCATTATCCATTAACATCTAATATAAATGAAACATTCCAGGGTGGAAGTCTTAACCCATTTCCTTCAGCATCATTATATTATTTAATGTCATAAAAATACATATCACATTTATTTATACCCCATCTTTCCCCTAGGGTGGCTTACAGAAAGAAACTTGAGTGTAAAAAACAACCACCCTCAAAAGCAGTAAATTTTTATTGGCAATTTACAGCAATTTAAAAGCTAGGAATACACTAAAGAATTGGATCCTCTGAATTAAGTACTCAAATAATAAATGATTCCAAGAAAAATATTTGGTTCTTCTCAACCAAAACAGGATGACCTGAATGAAATACTTAATGTTCAGTACATACTTGTTCATGCATGATTTCAGAGAGTTCTTTTGCCATTTCTCTGTAATTAGCCTTCATTCCTTCTTGATATTCTATCTGATCTTCTTTTATAAGCCGCTCATTTACTTCTAACGCCTGTCCACAAGCTTCAACAAATTGTCTGAAATAAATATAATTTAATAAAATGAAATATATTGAGAATGGTTCTAATACCAAAGTTCCAAAAAGAAACTTAATAAACTTTCATATTTTTTACCTGAAAACTTCCTTGAGTAACTTTAGCTTATTGTCTGGATACCGTTTGGTGCTTGTATCATCCAGAAAAGCTCTGGCATATGCCAACGGCCCAGCATTAACCTAAAAATATATAAACAGTTATAAATTATGTTCCAACCCCCCTGGATTAATATTAAAACTAGTTTTGCTCATCCCTCTGAATTGGGCTATACAAAAGTCAAAGACATTTCTGAAAAATAGCCTACTCTACTCTACTCTTGCTAAACAAGCCTTTCTAGCCTTTACTGGTAGCTGCATTTGGTCAAAAGGCATGGAGACTATCTGTGAATGCTATTCCCTCCCAGATTTTTCTGCTCTGATCGCTTGGGACAATGACAAAATCCGTAAATGGATTCTAGACAGGGACGAAGCGCTGGACCTGGCTCTATCCAATGCTGCCAACCTATCCACATGGTTTCCTCATGTGAAGGAAGTAAGATCTATGGCTCACTATCTGAGTGACCTGACGAACCTTATGCAAAGAAGGGCCTTCAAACTTGCCCGCTTCCACTCCATTCCCACAGCATTCCTACAGGGTATATTTTCCAACACTCCCCCTCGACCTTCGACTCTGCCCGTGAAACAAGGGAAAGATAGAGGATTTTATCCACTTTTTCTTTCACTGCCCCCTATATGACGCAATAAGACCAAGGCTCCTTCTACTAATTCCTCCGCTCATTGTCTTGGAAGATGACTGCATGAAATTTCTATTGGTGGACGCTAACCCCAGGGTTACCCGCGGGAGTGGCCATCTATATCTTGCAGGCCCTGAAACTCAGGGCTCTTTTGACAGGCTAACTTTCTCTAGACTCGGATCTCTGTAAATATTTTGCTACGGACAAAACACACGTGTGTCATAGTTTTTACCAAACTCTGTTTTATATAGCATGATTTTATATTCGCTGTTTTGCAAGTGTATTTGATACATTCTCCGTATAATAGCGGTAAGCTACCACCTGGATCCTTTATGTGCTATGGCCACCCAGCTAATGCAAAAAATTTTTGTTGTTGTTGTTGTTACTCAGAATAGACCTACAGAAATAAATGGACATGAATAGTTTAGGCCTATTAATTTCAATAGGTCTATTCTGAGTAAAACTTAGTCTACCACTAAGTATACTACTCTTATTCAGTGGACATTGTTGGCACTGCATATTATTTTATCAGTGTGACACAAATACACAAACAGAATTCTAAAGCGGGAAGAAGCTTATTAGGCGATTTTAAGGTAAAGGAAAACTCCACACCATAATCAATTTAATCAACATACCTGAACGCTAACACTACCCTGCAGCTTCAACTGAAGTTTGATCATATCTACTTCAGCTGATGAACAAAGTTGCCGGAGCTCAGCAACCTTCTTACTCATTTCATCAATAGCGACTTCAATTGGGTTTAAATCTGTATGGTGTTGATACATTATGGGAATCCGTTTCTTTACATAAGGAAAACAATGTATAGCTAGGGAAAGAAAACAATGAAATTATGTTTACACAACTATACTCATGCTATCTTGAAATATTAAGAGACTTGCAAGTCAATGCTTTTTATTTTGGGAGCAAGTAGACTTGTAAACAAACAATCATATATTTTAATAGCATAATTCTATAGAGCAAGGCTAATCAATGTGATCTGTCCAGATGTTTGGAACTACATTTCCCATCAGCCCCAGTTCTCATCGCATGTTGTCTGGGATGCTGAGAGTTTAGTGCAAAACATCTGGAAGGCACTACATTGGCTACCTCTGCTCTGCAGACTGTGTGCTTCTTTTGTCCAGTGTTTGTTTACCCCTGGAAAAATTCTGATCTGCAGAAGAAGACTAGCCTGTATCTTCTCATTATGTGGGACATATATAGTACTGTATGCTAGCTCATGAAAAGTTACATGCTGTTCTATCCAGAAAGGACTAATGATTAAATATCAACTGGGTAAACCAATAAGTGGGGAAAACTTAGAAAAAAATTAAGCATGGGTCTTTCTATGCTTTTCTGTTTAGTTTATGTAATTCACATTTTGTTATCTAAAGAAGGATCACAACACTACTGTTTCCACTTGGTTCTTTGCCGGGAGATTAGCTATTAGCAATAACAGTTGTTCACATGCAGTGTCAGTCTTTAAGCTAACAGTAATCCTGGTGCAAAGAGTAGCCATGAGTCAGCATGCAACATAACTGGACCCTGGCCTTGACATATTTGTGCATGAACATAAGGCAATTGAGAGGCAATAAATGTTTGAGTAAACTTAAATATCTAACCTACCTACCTACCTACCTACCTATTAGCTATTCACTGGACTGCAACAGTACATACTAGGCCAGTTTGGGGATGAAGCAAAATGGGGTAGCATACTCCAGTGAGCTGAGGGTAGTAGACTAGTTGTAGGGCAAGCCTGTGCCACACATAGCTCTGATCTCGAATAGAAGGGAATGACTCAGGAGGAATGAATGGGGAGGCTCCTGTTTCTGAGCACCTGCTGCCAGAGGTGAATACCTCTGTCTAATTTTACAGCTGACTGCCCTGAACATAAAATATCTCCCTTTCTACACAGGTTTTAAAATACACCCAAGACCTTTCTCTTTGAGTTGGATCACAGTTACAAGTGTTTCTGAAACGTGACCTTCTTGTTAAACAGCTTCCTGTCAGACGAGAGAAACTGCATCAATAACATCCAAGGTACTGATAGAGCATCGATTTGTGTGTCTTTGTTTCACACACTATATTGTGGCAACCCATATTTGTCAAAGTGTACCCTTAGGTCAATTCCAGTTCCCCAGCAAGTATAGCAGTATAATTCACGTGATTGCAAAACATTAATTTTAATAACATTTTACGTGTACAAAATGTAAGTGTAGTGCATGAAATAGCTTTAACTTGGTTAGTTGTTAGTTATAGGTTAGTTTCCTGCTGAACAGTTAGGCTCCGATAGGTTATCAGGACCCAAAACATGCAGGATTTACCAAAGACTCAGATTTCTCTGTGGCTTTTTTGGATTAAATGGAAGCATGTTACAGGTACTATAGACAAAAAAAATCAATGAAAGGTGTCAAGTGCTCTCTTTTGGTTTTTAGAAATCAAAGTACTGTCCCAAAGAACTGCAAATTTTGACCTAGTACCTGTAAGAATGGTGCGTCGTTTACATTGTTCCTCCACTCCCCCTCTTCTTTTGCCCATCTGAGTAAATGGCATCTCAAACATAAAGCGACGGATGTTGTGATTTCTTTCAAATTCTGTTTTTCTCTCTTGTAGTTCCTTTTCCTCAAAGTACGGAACTACATGAGTAACTTGAATATAGGCATATTTAGAATCCAAATCCTTAGGATTTACCTTAAAATAATTTGAGAGAATTAAAATCTCAACTATGAAAATATGCAATTATTTAAAAGTTACATTATTAAAACGTTAATTGAGCTAATACACTGATCATCCTTAAAAAAAATGTGAAAACTTTTTGTGGTGCCTTCAATATAAAAATTATCAATGTATGCCACCAAGGTCCTTCTTGCTTTATTCATTTGGTATTTTTTGTACTGCACAAGTAGATGATCATCCTTTGTGGAACCAAACTTTACTATGCTTAAGAACTGTCAGGCTAGAAAGAAAATTTCGAACTGAGCTCATGTTAAGTTATATATAAATCAGTTGTATATTATTAGTTAAGTCCTACTTTTCCAGAGTCCTGGATCATCCTGACATTTTCAGATCCAAACTTATCTGAGTAGAGTTTTTGTAGCCTCTGGGAAATCTCTGAAAGGCATGTGAGTTTAGGCTCTTTGTATATATATTCTTTTCCATCTTCATCTTCAAAAAATCCCTTTAGAAAAGAAAAACCAATAGCAACAGTTAAGTTCTAAACAAACCAAGGTCCAAAAAAGAATGACTCCTAATAATTAAAGCAAGGTCAATGTATGACACAAAGGTTGCAAGCAAAAGGAAAAGAAAAGAATGATATTGAAAAATCAAGATAAGGAGAGCAAAACAGCTAATTATAGTATGGATGCATTGGAAATTATTACAATATTATTGAGGGAATGCTGTAAATTACATGATATGCCAACTTTAATGTTTTGAGGGTACAACACGCTATTTCCATATCATTGTTCACATGCCTGTTTCACATGCCAATATGGTGGTCCTCTGAGAAAGCCGTGTTATTTTGAACAAAATATGGCCAAGTGTTCTATACAAATAAACCAACCTTATCTAGATGAATTTTAATATAATCCTATTTTATAATTTACTTTGAAGCCCAAAACACAACCAAAATAGGTCCCATGGAAGGTGAAACAGGTGTCTGCTTTCATACAGAATGTCAGATCTGAGTTAATGTTTTAAGTTGCAAAAATAAATATTCCTATCTGAAGACGAAATGGACAATGTAGGGCAAGGATCACAACATAGCATGTATAAACGCAAACTAGAGTGACAAAAATACCCACAACAAACTAAGCTTATATGCAGTAGTTATTACTGCATTGCTTGTTTTGGACAGCAGTTTCTGTAATTACCTCCACATCTGTTTCACTGTCTGTAAACTGGTATTGCTACAGTCATAAGAGACAATAGAATAAATGGAATGTTACATCACTCAAATTGTACAATTCAGTGACTGACTAAATATTTTTTTTGGTCAACTATTTCTATCTAAAACTGTGTTTCCTCCATTGAATACACATGCTCATGTCACACACACATACACACACCCTGCAGTCACTGTATTTTGCCACTATGGAATAATATATAAAAGTGAAGAAGTTTGATTCTTTGTATAAGCATGCAGTACAAAGACAGAATTTGTGCAGTTTTCATCTGCAAGTGGAACTAAATATATTAATATTTTAAAGCAAGATAATATAGATCAGAAAGTGAACCAACATAATATATAAAAACACCAAAGGCAGTGTTTAAGTAATAGCTATGAATGGCTATTATTGAAAAACTTACCGCTGCCTTAAGAAAGTAATAGAAAAAGGAAAAAAGGAAAAAAGGAAAGTTTACTGAAGAAATTTCTCATTCAGAATACAGTTATTAGTTCAATAGTTCATTGGTTTCAAATACATGCAAGTAGAAATATACAACGCAGTTAATGCATGCTGTTAAAAAGGATACATTGCAAAAAATTGCAATTTTTCATATGCTAAGTTAAAGTTCAGGAAAGGCATTGGACAATGCTCACCTGTCCAAAAAATGCAACTCTGAAATAGGTTCCTAACAATCTTTTTCCTGTATGCATAACTTCTGTAACTTTGCTGTATGCCCGATGCAATGTGTCATACAAATGAGCTAGCCTCTAAAAAAATGGAAAAACACGTTTTGGTAAATGGTGGCACTTAGATATTTAGTATATTCTGAACAACACAAAACGGAATAAAAAACATACAAGCTTTTATATATCGTTAGCAAACTGTATCAAAATAATACAGCATTTAAAGGCTTGGAAAAGCCAATTATCTCAATTTAGCTAAAATTAGGGATAACTAAGTACGACTGAAAGCAATGGAACAAGTTATGATTACTTTTTTAGGTGTCACCTTATATTTGAAGTTGACTTAAGTAGTAAATAAATATTAAAAACATGCAAGAATGATAACTAAAAATGAACATTTCCCCCTAGTATACACATATCCTACCATAACATTATAATCACCGTAAACCAGTAGAAGAAGAAGAGGAGTAGGAGTACGAATAAGGGTTTGGATTTGATATCCTGCTTTATCACTACCTGAAGGAGTCTCAAAGCAGCTAACATTCTCCTTTCCCTTCCTCTCCCACAACAAACACTCTGTGAAGTGAGTGGGGCTGAGAGACTTCAAAGAAGTGTGACTAGCCCAAGGTCACCCAGCAGCCCCATGTGGAGGAGTGGACTCGAAATTGGCTCACCAGATTATGAGTCTACCGCTCTTAACCACTACACCAGATAACAAAATTTCAAATGCCTTGGAATCTAAAGAAATATTAGCCCGGTTACAAAAAGATGATGGACTAAGGGCTTGCTGCATCTCCTTGTGAAGAGCATTCCAAAAATGGGAACCACTTCATAAAAGGCTCTTTCTTATGTAGCCACTCTCCCCACCTGCCTTAGAAAAGGTACTTGGAGAAGGACCTCCAAAGCTGATCTGAAGAGCTGGCCAGATTCATATGGGAAAATAGGCTCCATAAGGTAATGGGGTCCCAAGCCTTATAAAGTTTTAAAGGTAAAAAAAAAAACAACCAGCACTTTGAAGTTAGTTGCAATCAAATGAATCCTCACAACTTTCAATGAGACTTTGCTGTAACTTTAGCTGAACATTACCTATTTCAATGTCCCGCAGCATTAACAGGTATCAAATGAAATCATTATAGCATAAATAGATTTGTATCAAATACCTCAAAATCTCTCCGCTTTTCATAAATAGGAATGATAAGTTTATAGATGTCAGCAATCAGTTCATAACGTTCAGCCTTCCACAGCCCATCTGCACACTGTTCTAACAACTCCATCAGTACATCCTAGTTACAGGGGAAAAAGCACACACATGTGGATAGAGACTAACCTAGAGCAATCTAATTTTATTTTTCTCAGGCAGCATACAAAAGGATTAATTTCCAGTACAGTGTGTTTCTGATCCAGTAAAGGCTCCTGACAGTGGAAGGGGAGAGGCAATTTTCACCAATTCCCCCTTCTTCCTACAGTCTGCAGTGTCACTTCACACACTATTCTAAAGGGTTCTGGGGAAATCCAGTTTGGTTAACATTTAATTGCCAGGTCCACGATTCCTCAATGCTCTCTCCCCAGGCCCTGAACTTTAATAGCCTTGCTTTAATAGCATCTCCACCATTAAATTGGCCTCTTTGTCTTAACATACTATAAAGTGAGTAATGGTGTATGCTATTTATTATTTAGTTTGTGTTTCCATGGGTTAAAAATATTTTCAATGTGTTATGAACTCTTCGTGTTAGACAGCAAGCAAGACATTTTAGAATTCAATAAAAATAAATTAGTATTATAAGGATACAGAAATAAGTATGAATTAAGTTTACATACTTCATTAAAGTGAACATCTTGCATCCCAACATCTTCCATCATAGAGGCCTCTTCATCTATATTTGGAGTGATTACTCTGAAGCTTATACAGCCTTGTTTAAACATTCCTATTTATATTGGATGGAAAAATGCACACAACACTTTTGAAGAAGTAGATCAATGGAAATCCCACAAAGGCATGAAAGAAATTGACAGTCTTAAAGTTGCAGTGAATAGATCTAATTTCAAGTTACACTTGGTTGGGATGGTATTGGATTGAGTAGAGGCATCCCTTCACTAACTTCTGCAAACTCAGCTGGTTTCCTCATGCCCACTGAGTAGTGCTTGTGCCACTCTGCTGGAGCAGCCCCCCTCCCCTTTCTGCCTGCTGAATGTGAGGGCGGAAGGCAAACTGGCAGTATCCTTGCCAGCATCCAGTCCCCAAATAGGGCATTCAAGGGCAGGCCTGAGCTAGCCTGGAATCTGTTGGATCCCATGCTGCTCCTAACAGCCAATCCCAAAGTCCTGATCCACCCCCTGCCCCACTGCAAATCCTCTGCTGCCACTTTTACTGCTGGTGGTTAGGCTGCAGATGTGGCAGTAGCACCACCATGCAGGGGATCAGCAGCAGCAGGTTTGGATTTTTTTTTTATTAAACAGTATAGTGTTTTAGTAAAGACCTGAATAATCAGAACCATGCTCTTGGGTTTCTGAACCATAGGACAAAATTCTACTGATTGCAAGTTAATAGTAAGCATGTCTATTTTCACAACCTTAGTTCCTTCAAAGCCTAAGATGGAAACTTGGGTAACAGGAGGGCCCTTTACACATGGTTACTATGACTATTCAGGCTAGCATTAGATATAATTATCTTCAGTAACCCAGTGTTTAGACATTATATAGACAAGTAAAGAAGCTGGTTTTTTATGGTACATTCTGTGATGCTGATATGTTTAAAAGGCTCACCAGTGCTCCCCCCCTCTCTCTCTCCCCGCCCCCACCTCATCAAATTCCCTTCTTCTCTTTCATTTTCCGGTCCTCCGTTCCCGCCCCCGCCGCAACTACGTGGTGCATAAAATGAACGCGGAAAAGAAGAAAGCAGGGAGGCGTGGCTTGGGGTTTGGTCGGAGGAGTGAAACGGGCTGGTTCGCCATGGAGCCGTTTTTCTATGTGGAAGAAATGGACAAAATTGACCCAGTTATGGAAATAAAAGAGCAAATTGAAGAGCTGATGAAAAAAGAGATTTTAGTGGATGTAGACATTCTGCTCAGACAGACAGAGACAGTGACTAAAGGACGCATTACCAATATTCAGATGGTCAAGGTTGAAGAAACTGCACTCAGTTTATGGAATTGGACCATGGCAAGAAATAAAAACTGTGTTATGGCTGATGTGCAGAAAGTTCAGTTGCACCATGTAGCCTGCAAACTGATGAAGTTCTGTGAAGGAGATGATCCTTCTGAGGAGATAGTGCGGAGGCAGATTTTGATGGCTATAAAGACTGGGAAAGGCTATGTGGATGTTGGAAAATCTGATCTTGCCAATGAATTCTTTGAGATTGCTTTGGATAGTCTGGAAAAACTCTATGCTCTGCTGAATAAGAGGAGTACTAGAGAGACTGATATTTGTGAACACAAATCTGATATAGAGAAGGGTGTGTTCAGAATTCTCTCTTTCCAAGCTGAATCGGCAGTTGCTCAAGGGAATCATCAGAAAGCAGTCACATGTGTTCTTCAGTGCAAAAACTTCCTAATGAGGCTGCCCCAAGAGACCTGTTACCTCTCCCGCCTGTGCTATAACTTTGGTGTGGATGAATACACACAGAAGAGATATGAAGAGAGCTCCTTTTGGCTCCGCCAGAGTTACGAAATTGGAAAGATGGATAGGAAATACTCCAGTGGACAAGAAATGCAGGCTAAAGTACTGCGGTTACTAAGTACTGTCTATCTGGATTGGGGGAACAGAGGTCATGAATACAAAGCTCTCATGGCTGTCAACATGGCTAATGAGGAAGATTTGCATCCAGCTGGTTTGTTCTTGAAAATTAGAATTCTCCTGAAAGGTGATGTGCTAGGTGCAGAACTTGGCACAGCTATTGCTGAACTTCTGCGTCATGAGTTTCCTCTAGATTTTTTTGTGGATGTAGCAAAACTGCTTCTGGAGCATGAGAGGCAGACCATTGTGCTAGGCTTTTTGGACTCAGTTGCTGAGAAGTTTAAAGGATTCCCGGATGTTGGCAAAGTCATTCTTCTTCATATTGAACTCCTGATACAAAGAATGAATGAGTCGCTTGCCCAAAATATTATTGAATGTGTTATTGCAGACCACAACCAAGGAAAGTGTCTGCATCCTGAAACACTGGACCACTTGCACCATGTTCTGTGGGATAGAGCTGCCAAGTACTATAAGGAAGAAAAGTATTATGAAGCCCTTGAGTGGTATACTTACTCATTCAAACTCTACTCAAGTGGACAAACAGACAAGAACATTGCAAGTTTGGAAAGGAATATGGCTGCTTGCTTTCTTCGCTTGAAAGAGCCTCTCAAGGCTAAGGAGGCATTGGAGAAAGCAGAGAGGCACCATCCCAACTGCATATTCACTTATTTTTATTTTTATAAAATTGCCATCCTAGAGAATGATATGGAAGCAGCTTCCAATGCAATTGATGAAATGGAGAAGGCAGTAACAGATCCAGACTCAAAGACCTGGATGCCAGAACAAAGTTTGGCTAGCCTCCTGAAATTAGCTGCCCAGTTTGCTTTAGAGAATAAGCAACATTGTGCAGCTATAAAGGCCTTGGAGTGTTTATCTCTGCACTTGGACGACTGTGGACTAATAGCTGCAAATTTTAAGTGTTTGGTTCCACTTATAATGTACGAAATCACAGGAAAACCCAGAGAGGAGATAACTGCTGATTTGGAGAACCTTCTAAAATACTTGACTGCAGCGTACTATAGATATGATGAAGAATTCGGAAAGGACACAATGACATTGGAAACAAGAGTCAGTGAAGTTCAGTGGTTCAGGAAGACTGCTTGGACCTTTGCTGCCCTGTCCGGGAGCTGCCTGAGACTAACAAAGGATTTATTTCTAATTTCATTCAAGTTCTCTCAGCTTTGTCCTTCTGACAAAACTGTTCTGCTTGACCAGAGATCATGCCTGCTTATGGCTGCTGCCATTGGTCTTGAAATAGGACGGAGCAGCTCTACTGACCAGAAAGAACTACTGATGGAGGCCCTCCGACACATAGAGTCTTGTTGGAATATTGGGATGTATCTGAAGGAAACTGGCAACCTTCCCGAAGACCCAGCAGATATATTACTTCTTCTTTATGAGTTCGAAGCAAGGGCGAAGCTCAACGACCCAAAAGTAACCAGTCTTCTGGATAAAACGCTGCAAAGGCCCAATATTGATATTAAGACGCTGGAAACAATTGCCTCGCTGGCCATGGAGCCACCAGCTTACTACCCTTCACTCGCCAAGAAGGCCCTCAGAAAGGTTTTGACTATTGTTAGCAAATGTGTACCCTTGGATACACTCACTTTCAGCAAATGTATACATAACTTGATTCAGCTTTCTCTGCCATCTGATGTGGCTGGAGCAGACGTATACGCACTGGCGGAGTCATGGGCCTATTTTGAAGAAGCTCTGAAGACTTTGGATAGTATGGTGCTGCGGCCCAGTTATCCAGACGCAGAAATATTCTGGCTCATGGTTAGAGCTTGGAACATAGGAGTATATCACAACTCTTTTGGCAGATATAATAAAGCTGAGCAATGGTGTCGCGTAGCAATGTTCTTCTTGAATCACCTGAGAGATATATGTAGCAGCTACAGGAGAAAGATGACTGGCTTTTACCAAGTATTGCTGGGCAGACTTCCAGGAGCAAATGGACCCTCTCCAAATAAGTGACAGCAATCAAGTCCACAGCAAAGGCAGCTGGTGCTGTACTCAACTTACCAGTCATTTTGTTGCCCAAACCAGGTAATTTTGTGTTACGTTAGGCGAGATAAACAACTACCTTCTAGTTTGTCAGAGATGTGTGTCTGGAGAAGGGTTGTACAATGAATAAAATAGTCCAGCAGTTGCAAAAAAAAAAAAGGCTCACCAGTGCGATAGAGCGATCCACTGAACAACTATTACCATGCAATCCCTGCACAGACAAGATTGTTGTAAAAATAAAAGGAGGAGTGAGGAGAAGAGAACCCTAAGCTTTTTGGAGGAAGGCAAGGATAAAACTATAAGAAACAAACATTCCGAGTGACAGTTTAACAGGCGGAGTGTGATGATATTACATTGGATTTTCCTTTCTGTAAGTCTTTCTTTAAGATATTTTTTAAATGTTTCATTGCTATTTTTTAAATAGAAAGAATATTAATTTGTTATTTATTAAACTATTTTTGGACCTTTAGCCACACGGATGCTAGGGCAATACACAATATGCATAACTACAACTGGCTAGACAAAACATAAATGCACAAACTATATAACTGGTATATAACCATTTAAGCAGCAGTTTAAAATATTCCAACAACAATGGAGTAGGTGCATGATACATACCTTTTCGGAGAAGGTACTCTGCCACCAGAGCTGTTACGTGGACATAACACATTGCTGCCTAAAATACGAACAATAGCAACCATTACTACACAATTTTTGTTGTGACTAAGTGCAACATTCAGCTTTACATGCTTGGCAATAAAAAATAAAAAATAAAATAAAAGCTTTGGCAATCCCACCTACCATTGTACCCATTATATTTTGACTATATGCAATTTTGGCTTTAGGCACAATCCCCGGAATGTAACCCCTGCATAAGTTGTGGGCTTACTGTATATCTTGAATAAAACTGAAAACGTTGGAGCAGCACAGCAATTCTTTCTAATTTCTGTTGGCACATTTTTCTCCAACCTCTTCAATATGTGTGTGATTTATATAATTATAAATTTATAATTTATATAATTAATATAATTAATTTCAACTTTAAGAACAGTATTGCCAGATCACAAAAAACCAGTAGAGTACTTTCTGTCTTGCTTACCTCTGAAAGATCTCCATTTTTAACATGAATTCTTGCCATGCTATCCAACCATGTCTTCCTGAGTTCAGGTGTACTGGCATAAGACTTTGCCAAACTGTACTGAAGATCCACAAGCATTTCTGGATCATTCTCATGCTCCTTCATTTGTGCTGTAGCCATTAGGACTGTACGGATGCGTTTTGTCAAATCCTTGACATCAGAAGGAAATGTTGTGTGCTGTAATGTGAAAACAGCGGCACGATATGCAAAATGAGCTCAACAAGCGGCACAAAGCAGTGAGAAACTAAACTGTACCTATCCAGTTAGTGACCTGTTGCTTGAAATTCCTTTAGAAATAATCAAGTAGTATGAAAGAAGAGTAAAGTTGTGTGGACTATTCCTCAGAATCCTAACCGCATGAACATGGCCTTGACTATTTGTTGCATCTACTCCTGTTAATGTTACATTGTTTCCTTCAAAGTAAAAAAACTCTAAAATGTAACTATTTTAAAAGCTAATTTTGTATGTACTTATATTATACAATGAATATTTAAACTAGTGTCTCAAACATGGACTATTGTAATCTGAAAAGATTTTACAGATATTTTCCTTTCTCTCTCAAGCATCATAAACAACTTGGCATTTTTAGCATTTTCAAATAAGACTTCATCAAGGTCCCTTTTGCGACTGCTTCTGTATTTTTCATTCTACAGCATTTCTGTACATTTTGTTCTCTGCTTATACATGACTATAAGCTTATTATGGTTGATCCATAAGGGCTGTTTACATGTTGAGGTTTCAGCATCAATGCCATGGGAATGAAGCTGATGATCCAAACCCTTCTTTATAATTTTATAATGAAATGGAAAAAGCCTACTACAAACCTTAGTAAGTCTGTCACTGTTAGCACAGTTATTGATGATGGAAAGAGACTGCTGAAATCTGGTTCCACCAATTCCAACAACATCTGCAATCAGCTGACTCACGGAAATGATAACCTTGTAAAGAAGAAGAAACATAAATCTTGAAGATTTCAATTTGGGATTTATATTGTATGTATTATAAATTCTGTATACAGTTTTGGAACTTTCCTAAATATTAAGCAGCCTGTAATATTAAGCAGCCTGTGTAAGTAAACAAATACAAAAAAATTGATTTGTAGACTCTTGTGGGGAAAATGCAAACCTATATGTGAATAATTTGCATTAAAACTGCAGTGATATAATAGGGCATGAGTTTGAATATCTAGAAACATCAGCTACTTGTTCCAAAATTTGTGCATAGGAAGTACACAGAGAGAGTGCAGCAGCAAGGGTGACCCTTTCACGTAGCTGCTTGGCATGCAGCATTTATTATCACACATAACTTACAGTGTTTGTGTGTGCTACTCGATGCACTATATAGCTGCAGTATGTAGAGAAGAGAAGAGTTTGGATTTGATATCCCGCTTTATCACTACCCGAAGGAGTCTCAAAGCGGCTAACAATCTCCTTTCCCCTCCCCCCCCCACTACAGACACCCTGTGAGGTGGGTGGGGCTGAGAGACTTCAAAGAAGTGTGACTAGCCCAAGGTCACCCAGCAGCTGCATGTGGAGGAGCGGAGACGCAAACCCGGTTCACCAGATTACGAGTCTACTGCTCTTAACCACTACACCACAGTGGATGTGGTGGATTATGTTGCTAAGTACACACAATCCAGTATTTAAGACACGATACCAGAAAAGGTCAGCATTTCATCTCCTTAAAACACCTTAAATACATAAAAACAAACTGTACTGACTTGTAGGTGTGTCCTCACAAATGATCTCTTTCCTGTGTAATCAAAATTATTCCTCATCAAGAAATAAAGGAGCTGTGATGCTTCTGTTCGTATTGAACTCAGTTTGGAATTGCAGCACTTCAAAATTTCATAGCACAGTGAAGAACACATGTCAGCCCTTCCTTCATAAAATGTAGAAGGAAACTGTAGAACACACAGAAACATTTACTCTTTAAAAGGTAGGATAAAATAAAACCATCAGGTAACAAGTTTCAAATAGCAAAGTATTCAAAAAAAGTCACATGGGAGTTGGCTGTTTAATTTATAACACATTAGAAAGGGTCTCTAAAAACAAACACCTTTGATGTAGACATGTGCACCAGTTTGTTTAGGAGTCCCAAAGTCAGCTTTGCAAATACAGTACCCGGTAAGTGTACAAAGAGTTTGCTAGCTTGTCTACCTCACAAATCTAATAATTTGTGGTATGTGCAAAAATTTGCAACTTTGTAAAGCTTCACCCTTAAAGTGACTAGAAAATATATATTGACAGCCTGACAGAAGGTAGTTGTTGTCTCAAAATAAGCCCAAAGCTTAGGCAGGATTTCAGTGTTTTTGGGTTGTCATATTTCAGATCTGCAACTCCATCTCCCAAAAAGAAAGCAATTGTGACTTTGTCACCTGTTTTAAAGGGTGGGCCATATGGCCCACATTCTAATCTCTCCCATGACCCCTGGAGATAACCACTGTAAAACTGAATGGCCAAACACTATGTTTACATACCGGACTAGCACTTGTTGGTAATGCAGTTCTGGGTTCTGAACATATAGTGGCCTACTCAGTTAATGGGTCCACCTGTTCCATCAAGGGATTCGGGAGCCTGCTTCTTTGCACTGGCTGGACTGGAATGTCAGTCTACTCAACAAGACAATGACTTGTCCAAATTCAAAAAAAGGATTTTTTTCAGAACCTGGCATCTAGTTCCCAAGCTGAAGCTCCATGAACACAACAGAGTCCTCCTTCACTCAGTTTCAGAAATATATACTCTGATTGAACAAAGAAATATGCTGTCTGGAGAAAAACAACACCCTGCCCTGGGCTCTCCACATTTATAGGCAGCATATAAGTAACAAAACAGAACGCCACGCCCCCCAATCAATATAGCATACAGAGAGAAGAAATTATAAATTGAAGACTACTTACCTTAAAAATTAGTGATCTTAAGGCATTGAAGACATTTTTTAATGCAGTTTCTGACTGGTTTTTTTGCAGAAAGCAAAGGTACACATCGAATACTTTTTTCATCAGAGGATTATGCCCATGATCCATCAGGAGCTGATTCTTAAAATTAAGAGAATTATATTTTGATCCCTACACAGATGAATTACTTTAAGGCCTCAAAAACCATTATAAACCTTACAGACTTGTTAATGGAATGCTTCCCTGGTGGCTATCTGCACACAAACATTGGGGAAAGAATTATTGGTCTTACTTGAATTGCAGATTGTTAATGTGGATAATGAAGACACTTGATTGGGTAATCAAGTGATGGAGGCAGGAGCACAGAATTGTGGGAGGCAGGCTTAATCTCAGTTTTTCAGGCTCACCAAGCAGCAGTAATTGATGTACGTACATAGAAAAGAAATCTGAACATACCTGCCTACCTCCCTCCGGCTGATGACATGCCCCCAAAATAAATAACATAATCCTTAAACATAGGAACAAAGGGAACCCTTAAGTAAAGCCTTGACAGCAGTCTGAAATTAGCACAACTGCAGACCACAGCAGGGAGGGCTCCAGTGTCTTCATCTGTTTGTCATCTTACAAATCTACTTTTCAGGTAAGAACAATCATTCTATTTATTGTGGTGGACGATGAAGCCCACTAGATTGGGACATACCACAGTGATTCCCAACTGGGTTGGACCCAACTGCAGTGGTGTTCCTTAAAGTACTTGATGAACGAGCACAAGCGTGACTATACACATTGCGTCAAACTCAGAGGTGACCTGGAAACATCACAAACAGAGGAGTTGTTTGAAGGGTTTTTCAATGGGTGTTCCGATTATACAGGATTTCACATAAGTGTGTGGTGCCTTGGGGTGTAACCCTCAAACAAATTGGTTGCTGCCTGTACTCCAGATGTTGTCAGATTAAGGTCCTATCATCCCTGATCATCAGTATTGCTGGCTGGGGCTGATGGGAGTTGGAGCAACAGCATCTGGAGAGCACTATGTTGGCTACCTCTGGATAAAAACTCTGGCTACGCCTAACTATACAGGTATCTAAGCACATACCTTGAATGCCATTGTGAATAAAGATAAAGTGTCCAGAATTGTAAGGCAAACTTCAGTGGCAATGTTGGCTTCAAGTAAAGATTGGTGAAGGACATCTGCTTCTGAATGGCCATAACCTGTGGAAATTTGAGGCAGTTGTTACTTTGAACTCTGTACCAGACTTTGACAAAACTCCAACCTTTTAATATCAACACTACTAATCAAATAGTAGCAAAGCTGGAATTCTTATGTGTCTTACAGGAATGTTGCAGTTGCAGGTATTTATAATACATATAACATGTGCACATATTTGCAAGCTTGGGTCGTGTAAATGATTGCTTTATGTTTCAGATAGCTTGAAGCAAAACATAAGGGATGAGAGTACATAAATAACAAATGAGTTACAGTAATATTCCAATTGTATCCCAGACCTGTGGACTACACATAGGTGGAATTAGCCTAGATAAGTGACAACTGAAAAAATAATTTCCAAAAAATTCTGAGACACATTCAGTTTGGTCTAGGACAGTTCTTTTCCAGACTTCTGATACCTGAAGCACATTTTTTCATGATTTAAAATTGAAAGCATAGCAAAAAGAATTACCCTCATACTGTACTAAGAATGTAAGATTAAGAATTACCCACCTTCAAAAAAAACACAATCCATGTGTTTCTTAATGAGTCCTCATTCTAGGATATGCCTGCTTGTTGGAAGGTGACAAGTCCTGAGCAGACTCATGCAGACAGACAACTGTTAGCCTCCTCTAAAGGCAGATAATTCTGCTGCATCAGGAGTCTTTAAATGCTCTAATCATTTGCAACACAGACAGAAGGAAATAAGTCCCCACCATGCATCCTTGAGAGATGCAGTGGGCAATCTCCTTTATGGAGGCTCATATAGGCTCACAAGTGCATTTACTTTCATTCTTATTTGAATATATAAATGGAACCATTGTAATACTATGCCATGGATACTCATCTCACTAAGTCAATCCAGGAGAATAACATGGCCAATGGTATCAAAAGCTGCTGAGAGATCAAGTAGAAGTAAAAGGGTTGCACTCTCCTGTCCCTTTTGTGATGAAGTGCATCCATCAGGACAAGCAAGGCTGATTCAGTTCTGAAACCAGGTCTGAACCAGATTGGATCTAGATGATCCAACCTGCAGTTGCTCCATAACCACCCTCTCTACCACCTTTGCCAAGAAAGGAGTGCTGATGACTAGTCTACAGTTATTGCACTCCATTGGGCTTTTTCAGGAGTGGATGCACCACCACCTCTTTAAAGGCAGTGGGCACCACACCATCACACAATGATGCATTTACCACACCTCTGACCCATTCAGTCAACTCACCCCAGCTAGTTTTAATAAGCCATGATGGATAAGGATCTAATGAACAGGTAGTTAGGCACATCATTGCAAGTATCCTGTCTATATCATCAGACTGCATTAACTGGAACTGATCCAGCAACACTGGGCTTCATGTTGCATTAGGCACCTCACAAAGCAGCATCTAAAATCACTGCAAACTTAAAATCCAAGCAACTTAGTGGAGTTAACCCTTTTTTGGGTTAACTAACTTTCATTCCTGTATCTCCACTTTGTTAGAACAATTAATTTCTGGATTTTTTTGCTCATATACTGTTAACTGAGTTTGCACTAAAACTGTATCGCAAAACCAATAAAAAGCTAGACTAGGTATGTTAGAAATGTACATATCTCTTGTATTTCCCTAACTGAACACCATTATTTCCTATCTTCATAAAAGCACTATTGAAATGAGTTATTTATTTAAATATTTAATGACATATTACTCTTGGGGAGCATAATTTCAGTAAATAAGCTGCTAAGAAATAGGTATAGTCATTTTAAAAGGGGGGGGGGATACCAATTAGCAAAATTTAAAATCAAATTTTCTTCCCAGAAATATGAAGCATTGATCAACCTATGCTTAGGAAAAAGGTGACCCTTTAATACCTTTGCCCCTCCAGATGTTGCTGAACTACAGTTTCCATTATCCTTGGCCATTTGGGAATGTTTGCTAGGGCTGGTGGGTAGTTCATAAACATCTGGAATGCCAAAGGTTCCACAGTCCTGCTGTACATTAAAGGAAGCAGCAGAGAACCACCGTCACTGAAACATCAAGTGAATAGCAAATGAATTTTGGCAAACTGTGAAATATGGCTACAAGAAGAAGAAATCTAAGGATCTCCTAAGGCTCAAGCAGAGACACAGGGGGATTTGCATGCACCCATTTTCCCCCTGAATACCTTCCTTCTCAAAAATTATCCCAACCAAATTCCTGAAGTGCACTTTATGTCTGTGTTCAAATTGACATGATGGTTTTAAAATAGGACAAAAATGATGATTTTGGTCCTAAGTTCCACTTGTGGAACAGGGGTTTTCTGCCTTCAGTCTTTTGCTCCTGGGGCCCTCCAGAGCAAGTGGTGTGGGAGTTCCAGATGGAGGGGGAAATCCCCCCACTTTGCTTGAGTGGAAATTACTTCAGATTTCACAAAGACAGTGTTCAGTCAAATCAATCTGCATGCAGCAGTGCCATGTCCATATTTAAAAAGTGTATTGGAAAATCTCTTCATCCCCGCCAAAAAAAATTGAACTCAGGGATAGAAGTCCTCTGGAAAATAATTCTGGGGATTCTGTGAGGTATTTTTGAGAAAGAGCTGTCAATCTTTTCTGTGTCTGGTCTGGGTGAGCTTTCAGTTTTGGAAAATTTGAAAAAAGGGGAATACACTGCTAGATTATAGCCTTAAAAACAGGCTAGAATGAAGAAAAAGTATCCAAGACTTAAACCAGCTCACTACTAATTTCCAGAAAAGCAGATGCATTTGTTAAAAGTATTCAGGCAGTACACAGTTAATGTGGGTTTTATTATTTCAGCAAGCTGCCCATTCTTGAATACTGTAAAGCTTCACAAAAGTCAAGTGATATTCTTAATGATGCAGCTGAAATGTTTCCAAAGATTACTTAAATCTAGATTTCATTTCAAGAATTCCAACAGAAGCTGACTTCAACCTGATTGTCTTACCATTGTCTACAGAAATTCCAAGCAAACTTGATATTTTTCTCACACTGAAAACACAGAAAAAGTCACTTCATTACTGGGTGCTTCTTCACATCCAAACTAAATCATGGACTTTCACAGTAGTTTTATTCTATTTCATAAAATTTCCCCTTAAAAACTTTATGCCAAAACATGGTCACATGATCAACCAAGCACATTTCACCGTTTTCAAAATGTTATTGAGAAAGAGTATAATGAAAGTTCTCAATGGCAGTTGAAAACGTTGTTCAAGATGAACATCACAGAGTGCATAAATTTGAAGTAGCATACATCAAATACCAACGTATACAAAATTTTGAGTATAGCATGTTAAAATGCTGTAGTTAACCATGTTCCACATTGTGTCATCATTTGGTACTTCCACTAAACTGTGAACAGAGTTCATGTTGGTGCTTGACCTAGAAAAATAAAGTCCATGACATGCTCTGGTGTGGGTTTCGACCTGCCTCTGGTGTTGTGGTACTGGATGAGATTTCAGGTGTTATGTCATGGAACTTACTGTGGCTAAATGTGAGAGAGTTATCCAGGCTGCTCAGCTGCTGTAATCTGGCATGCATCATCCCTGTTCTGTTACGGGAAACAGGCAATGTCTGAGATTTTCGATCATGAACTATGGGTCCCAACCCCTCCTGGTTCCTGCAAGATGGGTGAAATGGGACAGAAGCAAAAGTTAAACATGTTGCACTGCAGCAAGAGTGGGTGAGAGTTAGTTAAGCAGGCCAAGCAAAAACTCTAATAGAAGATGAAAATACAATGCAGCCTATTATCTATTTTAGTTAATGTTCTGGCAAATTTATCCAGTCAGTCAAGGCAGTACATAAAGGATGTGGGCTATAGTATTTACTTCTTGACCACAATGGATTATTTACAGTTGGATAGACTGGAGGTAGTCAGCCATAGTGAGAGTCTTAGGAAGACAGACTCAGTCAGGAAGACTAGCTCTACCTGACCACTGTACTTTGGTCATTTTACATTAGCTTAAAATAGGTAGAATTCTGAAAGCATCACAGCAAGTACCTTCAAAAGCTTCAAAAATGCTTGAAAGCAGCAGCACACAACTTGCTTTAGAAACATTTAGTTCAGAATAGTAAATGTGCTACCATGTATACAAATAATTTTAAAGAGAGCTTTGTGTGATCTGAATTTGTTATAGAAAGTTTAAGGAGGATCTGAGAGAGTATTTAGTAAGCACACATGCAGTAAGAGCAAAATTATGTGAAATACTAATGCCTGTATCTTACCGAGGCAGGAAGGGAGTAGAGCCATATACTTTGTTAAACTTGCCAGCAATCAAGTGAAGGAAATAGAAAAGTGATCTGTGTTAGCAATCAGTACAGACTAACCTCCTAGTGTGTACCACCACCAGAGCTGACAAGAAATGAAAACCAATACCAGAATTACACACATCCCTGTTTCCTCAACCATAGGGTGTGTAAAGATTGCATGCACTATCTTTTTGCTAGCACATTCCTTTGGTGCATCTCAATGTGAAATATTTGTGAATCACTTCAATAATCACATGAACATCAGAAACGTGCATAGTTTTCAGTTCAATGTTTTCACATGCAACACAACCAAGTGGTATGTTATTGGTGAAATAGTCTATTAACAAATTCATCAAGAGCTATTTAATGCATTTTCATGCATTATGAATATTCCTACTTATACATCAAGTGGGCAAAAGCTCAAACTGTAATTTCAGGAGCAACAATCTGTATTATTCTTAAATAAAATGGTTAAACATCATGGAGTACATTAAGAAAAATGCAACAATAAATAAATAAAGGATATTTTACCCCTAGCCCAGAGAAATAACACAAGCACCAGTGCCACATTAGAAATGTGTGGCTTAATTCTGGATGGCAAAACCATGTATGTGCTGTATCACGTCAGTCTGCATGTGAGGTCTTACTCAAGAGGAACCAGCACAACAATGCCCTCCCGATGCTGAACTTCATTAGCCCAGTCAACATAGCCAATAATCAGGATAATGGACGCTATAGTTCAACGTCTTGAAGATACCACTTCCCTATAAATCAGAAGCTCAAAGAGAAGGCTAGGCTAGCATCCTTCTCCCTGACATCTAATTTATTGTGTGGAGGCATCTTTTGGTCAGAAGAGCTCATACCTGCCATCTGAAGTGATTTACAGCTCATACACTGCTTTACCACATCAGCTGCTTTATGAGAACAAGGCCCAAACATTAGGAAGCAGGCAGAACAAATCTAAAGCTGAAAAAAACCCCAAATGGCATTTCCCCCTGGGAGTAGGCTGGGGAGATAGGGGGGATAAATAGTCATATAAGTGTTGCAACATTTTTAGGTGAATTCAAATACATATTCAGTTTGATTCACAGAACATGCTTTATTTTGATTTTTCCATGCCCCCTTTCAAGACATTGTCAAAGATTAAAAGCAAAATCAACTAATGACAATAGGATAATTTTCTTTTGGGAGAGAAAGAATGGCAATGTATGTTTTATTTTTCTCTTTCATATATCCAAGTCATAATTTCCTGTATTTGTGTCTGGTATAAGTCACAATAGCATCAGCTAGCAAGTTACAGGCTTGTGCCAAAAATCCATGTGGAGGCTGTCTCTAACATCAAAATATTGCAACAACAGAGGTAAATTTCCATACGAGCAGCTAATGGAACTAAGAACAGTGTGGCCAGCATTGGATAGGATGAAAAGATACATGTGGTGTTAAAAAGCCTTGTTTAGTCTGACTGGGGAATGCACAGGAAGTAGGAATAATTCACAGGCTATCATTCAGGTACTATGCACAGTTTTGAGAATGTTGCAAGGCAGTTTGGGCAAACCTCCCCAATTTTAACAGCCAACACAAAAATCCCTAACTATGTAGTGCAGCAATTTGGGATTAGCTTTCAGTGCTAGTAAGGCAACTCAGGTAACGTGTCAAGCACTACAAAGGCCATTTACTTACCTTCTAATACAAACGCATCTCTTTCCAGTATTAACTGAACATTATTCAATTGACAAGAATTTAAGGCATTCTGTCACAACAAAGTTACACCATTAGGTTATACACAGTACCTGGCGATGTATCGTTTCCCCATGTATTGAAACTGATGCAAGCACACTCTGCAAAGAACACAGTGAGAGTTAGTTTTAAAACTAAGACAAAATTTTAGTAAAAACTTAACTGGAGCCAGCTCATGATATAATAAAATAATGAATGTCCTTGATTTTAATGATCACTTGGCTTAATTCCCATCCCCAAACCAGAATCTCTACCTCAATCCCATGTTACAGCCGTCACCTTTCTGCCAAACAAGTTATGTTCAACACTTTCTGCTCTCATGCAGAGTGAAGCCAAGATGCAGTGCTGATCCTGTTTATTAAAACAGCATAGCAATTATCACTGACAATTCCCCCCCACTTGTTTTTTGTACTGTAGTGCGATCCAAACCGTGTCTAATGAAAAGTAAGTTGTTAGGATTGTACCTGTGTCTTCAATGATCTCTAGTACATTTAAATTCCTGAACCCCAAACAGTGAAGAAACAGCTCACAGTCAATCTGCCATCTTCATAAAAATATTTATGCCAATGCTATGGCAGCAGCATCGGTCAAATAGTAATGAATGAAAAGCCTACAGGCATGTGGTCTTCTTTGGGGTCAAAATGCACTCTTACCAGGATCTGCCTTGGGCTCTACTTATGCTAGAGAGGTCACGATAGTAACCTCTAATTACAGAAGGCAGTCTAGAGAACATTTCCCACATACAGATACTGTGTGACGGGAGCATCATAGAACATACTGTTGCCCCGTGGAGCGACCTTTCCATAAAAGTTCACTACCTTGAGCATCTTCTCAAAGAGCTATAACAGTGTACTTATTTGGGTTTCTAGTACCTGCCATCCCATCATTAATAGATTAGGGAGCAGGGATAGTGAGTGCTTTATTCACATTATTGGGTAACTTCACTGAAAACATTAACATGCAGTCAGAAATGTCAAAAAGTACATAAATAAATGCCCAGAGAACAGGCAACCCAAAATATTTAAAAATAAAAGAACTTTGCTCATGACTTATAGAAGACAAATTAGTTAGGGATTTGGTATATCAAGAGATATGACCTATGACTGATAAATGACTCTCCATATTCAGAGGCAGTATGACTGAATATGATATACTGTACTGCAGACACATAATGCAGAAGAGCTGTTTCCTCCATGCTCTGTGGTCTTCCTGGGGCCATCTGGTTTGCCACAGTGGGAAGCTAGGTAACAGACTTGATGGATCTTTGGTCTGATCTAGCAGGTCTCTTTTGATCTTCTTAGGGACAGACGGATTGATGCAAACAGCTGTGTGTTAGATCTGTATCTGATTGAGGACCATCGATTCCCGTCAATGTTTATAGAAATCTGTTAGCATCTTAAGTGCAATTCTGCATTTCCATAAAGTGGTAGAATCAATATTTATTATTACCCTGTGTTTACAATAAAATGTTCAAGGGAGCTCACAATACCTTCTTAATATACTGTATAATGATAATAACACTTGGGACAATGGAATGCAGCAAGGTAAGATGGGGGAAAGGGAATAGGTTTAATTTCCCCTCATCTGTGCATCCCTTTTCATGAAGTATAAAATAATAATTTCTATCTCCAATTTATATGTGAACAATAGTGGAACAGAATACACACACAGGTTTGCTTACATCCTGTTTGAAAAACTTGCTCAAATATTTGTTTTATGGAAAAAACTGCAAGCTGATTCACTTATAATTGCCGACATGGTATTAATGCTGAATGTGTGGAGATAAATGTGTGCATGTCGCCTTGGGAGCTTGTGAGATGTATTGCAGATTTCTCAATTACCAGGACTTTTTGAAAAGTTGCAGTGCTATACAGTATATACAATATTTACCACGGACTTTAAATTCATGCCTGAAATGCAACAACTGTACTATACAAAGATTCCTTCAGTAGCACCTTAAAGACCAACTAAGTTTATATTTTGGTATGAGCTTTCGTGTGCATGCACACTTCTTCAGATACACTAGAAACAGAAGTGTCAGACCCTATATATATACAGAGGGTGGTGGGGGTGGGTGGGAATGGGTGGTGGGCTGATGGGAGTGGTAAACCTGGAGATGGCTGTTAATGGCTGCTGATGGCTGCAATTAGTCCTGGGCTGAGGTGCTAAAGAGAGCTGATCATGCATAATGAGATAAGAATCCGATGTCTCTATTCATCCCAGGTGCTTCCATGGTTTTAAGCTTGGTAATGATTTCCAATTCAGCAACTTCTCTTTCCAGTCTGTTCCTGAAATTTCTCTGTAATTTGAGATCTCAAAGCAGCTGTTTTATTACAGAGAAATTTCAGGAACAGACTGCAAAGAGAAGTTGCTGAATTGGAAATCATTACCAAGCTTAAAACCATGGAAGCACCTGGGATGAATAGAGACATCGGATTCTTATCTCATTATGCATGATCAGCTCTCTTTAGCACCTCAGCCCAGGACTAATTGCAGCCATCAGCAGCCATCAGCAGCCATTAACAGCCATCTCCAGGTTTACCACTCCCATCAGCCCACCACCCATTCCGACCCACCCCCACCACCCTCTGTATATATATAGGGTCTGACACTTCTGTTTCTAGTGTATCTGAAGAAGTGTGCATGCACACGAAAGCTCATACCAAAATATAAACTTAGTTGGTCTTTAAGGTGCTACTGAAGGAATTTTTTTATTTTGCTTCGACTCAGACCAACACGGCTACCTACCTGTAACTAGAACTATACAAAGAGTTATAGTAATAGCCAAGTCAACTCACTCTGCAATTGTGAAAAAATCCATGAGTTCTGATGTTGAGGCCTTGTTCCAGTATGTGAAAAGGGCATCTATAATGTATTGGATAAAGCAATTAATAAATGTGAGTATCACTGATGTGAAAAGTTTTAAGGACAGGAAGCAGGAAAGCTAGTATGTTACACAAAGCAAAACCTGGTTTGAGACTACACATCTAACAGCAGACAGCCTTCTAAATACAGTGGTGCCTCGCAAGACGAAAGTAATTTGTTCCGCGAGTTGCTTTGCCTTGCAATAATTTCATCTTGCGAAGCGTGGCCATAGAAAACTTCGTATTGTGAGTCACCAAAAACATCGCAAAACCCTTTCGTCTTGCGGGTTTTTCATCGCGCGAGGCATTGGTCTTGCGAGGTACCACTGTATGCATTTGAGGTACAAGTGCACGGCTTATTACTCCACATCTCTTCTGTACAGGCTCTCTATTCAATACTTTTCAAGATTACATAGCTTGAACTAGGGATGGACCAATCTGTCAATTTCTCTCAGTTTCTAATTTTTCTAGTCTTAAGCTCAGTTCACCACATTTCCACATTAGCTTGTGATTAAAAAAAACTACTCAGGAATATTGCTCTGTATTTCAGTGGACATTTCTTCTAATATGCAAGCAATACCACCCAATATGAAGCATTTCTGTATTTTATTTTTAACTTTTGCTCATTTTTTTTTAAATTGAAGAACTGGATTACAAAATTTGTAGAAATGTGAAATTCAAAGGATATTTGGGGAGATACCCATTTGGGAAGGATCAGGTAGGTTTGCAGGGGAACTAGGATGAGATATCACCTGTGTGTAAGCTGGAAGGAAGCATTCCCTCAGGTCCCCAGCCATGTAAATGTATGCCAGAGCTTTGAATCATGCTTGGCAAATGCCAGGAGTTTCCGAACAGTCTTTAAAACCAGTCCCTTATACAATGCATAGCAATAGTCTAATATAGAGGTTTAGCAGAGCATGTATAACTGAGCCAGATTCTCCATTTCAGACCGGAAGGAGCTTCAGCTGGTGGAAGATGCTCTGTGCCACTAACACACGTCGGATACCTGGGGACAAAGCTGTAGCACTTCTAAACCACAAACCTGATCCTTTTGTGGGGAGAGGAATCTCATCCAGAGCAGGCTGAACTGAACTCCACTTCTGTAGAGGGATAAACTACCCACCAATGGTACCTTTGTCTTGTCTGGATTAAGCATTCATCTTGCGGGCATTTTCTGCTCATTTATATAAGTTTACATCCCCTAGCAAGTATTTGGTTGGTAGAATGCCAAACTCAGAGATGAGTTCTGGGGCAGGGAAACAGGAGGCACTGAAGTAATCAAGTCTTCAGCCCCTGATAAATAACAGCAGAACCAGAAAACTTTGCAGAATTGAGCACGAGGAATACAAATCAGAAGAGAATCAAACAGAGGCTATTACATTCCAAGTTACACATGGCATGTTACAGCTGTTACTGAACAGGGGTTTAAAACACCAAGTTATTGTGTTAACTCACTGTCAGAATTTAAGAGCTGAAAAGCTTTTGCTTACCATCTGACATGCTTTTTAAAATATGAAGGAAACACATCAGTAGACTCCTGATTTCAGCTTGATCAAGCTTGTCACATCGAACTACAGAACTTCCCAAAGGGCAAATCTGTTGGTTCTGAAAAATACAGGAAAACACTTGGACAAGAGGCTCATCTTAATGCATTAAGACACAAACACAGCATCTCAAAACCGAGAGAGAGTTGGGTGTCCAAGGACAAAGGTGGAACACTCCTAAATCACAAGCCAGATCCTTTTGTTGGGAGAGGAACACTCACATGTTGATAGTGTAAGTTGCTATGACACACCAGCATATAGACCGATCTAAGTTTGTACATTGCGCCCAGATCCAATTCCCTTTTTGTACACATTCCATGGTTACCTCTCTCAAGCCTTCAATTTGTAAACAAGAAAAGCAACTTAAGGATAAGAGTTAAAGTAAATGTGTATCTTCTTTAGGGCAATTGGTCAAAATCTAAAGGTATATGCTTCAATATGTGATTTGTATGTGGATATGCCAAACCATAAAGCTATTACTTCTGAGCCTCAAACTACAATAGCAAAAGTACTACACTGCAAACACGCACAAACAGCTTAAACTAATGTGGAATTAGAGAAGACTATGAGCAAGGAATGAAGTGTAATGCTATAACTTTGAACAATAAAAAGAGCCAACACAAATAATGCACCATCATAACTGCCAAAAATGGAATAGAAACTATATTGAAGTTTCAGAATGTTTGGTAGGCATGCTTGATCATGTGACACACAGGAAACAGGAATATCACACAAATGCCAAAGACAATCTGACAGTAAATGCTTAAACTTGCATTAATTAATTAATTAAGCCTTATAGATGTTCCAGGCCTTCTTTCAAGCGTCTGCCTGCATGCCTTCCCCAGGCATACTAATTTTGAGATAAAAATATACAATTACATATGCAGAGTAGTCTTTCAATCCTATTAGGATCAACTCAGGTCTTCTTTATTCCATTCCTGAGTTGTAGACTTTCTGCAATATTTGTTGCTGCAGGAAAGCTCCACACCCATCACTGTAGCCCCAAAAGGCAGTCTGCTTTGAAACCAATCAGCCCAAATAAAATATTATCAGCCAGGAGAAAAGCTTAGAAGTAAGTCAGCTAGGATAAGTACCATCATGAAATGTATAATAAAATAGCAGCTATGTCAAGCAATAAACGAGTATAACTTGAACATACGATATTCAAAAAGGCTACACCAAGTTTTAAAATTTCAGTACTACTGTCAATTGCTTCACACTGCAAATCAAGCCATTACCATGAAGAAAAAAATAATTAGATGACAATTTTGCCATTTAGCAGAAGTAGCTTTACAGTGCGCAGATCATTAACAAATCTGATGGTGTGTTTTTTGTACATTTCAGTATGCCATGATACTTTCAAACAATTAAGATACTGTTTCCTCTCCAGTAGAAGCTTCTTCAATGCTCAGGGCAAAATTGGCAACAAACTGCACTCAGAAACCTAACCAAATAAATCACACAAAAAATGAATACTTCTTGTAATGGAGGAGACACAACAGCATGGAAATCTCTCTCTGGTAAAGATGGAACTGTCAATAGTGAAAAATCCACTGTAACACGCTTTTTCTTTGATGAATGGTAGTGTTCTCGTTCCTCTCCACTAGTAAATAATGTATGAGCAGAATGCCTTCTGAGAAGTTTCTCTCTCTGCCACAAGGCGGCATGTCAGGGTTAAGAAGAAAACATTAAACAATGGTGTGACTGCCACAAGATCCAACCTCAAAACGTTAGAAATAGGACAGGTAAAAGGCAAATGCAACTGAACGTGAGAGGCTGAACACGCTTAATTATTAAAACTCTTTCACTGAAAGCAATCATGTGGATTTATACCAGTGAACTAAGACAAGTGAGGCTGTATCCAATGGTAGTCACACTCTAAGGAGATCCATTGAAATTAATGAACCTAAGTTATCCCCCTTAATTTTAATGACTTTACACTGAGTATGGCTACTACTGGAGACAGCCCTTGGTGAATTAAGAGTGTCCTTCAAATAATGGTACTATATTTTCTAAAAATAATGATTTATTGTAAATTTTCCTGCATTCATGAAGTCTAATAAATAGCCAAAATAAATTTGCATTATATATACACATAAGTAAATATACACAATAGATATAACATATAACATATTTATTGAGACAGTGGCATGGTTTCCTCTAGAAATTATTGTTCACTCAATAGGGGCCTCCCCCTACAGCTAGACACATTTTATTTAATGTAGAATAAGAGAAGAACTAGAAATGGCTACTCATTTTCCCTCAGTGGAATAAATTATAATAGCAAAAAAGCAAGAGTAGAGTGCGTAGAAGCTTCTCTTACAGGCACAAATATATAAAAGTACCCTTACCTTGTCAAGGGAATTGCTCTTTTCACTATGTCTTTCTGGGAGACTGTTTCCTGAATCTGTACTTATAAGAGAACCTCTTGAGTCTGCATTTCTTACACAATTAACATTTGGAGTCGAAGAGGTATATGGGGATGCTGAATAATAAGTTGGTAGAAAAGAGATAAATTAGAGGCTCTGCTAGTGTGAGATTCAACCTGTATTCAACTGCCCCTCTTTTATTCAAATGACCCTTACAATATCTATAGGCTAGGTAGATGCCAGAAACCTGGCTTATAAAGGGTTGCCAGCTGGGTGCATGTTTTAGCTAGACATCTAGATTTATCAGTAGGAGATATCTGAATGCGAAGAAATACAGACTTGCGGTATTTAGTTACAGGATACACACACACACACACACACACACACACACACGTGTGTGTATATATACATATACATAAACATATACATATAGATTCGGTTGAGAGAGTTTCATGGGAACAAGCTCTGTAACTGTGTGGAAAATTGATACTTGTATTTTTAAGTAATATAAGGGCTTAAAGGGATGTGAAGTTAGAAATAGAATGCAGAAATGGAAAGAAGGAGAAACCATAAGGTAAAGGATGAAGAAGTATATGGGAAATTTATCAAAATAAGATGGAAAATTAATTTAAAAACATAACTGAAAAGAAAAAAAGAAAAAAATTCCTTCAGTAGCACCTTAAAGAGCAACTAAGTTTATATTTTGGTATGAGCTTTCGTGTGCATGCACACTTCTTCAGATCTGAAGAAGTGTGCATGAAGTGTGCATGCACACGAAAGCTCATACCAAAATATAAACTTAGTTGGTCTTTAAGGTGCTACTGAAGGAATTTTTTTATTTTTTGCTTCGACTCAGACCAACACGGCTACCTACCTGTAACTATAACTGAAAAGAGAGATCAGTGAGAGCAGGAAAACGAATTGCTCTGTCAGGCAGGAGAGAAAAAACTGAGGAGCAACCACACCTGCCTCCCAGAGTTCTTTGCTCTCCTGCCTCCATCACATGACAACCCATTCATGGCATCAGCAACAGACTCAAATTTTGAACCCATGTCTTAGTGGCGTAAGTTCAAACACCATCCACTATGCCACATCAACATTACATCACTCAAAAGATCATTTTCACCAATAAAAGATCTACATGTAAAGTATCAAATTTCATTTCTTAGAAAGCTACATTTTGCTGTTCACAATGGGACATTAAAAGAAGCGTATAATTTTTTTAAAATGGTTACCAATGCCTGATATAGCACCAAACACGTCCTTCTGGAGGTTGCTATCAAGGGTATTCACAGACTTTTGAGGAGTCATCAGTGGATTTGCAGCTGGTAAGCTAAGCGATTCATCTTTTGTACTCTGTTAAAAAAGAAATTATTTCACTTCCTTTGATATGCTTAAAAGTGGTATATTTTTACACTAGAATTTTTTCAAGCTTTAAAGTTTCAGAAATAAAAATATCCACTCACACTGCTGGAAGCATTAATAGGGAAAGGTGAAATATCCTTCACATCAATTCGATGGGCATTTTCTATCAGCACCCCAAAGGTTGGCAAATACAACGTAGCTATTCTTGCTTGATGGCTCTGTACCAAAACATTTTAGTTCTCATTATTCCATGGGAATATATACACACTCACATTTCAGATATTCACTGTTGTGGAGCTAGAGTTATAACTTGATTTTTGGTTCTTGCACATTTAAAAGGAACAGATGTTGGCTGAAAGCCCTCAAATATATCCCTTTTGCAGTCAGGTGGGAGTCACAAGTTTACTGAAACTGAATTTGCTTATCATGATATTAGCAATTAAGAAAAAGCTCAACAAGTATGGCAGAGTAAGAATTAATAATATATTTTATAGTGAAAGAAGGGTATTTTGCCAGGTGAGCAAGTCTATCTTTGTCTAATGATACACTCTTGCTTGAGCTGGTAATACAGGCAAAAGGCTCTTTGATCATCTCCCCCAGTGTTGTTGAACCTAATCTCAGAGGATCTCTGTATACAAAGACAATAGAGTTCTGGTGCACAGACAGGCTCCCCTATTCAGAGAAGTGCAGCAAGTTTAGAATCATGTATTGGCTATGATCTCTGCATCTACTATTAAAGCATGAGTAGGAGCCCTGGGATTAGACTGACTTTATTTGTGAAACTTCAGTAAATAAGCACTGCAGGTATTTTGTAACATACACAGGCTAGCTTAGTGAAGTTCACAGAGGGAAATATTTCCATCCCTTCTCCCTCCTGCAGCTACCTAGGACCTCCACAAAGCCTCTCCAGAGAGGTGGTGCCCCCTCCTGAACAATGTGGGGACAGGGCATGGAGGCCTGTTGGGAGAAGGATGGGAATGTGATATTTATCTATGAATTGCAGCCTAATATGGGATTCCCAATACTGTAGTCCCATATACCCACATCCCACATTGTTCAGGAGAGCCCCTCAACCTCCTCCACAGAGGATTCTCATGGGGCACAGGCGGCTACAATAAGGAAGAAGGGATATAAAACATTTCTTCAGTTCACGTCCTTAAATTAACTTTTCTTAGGACCCAAGTCACAAAAACTTCTGTGCTTAATATAACTAAAAAAGCTTCTGAAAATACACTTACCCTGGAAACATATCTGTCATCCAAAGAATGCTTTATCATCAAATTCTTCAAAACACTGATTGCAATTTGACGGATGTCTCTGAACTCTTGCAGTGCATTTCCCACCTCCCTCAGCAGCAGTCCTACCAAGAAGTGATGCTTGCAGAAGTCATCTGATAAGGAATAGTCAAGCTGAAGGTCTGAAAGCAAACACCACAGTTAAGAAAGGGTATATTCTAATACAGAAAGATGCAATCCATTGCCATTTGGAAGCACCACAATGTTCATTATATTCCATGTCCTCATTTATTAGAAAAACAAAATAGTGTATCTATAGATTGTTCTTTTGCTTTTTATAACCAGAGCAAAGACTAAAAATGAAAATATTTAAGCAGTAATGAATTTACAGGCCATTCCCAGTTTACGCGGATTCTATTTGCACACTACTATGTGCACACACAGTCCCAGATACCCAGAAGTGGTACCAGGAAATGGGGATCACCTGGACAACAGAGTTGGAGGGATGGCGGAGCTTCCACAGCTGACATGAATGGTGAAGAAGCTTCCCCACGCACGCCAGCTAGGTTGGTCAACCAAGCCCTGCCATCCCTCTGGCTCCCACAAGCCAGAGGGGAAGGAAGGCTTTGTTGAGCAGCCTCAACAAGCCTCTGACTCATAAGGAGACCCTTCCCAGAGCCCAAAGAGGATGGGATGGGAAGGCTGAGCATCTCAACAAAGCCCTGCAGCCCCTCCAGCTCACGAGGAGACCCTCCCTCTTCGGGCTCTGGAGTAGGTCTCCTCCTGCTGAGCCAGGAGGACTTGCCAGGGTGCTCTCTATTTTATGTGATTCCGCATATGCTCATGGTGGCTCAAAACGGAAGCCCCCTGTAAATGGAGAGTCACTGGTACAGACAGTAATTCAGTAATTTACTCTCTTGAGTACATGGTGGCTTACTGACTAAATATGAACTTTTGGAAAAGAACTCAACTGGTGGAAAGTCAATCTCTTTCATGCTTTATATGGCCACAGAGCAATGTTTATGCATTTTAAATAATTTTCAGACAACCACACTTTCGCAGAAATATGTTCTGCTAAAACCAAGCAAGTGTGGGTGACTACAAGCAAAAGGTCAGGTATCTGTGACAAAACTGAACATGCATTTTTAAAAAGAAAACAACCAATGGCACACCTAGTAATTCAGTGACACTTGTAGTATCAAACTTCTTGTTTTTAATATTACTTTTTTATTTAGCCCAAGAACTGGACACACAGCTAGCTAGCCTTCCTTTTCTTAGTTGGAAAAAATGCAAGCACCGCCCCTAGAATGTGATGTATTGGACACAGATATTTCCAGGAAATACATCTAAAGAAATGTAAATAGAACTTGAAAAATGGTGGAAAAGGCCTTGTTTTGCTTAAGCACTGTGAAACAGAAGAAAAGCAGGAAGAAAACATCCCCTATGACTCCAGCTGTAGTGAGCATTTACCATCTGTGTCAGCATATTGTAGACAACAAGAGGCTGATGAGGCAGTTTTTGGAGACCCCAGAATTAATATGTCCTTAGAAGGCCGGGTCTTTATATTTGTGTGCCTCGCTTCATGCATAATAATAACATTCTGTTGGCCCAATGACACCACCAGGGTGCATATGTGTATAGAATACGTCCAGTAGGTGAAAAGACTGAATGAGTCCTTTTGAATTTTGAGAACTTGAAATTTCGCTTTAAAGGATCATTTAATATTTATTACTGCTGGAGAAAGTTAGGTATGTGATTCATTGCAAACTACCCCATAGTCACTCAAAAAAGGCTCACAACTAATCCCACCCCTGCTGCTCCACAATTAGCATCAGCAAAGCTTGCTGACACAAAACAGGTTCCAAAGAGGGCATGGGCATGGGCATACCCAGAGGAAATTTATTCCCTTTGAGTAGAAGGCCACATCACAAAATACTTTTGAAAACCCTTTCTGTATCAAGAGGATTCTGCAATGCAGTGCAGGGGAGCTGCTATTCAATACACACAAGCTTGAAGCATCCATGCAAGCCACAGGACAACTGAAAGAAAAGAAGTGTTTCTTGATACTCTGGCTTGTACTAGCAAGATGAAAGCTCTGGAATGTTTTCAATCAATTTATAGTGACATGTTCATGCATTTTCACTTTGTTTCCAAATAAGCACGTCAAATTTATTTTAAAAGCTTTATTTTATCTATAGCAGTGTAGCATGACTCACAAATGGAATTACTGCACATTCTTCCTTTTTGCACAAGTCACCATGGTTTTTAAATTAGAAAGTCAGTCTAGGATCAAGCAGCACACTCCACACCTACCTATAGGAGTGTCATAGGATTCCACTGTTGGTGAAAGAAAAGCTAATTCAAAGGAAAAAAAGAAGCAAAGTAGGACAAAACCAATAAGTAACAAATAGCTTTTCTGGTTTGAGACAACACAAAGAAACAATGCTAATGAGACATTCAGTGTGTGTATGTTACACCAGAACTACATTACTTACCTATCTGCTTTCACTCTATCACTTTATTATACAAACTGGTGAAAATTAGAGGAGACTGAAATAAAATCTCCATCTCACAATTAAAGAACCCCAATATACATGTATCAAGCCACATTAGATGTCAAGGTTTTTCTTACAAGACAACAATGTCAAACTAACTTTTCAAATGTGAATTTACCTTGATATCGCTGAATCCTGCCTTTTCCAAAAGGCATAGGTAGATTCAAAGGAATGTAGTGTTCGTGATTACATACTACCCGGAGAAATTCAAATTTGAATTCAAAGAGGGTCTGCAAAAATATGTTGAAGTCATAAAATTGGTTGTTTAACAAAATTAATGTATTTAAATTCAATAAGCAAGCAAAAAGATTTCTAATGTCTGGTTTCAGTTCTTTGAAAGGATGGCTAAGACCCAATAAACAAACAGCACACTGTCTGATTTCCATAAAATGTTTTCATACAAGGACACACATGTTCTGATAACATGACGGCTCATTATTTTTTTCTAATTTTATTAGAAATATGAAATATAGCAGATCTTTTTGTTTAACCGATTTCCAGCTTACACATGGTGAGATCTTGCCTGCTTTCTGAGATAAGATATTATTGGAAACCAAAAAGCAAGCAAGCTTTGCTTTGGAAATGTATTTAAATATTGCAACTAAGAAAAAATCACTGCCCATAAAATATATGTATCAGAATACTACATGCATGAAGGCTCCAGTTACAGGACACAAAGTTACAGAACCTTTCATGGGTGTAACAAGGACACAACTTTTATGGGTTACAGCAAACTGGGCTTGGTCTATGAGGACAAGGAACTATCCATTGTGCAGCTCTATCTGCAGAACTCAACCAGAAATGAGGAGTTGGCCTGAGTACAGGGCAATCTGGGTGTGGGCACGTCCAGTGGGCCTCTCGGGCAAACTAGGATTCATGCTATCTATGAGCTCTGTTTTAGGCAGAAAGCAACAGTCCAAGATCCCTTAAGCAGAGCTGCTCAGTGGCAAGTAGGGTTAAACTGCCAGGCTCTGCTCCTCAATCAACCAAGCGGAACTCACATTAGTTCCCCATGGAAGACCTGTCTGTGCTATGAGTCAGTCAGAGCTGCAGAGGGGATCGCATCCAGGACAAGCCTTTTCCACCCACTCTGCCCACACAGGGAGCCAAATAGCGTTCTCTAGGTAAGCTGGGGACCTGGGACAACCCCCTCCCCCCCCCCAAAAAAACACCAAAATGGCAATGGCAACACAATTTCTTACAACAAAGCTATACAGTACCTTTGGATCTCCTGGAGCAAAGAAGCTGATATAGTTATTAATTTGCTTGAACACAAATCCTCTGTCCATAAAGGTGAAACATCTCTGCAAAAGCAGAAAAAGTCACAAGAGCATTCTAAAGGCATAGTAGCTAGTAAGTTCTATTTTTATAGCTATTTACAAGAAAAATCTATAAAAACTAAACTAGCCTAAAGCAGCATTCAGATGTCAAACATCAGGTGCTTAATACATGACTCATAAATTATATATTTCTAAATTAAATCAAAGAGTTAATAATCTCACCTGAACTTATTGTACACCACATTTCAAACAAGTTTTTATTGTATATAACCACTTATGATGAGAGACTATGAATTCATAGTCTTCACTATTATTCCAGGATCAATAACTGGCAAAATATCCCAAAACTGCAGGGTTTTTATTTCAAAAGTGCTGCACCTTCTATCATCTCAGTACCTTCTATCATCTATAATTAATAGCATAACATTCAAAATCAGCTTCAATCACAAAGATTTACATTCTGTTTTCTTGACACATACTTTTCTTTCATATGCCAATTTATTGGGGGTGGGGAGGGGAGAGAGATTGCCAGCTATTGCCTTCTAAACCTGCTGCATCATGTTGACCATGAGAGAAAAGAAAAGCTTAAGATCAGTTTGAGTTCTGCATGAGCAATTGCTAAGACAGTGGTGGGGCACACCCAACTACCTGTCAAAATCCCTTGCTTAGGGTTCCCAAGCCTGGTGGCTGTTGGGTGCTCGGGATTACTGCACATAGGAGGTTGCTAGCCCTGTGTTCAATACTTCCCAAAGCATCAAACACATGACTAGCAAAGTGGTTCTTTTCCCCCTCCCCATGGGGAGGTGGAGGCACAGAAGCTGGCATTTTGCAGGCATCAACATGTGCAAGAGAGGTCCCTCTCAAAGCCAATTTGCAAAAAGCTGGTTTCTTCCCCCTGCATTTGCAGATCAGCTGAGAAAAAGCACTCCTCTCCCAAACACAATGCAAGAGCTTGTAAAGTTTTGTTTCTGACTGTTCCCTTTAACAATGTGCTCCCACCCACCCAGTAGCTGGCCTCAGGGGCATGGTTTGGGGCAAATTAGACCTCCTGCCAGACCAAGATTGGCTTGTGGGCCAAAGAGAAATTTTCGTAACACTTCAGGTATTCCTATGTTGACTAAGTGAAGCCTTCTTCAAGAAAGGCCAACAAAGAACCATACTCACTTTTATGAAGACAGCAAGGCTATGGTTTGCATTTTTTGAAGCTTCTGGGTTATCTTTATACTTCTGAGTAATGTGTGGCATCAACATGTTTACTACAGTTTCTACAGCGTGATGATAAGATGCTGGAAATCTCTGATTTCGTAACAACTAGGGAAAAAATTAACCAACAGAATTTGACAAAATTATCCTTTTACCCTTACCCGGTGTTTGAGAATTGGTAGTTAAAAACTCAAACCAAGAGCAAAAGACAAAAAAAGTTTCTGAATATCACTGGCATCTGTTTATTATTAACTACATTTACCGGTATATCCTGCCCTTTCTCCAGCACACGTGGTTCTCTTTCCCCCTCTCATTTTATCCTCTCAACAATCCTGTGAAGTATGTTAAACTAAGATATAGTGACCAACCCAAAGTCATCCAGCGAGCTTCACAGGTGAGTGTGGCATTCGACTTCTGTCTCTCTGGACTATGTCAAGCACAACTATTTCACATTGGCTCTAATAAAATGTGTGCTGTTAAGATTATTTAGAGCAGGAACATCTTTTATATAATTATGTTTGATACTCATTCATGTGTTACAAAAATATAAAAATAAACTGGCCAGGCTGGCTGGGGCTGATGGTTGGGAGGTTGTGGAAGCGGCTGGTGGTTGTGGAAGGCTGCACTAAAGAAATAATTGGACTTATGCACTGTTCCGTTTTCATACAGCAAACAATTGGAAGTGCCTAGAATGAAGGAGACTAAGAGGCTAGCTGTTTACTAAGCCTCTTCAGAATATTATACGTACCTTTACTTTAGCATTTTCTAGCAGATGCTGGGCCATTGATTTGATTAGAATTTCAAAGAAAAACCAGGAGTACTATTAAAACAAAACAAAATCAACAAATTATACAAGCAGTCCATTTATACCTGTAATATATGAAATGTTTATTGTTAATGGGATTATTGTTAAATGGGTTTTTCACTCTTTGTCAAATTGTTGCAGTCCAGCTTTTTCCGTCTTGTCTCCTCGTGTTTTATATCTTTCATAATAGATTATTATTATAGATTAAGAGTGTGAGCCAAGAGGGAGCCTCTCGGCTCGCGTGGCAGTTTAAACGGGGCCCGGCCACGCCCCCCAGCCAGCTGATTGGCTGGCCAATGGATGACGTGGCTGGGATCCCCCCGGGCGGCGCGGAACAACAACTCCCGGAGGGGAGGGGGCGGTCATGTGATCCACCGCAACTCCTCCCCACCATACCGTGGAGTGGATTTGCCTCCATTTTTATCTTTTGCAATAGCATGCAGTTGCAGTACAAGCAAAGTGCTATTGAGACTTTTTAGGTCTCCTAAGCTTTTAATTAAAAGTTTCTTCTTTGCAGGTCCTGCTCAGTTGATTGCTTCCTGTCAATTGTGGCTGACGGAATAGTAATGAATAGTAACTTAACTGCCATTCAAAAAGTTTCACTTAAACTGAAAGGATATAAGAAAGGCAATGTAAAGAAATGGATAATTTGTAGCAGATGAAACTGATGGACTATGCCGAGTTGGCGAAACTAACTGGGAATATTCAGAACCAGCAAGACCAGACTTTCCTGAAATATCAGAAGAAATTTATGATATATTTGAAAGACAATTGTAACCAAGTGACATCGCTTGTAGGGTTGCAAGAAGTTTTGTAAGGAGAACTACATGAATTATTGCAAAAAAGGACTAAGGAGGAGTTTATTTAGGATTTGGATTTTATAGCAATAGCTATTAAAATAAAATGCAAAATCAGAAAGAAAGTTACAAAACCATTAGTCAAGGTTGATGGAAGTCCTAGGCTGTGATAGCCAAAACAGACAGTAATCCCCTAGTTATAATCATCAGAAAGGAACAAAAGAGAAAAGAGGTAGGTCCTGCAAACAAGACACTTATAAGCACTGGAAAGGGGCTTTGCTGAACAGAATTTATTTGTGAGCAAACATTATAGAAGGTTCATAGCCATGAGGAAGGGTAGGTCCCGGATAATATATCTGTATATTAAGTACAGTGTGGAATCTCCACTTAAATCCCACTTTATGGAAAAGCAAGGTCTCAGCAGCACTAAAGACTCCAATCTGGTTATAGAACAACCCTGCACAGTTAAATAGGTAATACCAACAAAAGCAGCAATCAATGTCCCCCCCCCCCCCAAAAAAAAATATACCTTTAACAGCTTGTTGCTTGTGAGAAAGTCAGCAGATGGCTTCAAGATTGTTGTCATGGATTTGGCAAGTTCTTCATGTACGGTCTTATATTCAGTAGCAATGTAAGGCTCTGCTTTGTAAGCATACTTGGCAAGGAAAAAAAGTGAAATTAGCTTTGCATAATGCAGGAGTAATTATTACAGATGTTAATGGTACAATTTTTGATAAAGCATTTTTGTATGAATCCTACCTTGACATAGGACCTCAAGTAGCTATCCAGCCCTTCTTCATGACACTGGGCAACTACATGGATGATAACTCTAAATAAAATGAAGTGAGCATAAAATATCATTGCAAAGTACTTTGACAAAAATTAGAACAACCTTGGAAAATTAATACCCCAAAATTGCTTTTTAGGTGATTAAATGTACTAGGACTGTTGCATCAAAATGCTTACCTTGTCACGTTCACGGCAACTTCTTCGTGGGTTGCTCTAGTAAGGACTCTAAACAATTGGTTTAAAATAGTAGGCAGGAAAGCTATCATCACATGGCCCTCCATAGCATGAAGACTCTAAATTAAGAAAATAATAAAATGAAATTAGAATTGTATGAGAAGCAACACGTACTTTTAAAAAATAAAAATTCAGAAGTGTAAAGCTAACAATCCTCAGAAACTTTACTCGGAAGCAAGTTCTATTGAAATAACAGAACTTATACATAACTTATTCTAGGAGGAAACGGGGAAATCTAATAATATAAGTAAATTGTTTCCTATGCAACATCTGATGCTATTCCATAGCCTGTCAGATTTCAAGCAGATGGGGTAAATGAGAGAGCGCATTGGGAGTTGAAGGTATACATATACAGGATACATTATTAAATAGCAATTCAGCAGCAAATACTGAAATGAGCACAAAAGCATCATGAGATAAGGTGACATGTGTTCAATATTGTAATGGTGTTGTTGCGGCTACTCTTGAGTAAGACGCCCAAGTCCGTGCTTGTCTTTAAAGGTTTTATTGTGCGTACAGTGCAGAGATAGCAGAAAGCATGACCTCCAAGTCACTCGCAGAATCCGGGAGTGGACGTTTCCTGTTGTGTGACCAGCATAAGAGCCTGGGCACCCTGAAATGCCTCCTCCCGACCTTAGGTTTGGTGGCGCGCCTTAATTTGGGCGCCGGAAGGAGCTACGTGTTCCCCTCCACTTGCTGGTCAAGGCGGTGCAAGGGCTCTCCCACATCACTGAGCCTTGCCTCCTCCATCCTGCTAACGTCATTCCTCCCACCTGACCCACTGCTGCTGCTCTCACTGGGCGAAGTGCTGGTCAGCAGGATGGGGGGAAGCTTCCCTGTAGGAAGGTCCTCTGACAAATATGATAGTGGCTAATGCTGCCATGTTAAAATACTTGTCAAAACATTTGTGAAATAAATGTTGATTAAATGTTGAAAATATTTTGCAGCCACAACATTGCAATGTGCATATTTTACATGGCAAAATATAATAGTATGGCTAAAATACAAAGGAAGTCTAAAGTATGTGCTAGTTACACGTGATCACTTCCTCCCCCCATGTTGTGTTGTGGCATACCACAGGAAGACTCAAATTCAGGCTACATGTCAAGCCACAATTAAGGAAGATTAACTATAATTTAGTATGATCTCTACACTAGCAAGCCATGGTATAAATTATATACCTTAAGATACTTTACAAGATCAACTCCTAAGGCTTGAGCTCCAGACTCAGTTTTTTGACAATAATGGAAGAAATTGTTTAAGTGCTGGTCCTAGGAAAAGAAAGACAAAAACAGGTTAAGTCAATTAATACATCATTCAAATTGAATTGATCAAATGTGCCATTGCAAATGTGCCATTGCAAATGTCACCACCTCTAGATAAAAGAAATCCACTCTAAATACGACCAAAATGTTCCTCCTTTCAAGCATCCATCAAAGTTAAGCTTGAAAAGAATAAAGCAATGTGACGGAATTCTCAGCAAATAAAACTCCTGATTCTTGGAGCAACAGTAATCTCACAGCCAAAGCTTATGAAGTTTGCTTTTGCTTGCTTGGTGTGCTTTAATAGCAAATATTTTATAATATGCACCAGAAGACCAAAAATTATTTTTCACTTCTCTTCCCCACCCCCCACTCCAACTCAGCCATACCATCACTGAATGCGGACTTTTATCATCCTGCCCTCCAGTTATGTACCATCTAACAGCACAATCAACTAAAAAAATGTGGTAAAAAGCTCTAGTGGAATAGCCTACCTGTGTATATACAGTGGAAACCAGATGGGTTGAAATCTTTAACAGTGGTTTGCCTCCATCTACCCATTTAATTTCAGAACCAGAATGCTGTATATAGAGAAGAAAGTTAAAATAATGTTGATATTACATAAATACTATTATTACACAAAATATGGACATGTTGGCCTGATCTGCACATGCAGAAAGGCCATGCTTTTTTAAAGCAAATCATGAATTAACCATATGTTGTCCAACAATGGTTTGTTTCTCTAGCACAAATGAAAGATTTCCCATCTACTCTTGAGTTAACAAATGCCAAATATGGATATACTGGCCTGGTTTAAATACAACACTAAACCATGGCTTGTTTGGCAAACCAAGGATTCTAAATGCCTGGTGTACTTTCTGTAGCAAGAACCATAACAAATTATTGGTGCTTTCATTTATTTGCAAGGGAAAAATATTTCACAGAGTCAGTGACACATGACAGTGAACGGGTATACAGTGAGCAGGCTTGACAATTTGAGAATGACAAAATTTTAGTAAAGCAGTTTGACTATCTTGCAATTTCTAGATTAAAAAGTATTAATGTTTGCTTGTGTGTGTGTGTGTTTTAACAACTCTGCCCTATCAAGTTCTATGAAAAATAATCAATCATTATTGTGTTGTTGCTGTTTTTTTTACTTTGATCGTGCCAGGTTCTTGATTGTTGAGATATCCACATGAAAGGTATGCAGCTACTGGGATATGTTGTTCATTTGTCACTACTCTTCCATCTTTCAACAGCTGAAGCCAAGAATACCCAACTACAAGAAATGCAAAGAAAAAACATTTCTAATATTCACACCTTAAGTACATAATATAACATAACACAACACAGCCTCATCTAGCAAGACTTGGTGAGTCTTATACTTCCTCTGCTAAAATCCTGTTAAACATGTAAGAAGGGCTCTAACTAATGGAACAAAGCACACATTTTTATCTACAGCAGTTAGAGTGCAATTTCAATTTCAAAAAGCAATTGACTTTTTTCTCTAAAAATGCTATTAAAGTCAGTAAATATATTTAGCATTGTACTCTTTTTATTGTAACCCAGCAACAAGAAAATGGTAGATTTAATGATAAATCTTCAGAAGCTATGAAATGAGTATCAGACTTTGAATTCAACACAGAACATCATACCTTGTGCTTCAATTATGTCCTTCTTTTTGGTAGTTCCTTTGCTTGAACTATCACAGCTGACATGGTAGAAGGTAAACAACAAATGATGTTTTTCGTGTAACTGTGTGGGCAACTCTATTTTGATCTAAGAAGAAAAACATAAGTTTGGCTTCAGATAATATTCCCAATTGTGTAGTGGTATGCCTCATAAAATGTACATATAGTAAATAATTTTCAATGCAATTAAAGCAAGATTTAGAACAAGAGATCATACATTGGGAGCAATTGGTGAAAAGTGGATTATATGCACTTTAAAAAAAGACACATATATGTGAAACTCTAGAATCATTTCAGTGGAGGTAGCTGCTGTGATCATGCAAAGAAATACACACAGTGAACTTCATGCACTGTATGGTCAAATGAATTAGGTCAGGGCTATCTAAAATGGAATGGGTAGCATATACTGTACAGATTTTGACTAGTTTGCATGATTTCAGCTTAATATAATCTTAAGTGTACAGTATTAAAGTACAGTAGCAAAGTGCTACCCTTAAAAGTTCTAATTAAATTACAAAAGTGAATATGTGAGTTTAAATATGCAACAAGGCTGAACTAGAACAATTATATCCAACAGAATTCTAGCTTCATATGTGTAGAGGAATTTTAACCTGAGATGTACCAATGACAATGTTTTTCCATATGTATATCTGAGGCAGTTTTGAGACCTATTTTCCTTGGGACTCAGCTATACAGCTACAAATAAAACGTTTTAAGTGTGCAATATACAATGTGACACTAGATGGCGATGGTGAGCCTTATGGAAAATTCAATGTTTCAGTGTATCTGATGAAGTGTGCATGCACACAAAAGCTCATACCAAAATAAAAACTTAGTTGGTCTTTAAGGTGCTACTGAAGGAATTTTTTATTTTTTTAAAACTTTTTCTAAAAAGCATTTTCAGAACGGTTTTTATATGTGTGTAGATTTCACCTGAGAGAAATTATACCATCTCACCCTACTATCTTCCAAAATGTTTCTCTGTTCATTTTTCTGTTCCAGGGATCATCCAGGGCTTCTGACAGGACTGTCATTTAAGGCAGCAAGCAATTTCTCCAAAGTAGTCAAGAAACCATTCAGAGCCACCACTGATTTATTACTAGTTACTATTTTACTATACTTTGCTAAACACTCAAAGCGCTTAACATGCATGATTCCAGGTATGCCTACAACAGGACTGTAAGAAGGAAACGGAGGCAGACAGATACTAGTTTGCCTACGGCTACCTGATAAATTTATTAAGACAGTTGCGCTCTAATTCAAGAAACCAGATCAACTCTCATTTCACTATGTTTTTTGGAAATTGGCAAGTGTACAATTGGTTACCTCATCATAAAACTCTGGGTTTTGGTGATGATGCAGAACTGTAGCAAATGCTTGTCTTGTAAATACTGATCCACCGGGTCTGCCATAGATGCACTAAAAATAAAATAACAAAAGAAAGACTTACTCTATTGTATTTTAGGTCAAGAACATGAATGAAATTTTTTTGAAGTCCTGTTAAAAAATCCAAAGAGAACTTCCAATCACAATATCCAATAAACAAAACACTTGCAGCAATATGCCAAAATACAGCCTAGTGAAATGATCTCAGGTAGCAGGGCTGGAAAATTTATCTGCCTGATACCTTATATAGCAGGAGAAACTCTCTCAGCCAAGAGTCACATTTCCTCTTGGGAAAGCCTCCAGGGGCTGCATATGGGAGTAACTGATCTGACTCTTATATTTTAAGGTGGGCCACATTCCAGCCATTCATAATTCTCTCTCTCTCTCTCTCTCTCTCTCTCTCTCTCTCTCTCTCTCTCTCTCTCTCACACACACACACACACACACACACACACACACACACACACAAATATCCATTAGGTAAACAAGAAGTGTTATCGTGTTTCAAGGTCACATTCCAACCAGGCAAAAGCACATGAGGAGGATGTAGAGAAGGTCTGAGGATAGGTAGGGAAGAGTCCTGAGGGGCATACTGAAGTGCATTGCCCCCTGGACCCAAGGTTTCCACCCATGCCTTAGAGAACTGATTTTAGTCAAAGTAGATAGTCCTGGGCCTAGATCAACCAATGCTCCCACTCAATGTATGTCAACTACACAAGAACTATATAGTTGTTTAATGCAACTAGACTGATGTCTACGATTTTAGACCATAAGCTCCTGTCTTTTCGCCTACGTTATTCTATAAATTCACATATATATGTGATGGCACTGTATTATCTAGAAACTATATTCAAATGTAAGTGACACATAAACCAAAATTAGGTAGCAGCTGTGATTAAAACATACTCTGTATATTACTTTACTGAGAAAAGCATGTCTGATTAATCAGTACTCTATTTTTTCACTGAAATCATCAGAAGGATCACATACTCAATATTGTCTACAAGTACAAAAAGCCCTACTAAAGGAAATGTTATACTCAATCTAACTGAAAAGCCCATAAACTTATTCTGAAGCAAACTGATTCCTGCCTTCAATCACTAGGGGGAGGTCGAGTTCCTACTTGAGGACACCTTACCTGCGCAGAATAATAAGCAGCGAGTTAATACTGTATCTGTAAGTTAGATCAACAAACCTTTAGAGGTATGGAATCTTCATCATCTGAATCCTTGAATTCAATGCAAACTGCAATATTTCTTGCCTAAAAAGAGCACATATAAAGATTTTTGTTTTTCCTAAGAAGTGCCAGACAAGCAACCAAAACTTCCAGGAAAGAACACCAAATTCAATTCAGATTCAATTTGGTCTTGAATCTGAATGTTATTAGTGGCCCATTAACTCACCTTTGCAAAAGACTTTTGACTGTCATATTTCAAGTGCTTTGGATAAACATAAAGGTGATTGTTGTAGATGGTGAAAGGCTGAGTGTGTTTTGGTATACAGGGAACAAACTCCTCTACTTCAAACGTTACTACTGTCTTGGTACTGTTTTCAAACTGTTTCATGGGAATGTATGATGAGCTAACAAAATCTGAAAATATATTAAAAACCAATAAAAAAATTGAAGGAAAAATGCTTTTTAGCTATTTAAAAGTACTTTTCTATACTTACTTGGGATGTCTGGAGAAATATTATCAATTGTTATGTCTAGATTTCCTAAAATAACTGGTAGCTTGGCCATCTTTTCAGGTCTATGGAAGAAGGAAAAAACAAAGTGACTCAAGAGAAAAATCACTAGGGATGGATAAAATACAGAACTCAAATAGGAAAGGAAACACCCCAAAAGGCTTGGAAAGCATGACAAAGTCTTTCCCCCAGAGAAATAGGCAAACACTACATTCCTTGGCAATACTTATATCTCCTAAATTTGTGCAGCTTTTCACTGAAACCACATCAAGTCCAATTTAGCAACTTCCCTTGACGATTTGTTGATTTGACTTTTTTAGCCTTATGACAAGAACAGCTGTACTGACCACTGACTCCAGTCCAGACTTTTCACCTATAATCTGTTTGTAAAAAAAAGTATTCATTCTTCCACAGCACCCATTTAACCGAAACCTTAAAACAGGAGAGGTCAACCTAGAGCCAATGGTATGATGGCATTCATTAAGGCCTTCTTTAGTGCCTCCGCCCGCCATAATAAACAGCAAGCACTTGACAGATGTATGTGAAAACAGATTTGGCTCTGAAGTTGTACTTGCATGAGTAGAAAGCACTTCCACTCATACTCAGATTGTTTTCTTTATGGAAGGAAGCTTGCTGCAGACTCAGCCTGGGAGAAAAGGAATGTTTCTACCTGGCGCCTAAAGATATATAACAAAGGTGTCAGGTGCTGCTTTAACAGCCCTCAAGGAGAATAATGCAGGGTGTAAGTATTCTAAATAATAAATATGTACAGTACTCACTTTTTGAAATCAGCTAACAATTTAAGCATGTCTTCATTTGAGAGCTTGTTACTGTCTTGTTTGTAGAGTGCGGAAAATCGTGCATTTTTGTCTAGTGTCCCAGATGCATCCTTAAACAGTGTCCTGAAACATGAATTCTTATATAAGAATCTCATTACAAAATGAAACAGAGAAAAAAGTGAACGCTTGACATCCTGAAATTAGATTGGCAAACTCTGATCCACTGAAATATGCATAAATGCTCACAAAGAAAGGAAGCCAAAATTTGTTGTGTAACAATACATATTACTACCTACACCAGTGGTTCCCAAACTTCTTTCCCCAGGGAGCATTTGAAAATTGCTGAGGGTCTTGGCAGACTACTTAATGATTTTTCTGCATGTTGCAGCAACTGTAATGCATTGAGCAAGAAGCGGCATGATTTTTTAAAATTGTACTTTTAGTGGTTCTTTTATTTCTTATATAATGCATTTTATTGACTATAATTTGAATGCTGTAGAATGCACATTGTAATGAAATAAAATACAACAAGAAGCAATAAAAACAATTAAAAATCAGCATGAATATTTAATACAGTGAATTTGTGTTCTCAGCCACAAATTCACAGAAACACCACAGACCACCTGAATAAAGCTCAAGGACCACTGGTGGTTAACAGAGCACAGTATGGGAACTCCTAACCTACACAATGTATTTTTCTAAAATAGTATCTGGTTTTTTCCAAGTCCTTTGACTTAAATGCACTAGGCTGAGAGTGACTTTAGCCTTGCCCACCAAGTGCAAAGAATTCTGTCCCAAATACTAAACTGAGTTTTGACTAAAATGTAAAGGCACACAAATTAATACACTTTGAAGAAAAATAGCCTCAGTCTTTACCTAGCTGCCCATGCGAATGGCATTCTGTACTGTCCTAGCCGCTGACATGCCTGCTTTGCATTTTTCAGAACTTTTTGAGCAACCTGTAAGTGATAATAGAAATATGTAAGTTTTTGATAAAATAACATTTGGTTTATTTATTTATTTAATTTATTTAACCTCACTTCCACTGAGAATGACTTATCTCAAATACCCATCCTTCATGATATTCTTCTTGACAGGACCACAAGAAGGTCCTGTCCCAGACTGGGAATTTTGGATTGGATGGAACTGGTGAAGATTTTAGGTTTTTAACACTATTACTCACAATAGTAGTCAAGACACAGTATGAAACAAGACACATACAAATCTATATGTGCTATAATTATTCTCACCAAGTACCTTGGTTCCCTCCTTCCCTTTCCCATTTCTGTTACTTTACTTGATTATTAAAATGCATATATATGGTATTATTTGTATGCTGCCTTTCCACACTTCCAACCATGCTCAAGGCGGCTTACAACACAAAAAAATACATAAGTACAACATAACAAACTATAGGTGGAAAAAATCAAAGGGGAAGAGGAATCTTACACACAAATGGTGAGGAGCCAGTGGTATGTTCTTAAGTTTCCAAATATGATTTGGAGGACCAGGTTTATAATGTCTGAATTGAGCTAGGGAAATCAGAGTGAAATTTTGTATGTCAGCTCAAGTTCTGCGGGGCCCTGACTGATTTCAGCTACAAAAGCTGGGGCTGCTGAACAGATTATTGGGTTGGGGTGTTGCTGTTATTGTTTGCTGCTTAGTTTTTTGTATCTTCACTTTAGATATAGTGATTTATTTGGAAATTGTTCAGCTTGGTTGTGTATTTTTAAAATTATTTATTTCTTGTTTATTACTACTTTTGTTATGTTGGTGCCTTTGACTATGGAAGGTTTGAAGTGGGTCAACAAATGAAGGTTTGATAGCAAGGTACTAACCACAGTTCTCCAGCTCTGATGTCATAGCGAATTATGATTAGAAAAAACCAGGAAGTGAAAGATTGAACTTTCAAGCAAGCAGGGAGAAAAGAGGGAGAAGGAACAGAACTGAAAGCCCCTAGTGTATCTCCAAACCACAGCTGAGAAGATCTGGTTTCTGATGTCTGCACTGAGCCATAACATTCAAGAGAGATATTGCACCACATTTTGAACTTTCATGTTTAACAAATGATTCAGAATCTGATCTGATCTTTGACCCTGAAAAGTTCATTTGCCTTGAATATATGTACTACATTTTAATACTCCAGTGTTTATGGCATCGCAAACAAACTGAGACTTACAAATGGGATGTCAAATAGTCAATAGTATACCTTAGAAGAATCAGAACTTTTCATATATGGTTCAGCACAGTGGGTAATGCTCCCTTGCAGGACTTTCTCTATTCTGGCCACTAGAAATATATCAGGATGTGGACATGTCACTGAGAATATTCCCTGAAAATAAATGCTTGGTTTATTGACACTGAAATGAAAATAGAGGTCTTTATTTTGCAAAGAAGCGGAAATAGTGACTTCTTTATTCCTTACCTGTTTGGGATATTGTAACATTATCTCTGGAATAATATCTGGAATCCGATGTAAGCAATCACTGCTGTCATTTAATACCTGTTGAGATGCACTACCTAGCATATTCCTCACTGTGCTATGATTCAAATCCACATGGAAATCTGATGAAATCTTCCGGTTATCTTTTATATCAAAAAGTGACAGCGTTATGAAAAATGGCTCTACCTGGGCATTTAAAAAAACAACAGTAAACATGGCCATCAGGCAAAGAAATAAGGGGTACTTGATAATTGAGACATAGAAAGAGCAGTTATTATATTATACAGTGACTTTTACTTTATAAATTCAATGTGTTAGAATTGTATCTTAGAACCTCTATAAATTAGAGATCCAAATACCTTATACCACCGAATACGTAAAGATTTTATGCTCTCTTTTAGGAAAATGTATTTTATCCAATAACAAAAATCCACACTATAATATGACACTACCATGTTTGGTATAAATCAACAACTAACAATTACTCATGAAGTTCCGCACAACTTTTGCCTTTCCTCTTTTCTCTCTTTCTGCTGGCAATAGCCATTCATTCTGCTCCTGGGCTGGTTCATAGAACTCTTGACAAACATCTACAGGTGCAATTATGTCCCTCATTTTTTTGTTTTCTCTAAACATCCATTAATATATCAAGGGGGTAAATGAAGGGGGGGATTTAGACATGATATTGATTCATCATTCCAACATCAAGGGACTTGAGAACTCTCAGAAGTATTTACATTTGTTGTTGGTCCCTCCTCATTTTCAGCCACACAGCTTTGCAGATTGAAAGATAAATCATTGCACTTCACCAGAATCTTCTTCCCAAACTTCTCTTCAAATGGTTTTACTTCTGGCTCAATACCAGAGAAGTCAAGTTTCTTTAAGATAAATAGAAGAGAGAAAACAATGTCTCACTTGCAAAAAAGGATAATTATTTCTTTAAAATTTTCTTTTCCTACCAAATTATCTAACCTGTGCATCTGGATCCAATGCAAAGAGTTTAACTCTGCTTTCACTTTTGAATTTGATTTCAGAATCTCTGGAACTCTGCAAAATAATAAGTTAATATTTTAAAACAGGATTTTTACTACAAACACAAAAGGTTGTTTCTTTAACTGTAAACATGTTACAATTTTTCTTTGCAGTAAACAATAGTTTACTTATGAAATATTTCTACAGAAAAGGGAATAATTGGTACCATTTTACAGAGTTCTCACAAATATAACAGATTAAAACAACATAAAATCTCAGAAGCAAAGTGGATCCTAAAAATGTACATCTAAAGCGTCAAAAACCAGAGTAAAGAGGTGCATCTTCAGCATTCACTGGAAGCTGTATAATGAAGGCGCCATATGCACCTCTGTGGGGAGGGAGTTCCAAAGCTTAGGGTATGCCACAGAGAATGCCCTCCCTGGGGAACCAGACAGAGGGCCTTCTTGGTAGTGACACCCGATGTCAAGGAAATAAACAACTATCTGACTTTTAGAAGACATCTGAAGGCAGCCCTGTTTAGGGAAGTTTTTAATGCTTGATGTTTGTATTTTTGGTATTTTGTTGGAAGCCACCCAAAGTGGCTGGGAAACCCAGGCAGATGGCCAGGGTATAAATAATATATTATTTTTATTTATTTATTTACTTTATTATTGTTGTTGTTGTCACCCAGACACAATCCAAGTGGGTGCTTCCAAAAGTACATCCCCAGAGATTTTGTAACCCTGAAGCATACATATTTGCTTACATTGCAAAGTATGGAAAGGTATATCAGGTATATCAAGAGTGTGAGCAGTTGAAAAACAAAAAGTTGAAAAGGAATCACCGTAACAAGTGCCAAGGTTAAGGAAGTAGTGCAGAAAGGCTGCCTGTTCTTATGAGAAGAAAAACTAATAAAATGAAGAGGAAGTATCAAGTCATTGAGCCAAAGTTTACAGTGCAACAATGGGGCAAACTTTCACATGTGGCAACATATTCAGTTCTGCACAGTTCTCCAGGAATAAAGTTTATTTTTGCAAGAACTACTTTTCAGTTATTTTTGTACTAAAACACAACCTTCCTGACCTACATACATCCTGTCTAGAATTATTTTGGTTCAAAAATAATTGGTTCAAAAATAAAGAAGAAGACTGTGACAGGAGATTTTGGCACTACACTAAGATTTAGGATGGCACAGTGAACTCTGCAAAACCCCCTGCAATGATACTTTGTGAAAATGAAGAGAAGAACATATGAGAAGAGCATGTTACCATTGGAAATTCTGCTGCAAAGTTTATTAAAAAGAAAACAACTAAACTAAACTAAACTAAACAAGAAAGCATCCAAAATACATAGGGCACACATTGAGTTACTTTTGAGAATGCTTAAGACATGGATGGGACACATGCTGTACATGCTCTCCAAATGCTGTTGGACTCCATTAAATCCTCTGTATGGCCAATAGAAGAGGATAAGAGTTGGAGCTCAACAACATCTGGACAGTTAGATTCTCTATTCCTATGTAAAATGTAGATTTGTTTCTGTATAGAAAAAGATAGCTAACAGATTGATGGTGAACATTAGAGCCTAGTTCACAGCGCTCAGGAATATTCTGGAGAGGTTCTAAAACAAAACAAAATAAGCTGATCGTAAATAGCAACAAAAAGTGCACAGCCCCTGGAAGGCAGGGGAACACAGCATACAAGAAAAACATAGATGCCAAAATAGATTCTAGCATTCACGGAAACAGGAAGCTGCATTTGTGGCACTAAGATTAGATATAATAAGCAGGTGTTCAGACTTTCAAGGAGGAGCCAAATCTCAATTATTGCCTATAAACCAAAACATTTCCTATTTTACAGTATATGTGCTTTAAAAAGTACAAATTTTAGAATTCTTTACACTTTAAGTTTTATATCCAGCTTAACTTCAATAAATTAACAAAATGTAGTCCAATCTATCACAGATAGATTATTAGTTTATGCTTGTTAAATTCATACTGGATGAAGGGAGCAACTTTCTGTAGTAGGAGGAACTACAAGGAAGTGCAATTCTATGAAGAATGCTACTAATGTGGCTCTACTCCCTCTCTTTCTCACTGATCTTGCTACCCAGTGTCTGGAATCACCAAGCACTGTTAGATAAGTAAGTTTTATTTGTCTTATTTTAGGAAGTTCAAGGCCAGCATATTGTTATCTAGGCACACTCATGATGGCACAGAGAAGCTTATCTTAAAACCTCAATCTTTCCATTGCACAGACAGAACAAGAAGTCTGTTTTTGAGCAGGGAATGCTACCTTTTAAAAAAAGTGAATAATTTTAAGCAGCAAAAAAAGAAAATGGCAGAGCACAGAGGCTTTAGTTGATGAATTACAGATCTGATACTGGAAACTATCATCCATCTTACAGTTGAGCCTCCATAGATTGCTTTACTTAAAATTCACGGACTAGTCCACCCATTACATTCTTCAGTATAAGTGGTATAAACGTGCAAAAATGCAACTTGTGTTGGGGTGGTTTTGGTTATCAACGGAGGGTAAAACCACATTAACCTCTTTGTAAGATTTAGAGACTATTAAATAACTATTTCAGAAATATTTGTCTGATATACATTCTGCAAAAGAACATTTATGCTGTGAAGGTATCATAAATCAAATTGCAACACAGTCAGCTCAACATTACCTTGGCACTTTCAGGAAAATAGCTATCTATAATGGATGAGGAGTTGTCCATCTTGCTTTGCTCATCATCTGGAAATTTTAAAACGTGAAACTATAAAAATTCACCAATCACTTTAGGAAAGTGCTATAACCAAAATGTTGTAAGGATTAACTTGAAATATGGAGAAGGCAAATTCTAACTTGAGATGTTTTTGCTGTAATCAGCAATTCCCTCAATACTTTTTTCTATCCTAGGTACCATCTAATGGAGCAGCTGCTTTTTACCGTGATACTCTAAGCACTCCCTAAATAAAATGGTTCACAGTTTAGTCATCACCAAATTACCTAGCAGCTGCACAAAGAAACAAAGTATTTCATGCAGTGGCTGAATAAAGTGAAGTGCGTAGTTACTATATTGTATTTAGTAGCCACAAATCCTTACAAATCTTTATTTTAGTGAATCACATTTTCTAAATTACTGAGCAAACGTAACTTGCATTTACCCTCATGAGAGTCTCCATTTCTTTTTTCTTGCATTGCAGCTTCAAAATTTAATTGGAGAATTTTATTTAGAGTTGCAATCCATTCTTCCATTTCTACTTCACTGTCTGCTGCAAGAAGATAGCTACTCTTGTCTTGCATTTTAAGCTCAAAGGCAAAACGCCGGACTTTGTTGTTCTGCAATATAATAAAGGATATCAACATGTTACCTACAATGGATTTGTTTATTTATTTTGTCATCTGAGGTCATCACACATATACAGTATAAGCATTGGGCAAATGTAACTGTTCGAAGTGGAGAAAAGTATAGTGCATAAACATGTTCAACATGTTCAACATCCCTGGAGCTTGCAGAACTTGTTAACTTTCTGACACCCTTTTTGATTGCTTATTCTTGGCAAGTGGGAAAGGGATTCTAGCTTCACATTCACAGAATTAAATCTAAGCATATGTTTTAGGCACGGTGTAATTTTTGGTGTGTAGCTCTAAACATATAGCAATCAAAACAAATATGAAATGTGTAGATATAGGATGATGTAGAGCCAAGGTAAGAATTGTTTTTAGATTAAATTATTGTATGAATTGTTTTATAATAGTTAAGATAAATAACTAATTTATTTAATATATATAATATCTGTGTGCATGCCTCTGAACATTTTGGAAGGGAATGGGGAAGAAAATAAGAGGGGAAGCAGCTATTTTCATCAAGCAAGTGCAAGGCTTCATTTGAAAATCAAACTTTTCTAGTCCTTACAGCTCAATAAAAATTACTGCACTGTGGACACCACGATTAAGAGTAAATTAATGAATTGCAGGTCAGAAGAGGACTCTAAAGCTATGGACTATGAATCAACTATGTAAGCAGTGAGGGGACATAGCAACTGTCTGGAGTGGAGAAAATTATTGTGGGTCCCAAAGGGGCACACATGGGACCATTAATGAATGCATACATACCATAGCTGCCAAGTTATCCCTTTTTTTAAGGGAAATTCCCTTATGCTGAATAGGCTTCCTCGTGAGAAAAGGGAAAACTTGGCAGCTATGATACATACATACATACAGATAAAGGGACCCCTGACCATTAGGTCCGGTTGTGACTGACTCTGGGGTTGCGGCGCTCATCTCGCATTATTGGCCGAGGGAGCCAGCGTCCAGCTTCCAGGTCATGTGGCCAGCATGACTAAGCCGCTTCTGGCGAACCAGAGCAGCACACGGAAACGCTGTTTACCTTCCCGCTTGGAGCGGTACCTATTTATCTACTTGCACTTTGACGTGCTTTCGAACTGCTAGGTTGGCAGGAGCTGGGACCGAGCAACGGGAGCTCACCCTGTTGCAGGGATTCGAACCGCCAAACTTCTGATCAGCAAGCCCTAGGCTCTGGTAGGAATTTTTATCCATTTGGCAAATTGGCACCAGCCTCTTGGTTTTTTTGCCTACCTTGTAGCAATTCATCACAACTTTTCTGGTATTGGCAGTTAGGTATTGGAATATTTGTGGTGTGTTGGAGGGCAGGTTGTGGCCATCACCTATCCCTCACCTTTCGGGTATTCCATTAAAGGGATCCGGCGGTCATGGATCCTGTCCGATGCCCTGGTGGTTGCTAGGGCCATGGCACGACCCCTGGTGACGTCAGGGGAAGCTTCCAGTTGTATTTGCATCAACAACCTCCTCCCACTGGTTGTTAACCCTCGACTCCCCATTGAGCAGGGTGGAGTCATGTATAGATTGTTTGATTCAATGCCTAAGCCAATACCACTCACATGCTATAACTAATAAAGTTGTGGCATTATTTAGCCCATTAACCTAAAATACATGTGTCCTTGTGTCTTATTTATCTCTAAGCGGGTGGCACGTCCTCGACTCATAACTAGAATACTACAAAATATAAGCAAAAGATGTATACTGCTGCAAAGCAATTTGTAAGAATGTATGATTGCCATTATGACTGAAATGCAATAATCACTAGGAGAGATTCAAGAACCCAATTGTTTCCAAGTTTGTTCCACCAGAACAAGTCCATAGTGTTCTTTGAGCAAAACACAGCTGCAAACAACCCATTTTTGACATTTGTTACTGGCAAGATTTAGACTTGGAGTTTACGTTATGTTTTGCTTCAAAGGGTGGTTGTTTTTTTAAAAAAGAAGTTAATATCGGAAAGGTCAAGTGAAAACATTTGGGAGTACAGCTATGAATGTGATGAAGCTCCTACAACTGATATCCCACACAAGAAGTTATGCAAAACATTTTACAGTCATATTGCAGCACTGTTTGTGCTTCTATTAGATCTTCATGCAATCTTAAATTCCATTCTGTGATTTATTTATTTTTCCATTCTTAACTCCAGAGGCATAAAACTTAAGTCAGCAGATAATCACAAATAATCAGTTGACAGCAGCAACCAACAAAACACTTAGTGGCAATATTTCTTGATTGTTTTATATAAAAACAGAGCACTCCTTGAAAATCTTGATATGAACTGTGCTACCATTACTGATTTTTTAAAATAAAAAATGCACACATTATTTTAAACTATTGGCTCACTAAAAGCACAGAAACACTATGTTTATCATTTTAGATCATCCCTATTATTCATTATGCACTGAGGGAGCAATTGTGTATATTCAAAAGTAAGACAGTGTGTTTAACGAGGTAAACAACCTACTATATCTATTTATGACTGCCTCCTAAACCTATTTATCCACTCCAAAAGTACTGAAGAGAGATAAAAGGAACATATAGATTTAAGTTTGTACAATACTGAAACAACATATTAAACAGTATAATTCTCTGCTTACCTGGACTACTCCCATGCAGGAATCCAAAAATATTGACCCTTTTGGTTCTTTTGATATTTTCTCATCTTTGTAGAAATTTAGGTTATATGATCCATCACCAAGTTGGAGTAGATGAAAAAATCTTCTTTTGAATGACTAGTTATGAGAAAGTAGTCACGTTAAAAATATGAAACTAACAAAACACACAAAAAAGCACTCAATTTCCATACACCATAATCCAAAGACCCTATTAGGAACATGCAAGGGCTCGCAAGCCCCCAAACAGGAACGGTCATATTGCCTGGCCCAAAAGCAGCTTCAGAAACATCCTGTAGCATTGTGAAGAGTGGTTGTCAGAGGAGAAAGTGAAAATGCACTTTCACAGATCTTTAGTAGGATTTCAACCCCAATGCTACAATGCACTACACACTCTGAAGTGCTGTTGAAATCAATAATATTGACAATGTGCAACTGTGTGCAATACCACAGTCCACTGAAAGTTTAGCAGAAAAGATAAAACCTACCCGCATAGTAACACTGATAGCACTGTTCATGTTGCCTTTGTATAGCCATCCTTGTTTTGTAATTCCTCCCTTCTGAGATCCTAGAGATGCTGCATCCTGAGGTTTTTAAAAAAGAAAAGGCTACAATAAGACAGTGATACATACAGTATTTCAGTCCTTTATCATGAGCTGCTGGTTCTATATATACAGTGGTACCTTGGAAGTCAAATGGAATCTATTCCAGAAGTCCGTTTAACTTCCAAAACATTATGAAACCAAGGCATGGCTTCCAATTGGCAGCAGGAAGCTCCTGCCGCCAATCGGATGCCGCTCGGGTTCCAAAGAACATTCGGGTTCCAAAGAACATTTGCAAACCGGAACACACTTCCAGGTTTGCGGCATTCGGGAGCCAAAATGTTCGACTCGCAAGGCGTTCGGGATGCAAGGTACGTTTGTACTAGAGATCGATAAATAAGTCAATTTCAGTTTCTCTCCGTTTCTCATTTTTCCAACCTTAAATTCAATTCACGTTTCTACATCTTTGAGGGCCCTATTAATTTGTCTGCCAATTGTAGTCAACAGTTTGATGCTACTGTGGTAGATCAAGATTGCATCAGCTTTAACATATGTTTCCTTTAGGGAATAAGGCAGGATATGAGAATAAAGAATTAATTTACGAACTCTGAATGTACCTCATATCACGCCATCTGTTAAATCAAGAAGACAATGCCCTAACTAATTACACAATAATTTTAAAACAGAAAGTGACTTTCTGGTTCCTGTAGATCAGGTCATTTCCCCATCAAAGTTGCACACAGGTCATGTTTTCAAATGTCTTTTGAATCAAGCAAAAACTACTTAATGCTGATAGGTTGTGCCAATCACCATATTAGATTATTATTTAAAATTTTATTGTTTCACATTTAACTACAGAGATTTAATGACACTTTCTCTAGTTTTGAATTAGAGAAATAGTCTGAGAGAATTTCCACCAGAGTTACAGTGAAGCTGTAGTTACAGAGTTACAGCAGGAGCTGCCAATAGCGCTAGGATTATTGAGCTGCCAACTCTGGAAGCAGGTATGCATCACAAACTAAAAACTGCGTTTAGACGGAGATTTTACACATCTCTGATAACCATCTGACACTCTACCATGCTAGAATATCTGAATAATTATTACATTACAAGAGTTTGAACTGACAAGTTGAAAGCAGAAGTCATATGCTTACCTCATCCTTATCCGCTTCTTCATCAACTTCATAAACATGAACTGGAAGTTTTTCTAATTTGGTCCCTTTGCTAAGAAAAAAAGAATACCATGTCCCACGATAATCAGTTCAGGATGACTAAGGTAATGAATGATCAATGCATACAGTATGTGTACTTGAAATAACATATATGGAGTTAGCATCAAGTATGTCCTCTCAAAGGAGAATTTGTTGTCTTCCAAAAAATGTTTGCCTCTCCAATTATTACCATTTTGTAGTACCTCCCATGTAACAAGTTGCTATTTTCAGAGGTGCACTGTAAAGGTAAAAATGAAACTAAGACATTTAAAATTAACATTCCTTATAGTGTTCCCACCCATAGCAACTTCAGATACAATGGTGGTACAAAGAAATAGCATAAGAGCCCAATGACTCCTGTGGTCCTGCATTGTTTCCACTGAAATATGTAACTTGTACCTACATCTGGAACTCAGGAATCTCAAGCCCCTTTCAGTAGTTCCAAAGAAGATGTACCAAACATGTATAGGGCATGCAGGATCTTTTTTTCAACAGGCCTATAAATCTCCCTGTGATGGAAAATCTTGAAGGAACAGGGTTCCCAGTCATAGGCAGAAGTGCCTAACAAAGTATGTGAGCATTTAAGGCAGCACACAGATACAGCCTACTGCTACAGTGCTGCTCTCTGTGTTCACAGAAGGAACCCTCAAGGGAGCAAGGAAGAGAGGCAAAACTATTTCAAACATTACATAAGCAGCACAAAGATAAGGAATTGTCACTCACCAAATCACCCGCACAGCCCCAGATTAGTTATCCAAAGTTTACAAACATCTTTTTGCAAGTACAGAGGTAGTATAATCCTAGAAAATCCTACTCACTTTGGAAGCTGTCGAAACTCTCCTGAGTAATCTTCATATTTATAATTGACAACATGCCAGTCTGAGTTATACGTTTTAATGCACTGCAAATAAGGAGAAAACATATTAACTTTGAGTGAGATTCTTTATAGAACGGTGTGATTTTCTTAGCAGTGTGAAAGCTTTTTATTTAAACTGTTGCCTTTAAAACAGTCAGTTTAAAAATTTGATGAGATTTATTAGTGAGAAAGCATTTCTCTCCATTAAATAAGGATAGTAAGAAGAAGTAAAAAAATTAAAAATGCACCCATACACTGTACAAAATTTATCACAATTAATATTACTGAATATACATCTGAATATACAACTAGCTTGTTCTGCTGCTAATCTGGCTAAATTAGCAGCAAAGCCTTTTCAACCCTCGATCAGAGGAAGTACTCCACCCATGCTCTGCTAACATAACAATTCTCATTTATTTTCGCTTCAACACTAGCTTATCTTGCATGTTGGTCAAACTCATTATAAGAACTAAGACTATGCTAGCAACTAATTTTTCATAAACGTTAATTTAGTAGCTGCCCTTGAAAGTCCTATTTGTGAAATGATACAGCTAGATAAACCATACAATTCTCAACTTGTAAAAAGTACTGACATTCAAAACTGTGAAAATAACGCATGTATGAACAGATAAGAATAGGTTATTTAAAGCAGTACAGTCAGAATGTCTTTACCACTTCAAAGAACACGCTAAAAAGTGAAAGCTTTTTAAAACTCCCAAGTGCCATCAACAGAACTACATGTCTTCTGTTCCAGCTAGCTAAAGCCCTCAACAGGATCGTTCCTTTTAGGGTTGATAACTACGTAAAAACATTTTGCTGAATGTTCTACTTGCTACAACATAAAATTAAAAATACAAAGCATGGAAATCAAGTAGCAGATACACTAGAAGCATTACCTCTTTAACAAATAAACTCTGAGCTTCTTTCTCTGCATTATCAGGAATTGTAGAGCATACATATCGATGCTGTCGTTTCAGTACTGCTGTCTTTAGTGAGAGATCAAAGTATAATTAATTGGAAATAGTTTTCACTTGTATTTATAAGTGCTAATTACATCCTCCAATGCAATTCTATCAAGGTCTACTCAGACCAAGCATTACTGAGTTCCATGTGGCTTACTCCCAAATAAATATGGCAAGGACTGCAGCTGAAATGAATATAAAACTCAACTAAAATGATTTCTAAAATCAAATAGCTCACGAGGAAAGGCTTGTTCTTCATTAATTTGTTAATTCATATTTTTTTCAAACTCTATGTAAAATAGCAAAATACACAATATGGAAATAAATTGTCATTACAGTATTATTATAAATTACATTTCTATCCCATCTTTTTCTCCAAGGAGCTCATGGTGGTGGACACTCCTCTTCTCATTTAATATGCACAATAATGTTGTAAAGTAGGTTAGACTGAGAGGCACAACTGGCCCAAGGCAACCCAGTGAGCTTCAATGCCAAGGGGAGATTTGAACCATGGTCTCCCGGGTCCTAGTCCGACCACTACACTTCATAACTAATACATTTTTATTGTAGCCTGGATTTTGTTAGTATAGTCATCTTACATATCATTCTGAGAGAGTGCTCTGTCCCTTAGTGCTCACAATCCTGTTTGTGAAATACGAAAAAAGCCAAGATAAATTGTCCCAGTTTTTCCCCACCTCTATCTCAGATTCAACTTTTTAAGAATCTTTATTCTACAGTTGTTAAGGCTGTGTATGAGTTAACAAAGCTGAAGACAAATTTTCATAAGAGTGTCGACTGGCTGGAAGTTTAACTGACCAGAGAGACAAGGAACCTCAGGGGCGGCTCATCCTGATTCACTGCCTAAGACAAAATGGGAAAGTATTTTGCCTCACCAGGCCACTACCGCTACTGCCACTTCACTGCTCATCCCTGCTGAAGCCCTTCCCCATCAGAGCAGTGGTAGCAGCAGCAAGAGCTCACTAGAACCCACCGCTGATGCAGCTTCTCCTTACTTCTCTTGTAGCAGCTTCTCCTCCTCAATTCCACAAACTTATGTTTTGTCTATTGGGGTCAACAGAGGGATGGCCTTCATTTTATTTCACTGAGTGCAGATGAAAAATGCCCTCCCCTAATTCATCACCCCATTTGGGGGCAGCAAATTTGGGGAAATATTTTGGAACTATTCCTGGGAGTGAAGGTTAATTTGTATTGAAGCTTCAGGGAGCTTTCCTCATTTGCTTTAAAAAGAAAAAGGGAAAAGAACAACAATCTTACTTTGCCCTCACAAGATGTGGTGGACTGGTGCAGCACCTAATGTTATGACATAGCACTGGAAGAGGGAATAGCAGCTGACAGAAAAGCAATTTAAAGAAAGAGAAAGCTGTAGTTGCTACTGAGAGGCCCCCTCCCTCCCAAAATTATGGGGAGTTACCCCAAAAATATTCTGTAAGGGAAAATCACCCCCCCCTTGCCTATCTCAAATTCAAACTGGAAGAACTTTTTGTTTCAGCTCTATTTTTAGTCAAAATAATTCTTTCCTCCCCTAAATCAAACCTCCCCGGCATGTCCTATTTCCCCCTCCTCCCATCAGTGTATGCCTGAACTATGAGACTCATGCCTCTCCTAACCTTCTACACCACAATAATCCCTCATCTACAAATCTTCATATACATAACTTCAGTCAAACAAAGGATCCCCAAGTGATTTGCCTCTTTTGATGTAATAGTCTTATGACTCTCTCCATAGCTATTAGCAATGGAGTATTATATTACATATTATATGGAGTACAATAACATAGCATGGCTACTACTGTATTATAAATCAAATTGTGCATAAGAAAATCAGTTCTGTGGCAGAACTGGTAGTTTAATTTGTTCTGTAAAGTACATTATGCGTATTAACTTTGATGTCTTCCCAATAATTCTTATCGAGATTATGGCCTACACTCTAGTATGGTTTTAAACTTTTTTGGAGTCTTACTGGATTGCTAACAAATCCCAAGATGTTTAACTTTCTTTGAGCCACATATACATTTGCTATTGTTTGCAGTCACACCTGTTTCCTGCATTCAATACTGGTCTTTCCATGGATACTTCTTCCTTTGTTCTGCTAAAAATAGCATTATCCAAACATACAGATAAACATAGTCCAAACCCTTTAAAGAAGGAGGGCATCCTTCTTTAAAACAAAGGCCATTTACAGAGAGAGAGAGAGAGAAGTAACATGCTCATATCCAGGGGAAAAAACAAAACAGCATTCCATGAATTAAATCCAGTACAGTATTTATACCAAACGTTTCAGGCAAATATCAACAAAAAAAAATCACTCATTTTACTTTGCATCAGGATTCATGGGGCTTCAACAAGAAACAGAGAAATCTCACAGCAAGAACTGTGATCATTTTCTTAAAGGAGTTTAATGAATAGCAAAACCCCGGCGGGTGGCACTGTGGTCTAAACCACTGAGCTGATCAGAAGCTCAGTGGTTCGAATTCCCATGTGAGCTCCCGTTGCTTGGTCCCAGCTCCTACAGTTTGAAAGCACATCAAAGTGTAAGTAGATAAATAGGTACAGCTCCGGCAGAAAGGTAAACGGCATTTCTGTGAGCTCCTCTGGTTCGCCAGAAGCGGCTTAGTCATGCTGGCCACATGACCCGGAAGCTGTATGCCAGTTCCCTCAGGCAGTAAAGTGAGATGAGCGCCGCAACCCCAGAGTCGTCTGTGACTGAACCTAACAGTCAGAGGTCCTTTTACCTTTACCTTTTAAAACCCCAGTAGATCCTACAAGTCTCAAGAAGATACAGCAAGCACATGAAGCAGGTCTGTCATGCTATGTTACATGTTCTTTTTTTGCACCATCTCTGTCAGAATGGTTACATACCAATTTGAGTTACTTCCATGATAGCTGGAGAGCCTTCAGAATAGTTTTTGCTGTGTTTTTTTTAATAAAAAAAAACAATGTCACCATACCACAGCCAGTTATAGTGGTCAATCCCAGAGCAGTTAAAATACTTTCGCATGGCTGTAGTAAGAAATCCAGGTCTTCTTGTGAGACAAACTAACGCCGCTGGTTGTGTTTTTATGCTAGCTGTACAACCAGGTTTTAAGTACAGTGGAACCTCGGTTTATGAACACCTCGGTTTACGAATTTTCGGTTTACGAATGCCGCGGACCCATCTGGAACGGATTAATTCACTTTCCATTACTTTCAATGGGAAAGTTCGCTTCAGTTTATGAACGCTTCAGTTTATGAACAGACTTCCTGAACCAATTACACCCATGGTTCGGGTTAGGTACACTTCAGGTTGAGTACTCCGCGGACCCGTCTGGAACGGATTAATCCACTTTCCATTACTTTCAGTGGGAAAGTTCGCTTCAGTTTATGAACGCTTCAGTTTATGAACAGACTTCATGAACCAATTGTGTTCATAAACCGAGGTACCACTGTAGTGAATGGAAGACTCTACATCAGGGGTAGGAACCTCTGGCCCAAATGCAGTTGTCCAAGCCTCTCTATCTGGCCCTTGGGATTCTTCCCAAACTACATTCTCTTTCTAACCACCTCTGACTCTGCCCTCTAGTCCTGCCTTGCAACCTCCTTGAGTGTTTTTGACTGTCTGGAATGTGTCCTTGAACTCTGATCATGCATTTTGCTTGCCTTGATTGGGGACAGACAGATGCATGAGTTTGTGTAGAGAACAACCTACTATATAAAGGGGGGATTCATTTTTGCTCCACATACTTTTGCTTCTGTGTGCACCACTGGTGTGTGTGGCCCCTAGAAAATTGCTGAGAAGGAAATATGACCCTCAGACTAAAAAAGTTTCTCCACCTCTGCTCCACATACACTCTTTTGTGGTGAGGTGAAGGAAGAAGTCACTGAAGAAATGCACACAATTAAGTTAACCTTATTCTGGAAGAAGAATATTTGTTTATGTACATTTTAAAATAAAGAACTCTGTCTTGGGGGGGGGGACTCCCACAGCTACATTGAGGTAATTAAACATAGTGAATTGCATAGTTTACTTTTCCTTTTTTATTTAAAAACTGTATTCTATTTTTCTTTCAAAAAAGAACTCCAAAGTTGATAACAGTTAATCAAATTAATAACAGATAAAATCAGTAAGAGTTTTATAACAAAAAAAATGAACATGACCAAAACCACAGAAGCAAACAAAAATGAAAGACAGAAAAAAGACAGTGGGGAAATCAGCTACACAGCCATTTGCCAAAAGGCAAGTTGTGCAATCCCAAAGAGCCTGCCTTAACAGCCAAGATGTCACTATATGGCAAAACCACACAGTGATAGGAGTTACATCAGCACTCCTAAGGGCAGCTAGATTCCATGACTGAGAATCTGTACCTGCCTGCACATCAGACACACAGAGCAAGACACAGAACCTCAGATGTTGATATGAGCATGCAGACACAAATGTACAAGGAGTCACTCAATTAAAAAAAATTTTTTAAAAAAAGATTAGGACCAAGACATTGAACAGAGTCTGGAGACAAGCAAGTAAGCAGCACAGAAGAAACAATAGGTAAATCACAAGTTTACCATATTTCTAATTTAAGAGTGCTAAAAGTGAGAAAGAGAGAGGCATAAACACTGCAATATATAACACACATAGGGGGAGGGGAAGCAATAGTAATCAGTAAAATCAGTTAGGTTATAGCCTGAATCTAGATTTAAAGGAAATAGCATTGGATGTTGTATGGCTAACAAGGTAATACACAATAACTTTTTAAAAAATTGTTAGTGTTGGAATTAAAGACGTTACCTGGAAGTCATCATAAGGGAAAAGTAGCATCTCACGCAAGGCATCATTGAGGATTTGAGTTTTCTTTTGAACAATGACATTTTCATAGTCTAATGGTTCAATGAGCTTTGGTTTTGCCTAAAAAGAAATAGAAATATTTAAGTTATAACACAAATTTATTTATAAATATACTTATGTGGATTTATGTATACCCATGGGCTACTGCAGCACAATTCTACACATTAAGCTCCATTTAAGTGTGTATTGGATTGCAGACTTAATAAAGTTAGAATGCCATAGAAACAGAGTTTGAACTGAACAACGGATACCAAATTGTTTGTATAAAAAACAATGTAGCCAACATGTGTGGAGAAATGGCTGTACACAATGGAGATACAAGTCAAGTTTTACTTAAGTTCAAAATGCTTAACAAATTATGCAGGTTTATGTATATAAACCCCTTCATGGATCAATGCCTTGTCGTGGCGAAGCGGCTTTAACTCAGAGAAGCTATGAGCTATGCCATGCAGGGCCACCCAAGATGGACAGGTCATAGTGGAGAGTTTTGACTAAACGTGATCCACCTGGAGAAGGAACTGGCAAGCCACTCCAGTATCCCTGCCAAGAAAACTCCATGGACAAAGACAACAGGCATATAAAAGTTATGACGCTGGAAGATGAGCCCCTGAGGTCGGAAGGCGTCCAACATGCTACTGAGGAAGAGCGGAGGACAAGTACAAGTAGATTCAGAGCTGATGAAGCGGCTGGGCCAAAGCCGAAAGGTCCCTCAGTTGCGGATATGCCTGGAAGCGAAAGGAAAGTCCGATGCTGTAAAGAAAAATATTGCATAGGAACCTGGAATGTAAGAACCATGGATAATGGTAAGCTGGATGTGGTCAAAAACGAGATGACAAGAATAAATATTGACATCCTGGGCATCAGTGAACTAAAATGGAAGGGAATGGGTGAATTCAGTTCGGGTGACTATCATATCTACTACTGTGGGCAAGAATCCCGTAGAAGAAATGGAGTGGCCCTCATAGTCAACAAAAGAGTGGCAAAAGCTGTAATGGGATGCAATCTCAAAAATAACAGAATGCTCTTGATACGAATCCAAGGCAAGCCTTTTAACATCACAGTAATCCAAGTTTATGCACCAACTACCGGTGCTAAAGAAAGTGAAATTGACCAATTCTACGAAGACCTACAACACCTTCTAGAAATGACACCAAAGAAGGATGTTCTTCTCATTACAGGGGATTGGAATGCTAAAGTAGGGAATCAAGAGATAAAAGGAACAACTGGCAAGTTTGGCCTTGGAGTTCAAAACGAAGCAGGGCAAAGGCTAATAGAGTTCTGTCAAGAGAACAAGCTGGTCATCACAAACACTCTTTTCCAACAACACAAGAGACGACTCTACACATGGATATCACCAAATGGGCAGCATCAAAATCAGATTGATTATATTCTCTGCAGCCAAAGATGGAGAAGCTCTATACAGTCAGCAAAAACAAGACCTGGAGCTGACTGTAACTCAGATCATCAGCTTCTTATAGCAAAATTCCAGCTTAAACTGAAGAAAGTAGGAAAAACCACTGGGCCAGTAAGATACAATCTAAATCAAATCCCTTATGAATACACAGTGGAAGTGAGGAACAGGTTTAAGGATTTAGATTTGGTGGACAGAGTGCCTGAAGAACTATGGATGGAGGCTCGTAACATTATACAGGAGGCAGCAACGAAAACCATCCCAAGGAAAAGGAAATGCAAGAAAGCAAAATGGCTGTCCAACGAGGCCTTACAAATAGCAGAGGAGAGGAGGCAAGCAAAATGCAAGGGAGATAGGGAAAGATACAGGAAACTAAATGCAGATTTCCAAAAAACAGCAAGGAGAGACAAGAGGGTCTTCTTAAATGAGCAATGCAAAAAAATAGAGGAAAACAATAGAATGGGGAAAACCAGAGATCTGTTCAAGAAAATTGGAGATATGAAAGGAACATTTCGTACAAAGATTACCATAATAAAGGACAAAAGTGGTAAGGACCTAACAGAAGCAGAAGACATCAAGAAGAGGTGGCAAGAATACACAGAGGAATTATACCAGAAAGATATGGAGGTCTCGTACACCCCAGGTAGTGTGGTTGCTGACCTTGAGCCAGACATCTTGGAGAGTGAAGTCAAATGGGCCTTAGAAAGCACTGCTAATAACAAGGCCAGTGGAAGCGATGATATTCCAGCTGAACTATTTAAAATTTTAAAAGATGATGCTGTTAAGGTGCTACACCCAATATGCCAGCAAGTTTGGAAAACTCAGCAATGGCCAGAGGATTGGAGAAGATCAGTATACATCCCAATCCCAAAGAAGGGCAGTGCCAAAGAATGCTCCAACTACCGCACAATTGCACTCATTTCACACGCTAGCAAGGTTATGCTTAAAATTCTACAAGGCAGGCTTAGGCAGTATGTGGACCGAGAACTCCCAGAAGTGCAAGCTGGATTTCGAAAGGGCAGAGGAACCAGAGACCAAATAGCAAACATGTGCTGGATTATGGAGAAAGCTAGAGAGTTCCAGAAAAACGTCTACTTCTGCTTCATTGACTATGCAAAAGCCTTTGACTGTGTCGACCACAGCAAACTATGGCAAGTTCTTAAAGAAATGGGAGTGCCTGATCACCTCATCTGTCTCCTGAGAAATCTCTATGTGGGACAAGAAGCTACAGTTAGAACTGGATATGGAACAACTGATTGGTTCAAAATTGGGAAAGGAGTACGACAAGGTTGTATATTGTCTCCCTGCTTATTTAACTTATATGCAGAATTCATCATGCAAAAGGCAGGACTAGATGAATCCCAAGCCGGAATAAAGATTGCCGGAAGAAATATCAACAACCTCAGATATGCAGATGACACAACCTTAATGGCAGAAAGTGAGGAGGAATTAAAGAACCTTTTAATGAGGGTGAAAGAGGAGAGTGCAAAATATGGTCTGAAGCTCAACATCAAAAAAACCAAGATCATGGCCACTGGTCCCATCACCTCCTGGCAAATAGAAGGGGAAGAAATGGAGGCAGTGAGAGATTTTACTTTCTTGGGCTCCTTGATCACTGCAGATGGTGACAGCAGTCACGAAATTAAAAGATGCCTGCTTCTTGGGAGAAAAGCAATGACAAACCTAGACAGCATCTTAAAAAGCAGAGACATCACCTTGCCGACAAAGGTCTGTATAGTTAAAGCTATGGTTTTCCCAGTAGTGATGTATGGAAGTGAGAGCTGGACCATAAAGAAGGCTGATCGCCGAAGAATTGATGCTTTTGAATTATGGTGCTGGAGGAGACTCTTGAGAGTCCCATGGACTGCAAGACGATCAAACCTATCCATTCTTAAGGAAATCAGCCCTGAGTGCTCACTAGAAGGACAGATCGTGAAGCTGAGGCTCCAATACTTTGGACACCTCATGAGAAGAGAAGAATCCTTGGAAAAGACCCTGATGTTGGGAAAGATGGAGGGCACTAGGAGAAGGGGACGACAGAGGACGAGATGGTTGGACAGTGTTCTCGAAGCTATGAACATGAGTTTGACCAAACTGCGGGAGGCAGTGCAAGACAGGAGTGCCTGGCGTGCTATGGTCCATGGGGTCACGAAGAGTCGGACACGACTAAACGACTAAACAACAACAACAATGTATATAAAACAATCAATTCCTTTTAATCAGCACAGTATTATGTCATTAGCAATGTGGGTGGCGCTGTGGGTTAAACCACAGAGCCTAGGGTTTGCCGATCAGAAGGTTGGCGGTTCGAATCCCCACGATGGGGTGAGCTCCCGAAGTTCAGTCCCTGGTCCTTCCAACCTAGCAGTTTGAAAGCACGTCAAAGTGCAAGTAGATAAATAGTACCGCTCTGGCGGGAATGTAAACGGTGTTTCCGTTTGCTGCTCTGGTTCACCAGAAGCGGCTTAGTCATGCTGGCCACATGACCCAGAAGCTGTACGCTGGGTCCCTCGGCCAGTAAAGTGAGATGAGTGCCGCAACCCCAGAGTTGTGTGTGACTGGACCTAATGGTCAAAGGTCCATTTACCTTTACCTTTATTATGTTATTAAACTGATGCTTCACTTTTATCTAATAGCTGCATTATTCTCCTAGTTTACAAATTAGGTATTTTACTCTTATCACTGAATATTGTACAGCCCTTCTTAACACAAGGCAAACACCTCTAATATCAGTAGCACCTTAGAGACCAACTAAGTTTGTCATAGGTAGTTGGTCTCTAAGGTGCTACTGGAAGGATTTTTTATTTTTATTTTGACTGCATCAGACCAACACGGCTACCTACCTGTAACCTCTAATATCTTTTGCTGCAATTAAACAATCTGATTCTAACGGCTTGGAAATTACTGTAATACCACTATCTAATCTAATCCATCTATCCATCCATCATACACATACATACATACGGTACATACAATTTAAGCAAAATTACTCTACTTATAAAATAGATAAAGAAAGTATGTCAATTATTGCTCAACCCCACGTGAGCAACTGGTTCTCTTTTACTGGAAAATATGAAAAAGTTCTCTGTATCAGCAACAATATGTGGGAATTTAAGTCCCAACATTTAACAATTACATGAAGTAAATTAAGGCAAATCAGAAGAATTTCTATCAAAGATCAATTTTTCCTATTTCAGGATTCAGAGGAAGATACAGCATATGTTAAGATTTTCTTTGAAAAAGTCTTCTTTGGAGGCACACTGATCTGCACATAGGTTTGTCAAAGTTAATTCAGATTTTCTAATATCTACCACATGGGAACATTCCTGTTAAATAAAACGTCATATTGGACGGAGTTCAAAAGCACAAAATGTTATCTTTGGAAAGAAACACTATCAAAGGAGAGGCTAGAGAACTGGGAGTGTGCAACTAAGTTTTTTGTTGTTGTTTTCTTACAGAGAACATTATTACAGAAAAGAAAAGTATGCTTTAATTGTTTGTATAGCAGAGCATACTTAGTTCAAAGATATTATTCATATTATTCAAAGAATAATAAGAACACCCACATGCAAAAGAATAAGCAAACTTAACTTCAAAAGTAAATGTGGAAACTGTAGTTGACATAATAAAATAGACCAAACCCTAAAGAAATACAACAAGGTACACACACACACACACACAGCGTTTTTCTGGTTGAAATACAACTTGACCATAATATCCCACCTGTTAATATCCCACTTGTTACTCAACAGCTAGATAACTAAATCATTACATCTCTAGTTATACAGACATATTTTCGCCGAAACCACCAGCAAAATCTAATGATTTCTGCAAACGAACAAATCAGGATGAGACTTATTAAAAGCAGTTGACCATTGCCAATGAATGTGAAAGATAAATTCCTTTAATCAAGGAACACTGATTAAAAAGAGAACATAAAGGTAACTGACCTTACTCTGATAAAGGTGTACAGCGGGAAAGTATCAAAACTTTAACAGACATGATATAGCTACCCATCTAGGTCTTAGCTGCCAAGTCTCCCATTTTTCGCGGAAACCCCCAGATTTTAATCCGTTTCCCGCTGTTCTCCTGAATGGAAAAAATCCCGGAAATCCCCTGGATTTCCTACCTGCCAGGGAGCCTCCATTTTGGGTGCCGCTCCGCCCATGTGTGGTCACTGGAAATCAGGCAGAGCAGCACTGGAAGTCGCCTCTACGCATGCCCGGCGGCCATTTTAGTGGTGGCCGCATGGCAGTGGCCGTCAGCAAGATGGGAGAGACGTGGTGGCTCGGGCGTACTTAAAGCCCTGCAGTGAGTGCCGCCCAGCATTTTTTCACCCCCCTCAGTGGTGACACCCAGGGCAACCTGCTCCCACCGCACCCTTCTTCCTCCGTCCCGGGAAAGGACACTACATAGAGCTCAATGACAGCATCTCTCTTCGAGCTGAGATCCAATCACAGCCCTTCATGTCAATTAGTTCCATTTGGTGCTATTAACAAATACTAGTTCTTAGTTAATCTCAAAAGGGAAACAAGCTACCTAAAGAATCTGTTACCCCTGTGCATAAACTGCTTACCGTATATTCTGGCGTATAAGACGACTTCCTGACCCATGAAAATCATCTCAAAAGTTGGGGGGCCGTCTTATATGCCGGGTACTAGAATCTGCGGTCACTGCATATGGTGGGGGGAGCTCAGAAACGGCCGTGGGGCATGGCACAGTTTCCCTAAAGGAGCCCCTGAAGAAGCGCACGCTCGGGAGAGGGCTGCTCTCCGCAGGGGCGAACGCAGGGGCGAACGGCTCCCTCATGGCTTCGACCGGATTAGCGCCTCTTCATCTAGCGCCTCTTCATCGGCACATGGAGGTGCCTGAAGTGAGGCGGCAGGATAGCAGGAGTCCTAGAGAGGATAGCTCGCTCAGCAAATAGCCCGACAAACAAAAGGGAACAAAAGGGGGGGAGGAAACAAAAGGGAAAGCTTTCTTACACTGTCGGCTCCTGCTTTAGAGAGGGAGAGGGGGCTGAGCTGGGTATGCTCGGCTTGCTAGAGGTTAAAAGCAACTGAGCAGGAGTCCTAGAGAGGATAGCCCACTCAGCCCAGCCATCCGAAGCCGTGTGCAGGAACAAAAGGGAAGGCTTTCCTGCAAGGAAAATGCCTCTCTCCTCTGCAAGTGCTGCCTTCTGGGTGGGTGGAAGGTGCTCTTGCTTTAGAGAGGGAGAGGGGGCTGAGCTGGGTGCGTTCAGCTTGCCCAGCCACCCGGGAAGGCTTTCCTGCAAGGAGAAGGCTGTTGTCTCTCTGCTCTGCTGCCTTCTGGGTGGGTGGAAGGAGCCCCAAAACAGGGGGGGGGGGGCAAGAAGCGGTGGCGAAAGGGCAGCTCTCCCAGGAAAGGATGTGGAGAAAAGGCCATCGAGTTTCAATGAAACCCAGTTCTCCCCACAGAAGCATAGGAAGTTGCCTTATAGCTTATAGACCACAATATGTCATTGATATACTTATGACATAAGATGATGAACAGGAGGATTTTGAAGGCTTTTAAAGGGAAACTGTCAAATTAAAATTACCATATTGAAATCAAATCTGATGTTTCTTTAATTTTTATTTGGTGTGCGGTGCAGTGGAAGAGGGGTAGTCTTACACGGTGAATATATACAAAACTCTATATTTTAACTGAAAATGTGGGGAGCCATCTTATATGCCCAGTCGTCTTATACGCCGGAATATACGGTACCATAAGTCATTTCCTCCATCAAAGAAAATATACACAAACAAATGGAAGAGCTAGATTCTGTAATTTGTCATTTTCACACCACTGTTTAGATTAATGATACTATGGGATGGGGAAATAATGACTATTAATCCATGATCAAATACCCACTTGTTACCACTGGGAGCCAGAATGATACTGAAGCTCTTTAACAGCTAGTGAAAGAGCTTCCAATTGCATACATCTAGAGAATGCAATTCACATATGCAGATACCCTGTTTCTCATATTTTAAGACATACCCATAAAATAGGCCATAGCAGGATTTTTAAGCATTCAAGGAATATAAGCCATACCCTGAAAATAAGACATAGTGATAGGCGCAGCAGCAATGCCGGCCGCGGCAGGAGGAGGAGGAAAAAAATAAGACATCCCTTGAAAATAAGCCATAGTGTGTTTTTTTGAGGAAAAAATAAATATAAGACGTGTCTTATAATATGAGAAACACGGTATCTTCCAGATCAGCCATACTACAGATGCAGAAGCCAACTGTGGGGAGGGCTATGGGTGAACCAGTTAGTGCTGTGTCACAGACACAGCTACCTGTATGCGCACACTTGAACAACTGCCATCCTCGGTTGCTAGGGGAGTAAATGGCAACCCCCTACCCTCTCCGGGGGTTACGGAGAGGGGCCACTGGCCCGCGATGCCCCCAGACCCACTCCGACTGTTTATGGAGTGGGGGGAGCTTGGGCTGAAAAGCACTTACGAGGGCCAGGACTCCCGGACGCTAATCTGCATGGCGGGGATTTCCATGGTTAAAGAAGATAATTAGGCTTAAAACTATGGACATACTTCAGAAGGAGGGGAAGAAGCGCTGTTTACTGCTGAGAAATTTATGCTGCTGAGGGAGAGGAGTCAAAGGCTGTATATCATCTGGAAGAAGGATTGATGGGGACGGAGCGATAAGGGAATTGAGTTTTTTTTATTTTTCTTCATATGAGTTACTTCGTACCTTCCCAGACGCGATGTCCTGGCTTGTTTGGAGTGAAAGAGAAGCAAAAGACTGTGTGAGTTGAACTTTATAAACTGTTGTTACTGAGCATATTTTTTAAAGATGTGGAGTTGCCGATGAGAAAAGCCCCCCCCCCTAGTCGGACGGAAGGAGTCCTGGACGCGTTCGGAGGATTTATGAGCTGTGACGCACTTTGAATTGGAGCAGCGACCTGAAGCTAAGTTCAGCTATAGGGCAAGGAGATCCATTAATTTACCAAGAGTTTATGGTTTGATGTTTGGGTCTTCTGCCTGGAAAAGCTGTAAATTTTATAAAGATCGTTAATCTTCATGGCTATGAGAGAAAACGAAAGTGATTTGAGCTTTTTAAGATGGCGCTGCTTCGACGCAACAGGGAGCTCCAGACTAAGAAGATTTATGGGGAGGCTGGACTGATTAACCCACACAGGAGAAAGAACATTTGTGAAACCTTGTTTGATATTTATCTCAGCAGCTGGGAAACAATCGGTTGAAAGTGGAAAACATCTATGTGACTGTAAGGGGAAGATCTGGATTATTATGAACTTGGAGGACGATTTGAACTTTAGAAAAAAGACGGCAGTGGACGGTTGCGAGGAATCCCCAATTTCTTGAAGCATGGGAACCCAAATAAAAAATTCTCTAGACGATTTGGCATAACATTCGGTTTGATTGATATATATATGTGTATAATTTGAAATAATGAATGTGATATAATTGGTTTTAATTGGAAAATTAATAAAAATATATTTAAAAAAAAAAGAACAACTGCCATCCTTGTGCTCTCCTCACCAGTCTAATAGGTAAACATGCGAAAGTCTTCACTCTAAAGCTTCATAATTCCAATCTGCAATAGGAGAAACACAACTAGAGGCACACCCTTCCCCTGTTTATACTCCTTCAACCGTGGATCAGCACTGTGTTAAGCTCTTGCTTCAATTCCAGTTGGCACTGTAAAAGAACAAGCCCATCTCTGTGTATGCAATGTTCTCTTGCTTTTGTGGTTCTCTGGACAAGGGCCCAGGTCTATTAGCAACTCTAAGAAAGAACACTAGTTTTATGGTATCAGGTGGAAATATCTCCTACAAACACAGCTCAGACTATTGTTTTTAAATATGCTTCCTGAAATTCTATTTCCTGAAAGCTTCAAAATAAGGCATATCATGGAAAGTTTCCTATGAAAAAGGCATCTGGTAAGATTACAAGATACTGATAATAGCATGAAAAGTTCAAGCAAAGTATACGCACATAATGTAAATTAGAGGTTCAAACCCTAATAAATACACATCTCCAATGGAAAAATAACTAAAGCAGGTAAAAATATTACTGTTAAAGACAAGCCTGGAAAAAGTTACAACCTCCTTCTCTCTTCCTCAGTGTGGACAGTTATATTCCTGATCTCTACCCACAAGCAGTTTTAAACTCCTTTTCTCATTTACTATAGATTTCCTATAAAACTTCTTGTTACAACTATAAACCCCTGTGGCAGCAAATAAACAAAGACCTAAAGAGATGGAGCAATATGAACTTCACCCTCTCAGATAAAATGGCCATGATCAAAATGACCACTCTCCCAAAATTAACCTACTTATTCCAAACCCTCCCAATCTGGATCCCCCCAACCCAACTTCGCAGATGGCAGAAAAAACTACACTCTTTTATCTTCTCGCATAAAAAACCAAGAACAAGCACCAAATACTTGCACCTTCCCACCTCACAAGGAGGATGGGGAATCCCTAACATAGAAACATATTATAGAGCCAACCAAATACGACATATAATCCCATATATACTGGAAGACGAAACAAAACAATGGATACACTTAGAAAGGGACACGATTGATAGTATCTGCACCACAGCATACCCACTCCTCCCAAACAAAGGAAGATTCCCACAACACTAAGTAGGTACACACAAACCATGTTCAAAGCATGGAAAACAGAAACAGACAAACTATCCCCAACCTCATCCCCACTAATCCCCCTGGTTTACCATCCGCTATTCCACCATGCAGCACAAAACCTTCAGATAAAAACCTGGCAGACCAAAGGCTTATATCGCCTATTAGACTTTTATAAAAACAACCAACCTATGACAACACAAGAAATACAGGACAAACTAGAAGACATCCAAATTCCCTGGTTAGCACAACACCAACTACATGCCCTCTTAAACAACCCAGTAGTAAAATCAGCAGCAACCAGGCCCCTAACAACCTTTGAGAACCTCCTCCTAACGACAAAGGGACACGGCAAAGGGATGGTATCTGCAATATATAAAATACTGCTCCAAAACCCCACAAACCCCCTAGACACAATCAAAAGACAATGGGAAGACGACATAAGCTATGAAATTAACCCCACCCAATGGACCAAAATGTGGTCTAAACCCCCCTTTAAATCCATATCAGCAAAAAGGAAAGAACTCACTCTGAAAATCATTTACAGGTGGTACCTAACACCACGGAAACTAGCGATAATACGCCCAGGAACCTCATCAAAATGCTGGAGAGGATGCACCTCAACAGGCACATATTTCCACATGTGGTGGGCGTGCCCCAAAATCCAACTATTCTGGAAAACAACCATAAGAGAAATAGGTAAAATAACCCAACAAACTTTAGAACTCACCCCAGAATTGGCCTTGCTAAACATCTTCCAGGACAATAATACACACCTACATCACAAAGAACTCATAACCCACTTACTCTCAGCAACCAGAAGCACCATAACCAGACACTGGAAAGACCTATCAGGAATAAACATGGACCTTTAGTACCAAATAGTATGGGAAACAGCCCTACTAGAAAAATTAACCAATAAATTGAAACTGACACGGGGACAAATAGAAGAAGATGGCTTCACCCCGGTATGGTTCCCCTTTATCACATACACAGCCCAACAAGTTAACGACAAAAACCCACCAACAGCATACAAATCAATATGGTTAACCTGACCCACAACACTCACCCCCTGCTTACAAACAAACCAAAGACCACCACAGCTAACCACAAAGGAACAACCATATTCTAGGCCAACCCCAGCATCTCTCACCATCAAAGGAAAACAAGCGAACAACAGAGAACCTATGCAAGCGCTGCTGACAAGAAAAAACCCACCCCATCCCACCCTCCCTCCCTCCACCCACTATCCTTCCCCTCCCCTCACCAATGTCTCAACTAATGAAACCAAGCTGTAAAAATGTTAAAAGAGACATTGCTCCTCTTATCTTTGTAAACCAAGAAAACCCTTAATAAAAAACAATTTTAAAAAAAATAAAACTTCTTGTTGAATACAAGTAAAAGTTATTCTTCCCTATCATAACAATGTTTTAAGATTTAAGGCACTGTACATATTTATTTCTACCGGTATGTTCTAGCAAAGTAGTTACGTAATCTATTGAAGAAAAATCTAAGGTTTGCGAAGAACTGGAAGATTATTTGTTGTTTGTACTGACGTGTTGATCCGACAAAATAGGATTATTTCCCCCTTTCATCTTGCAAGCACATGTAGGTAAAAAGGGAAAGGGACCCCTGACCATTTCTACTTGCACTTAACGTGCTTTCGAACTGCTAGATACACAATAAAATAATGTATTTCAAAGCTCATTGTCCCAAAATATTAATAAAAGCAATAAACTGAAGCCAAATCCTGGTAAAATGGAGGCTCTGTGGGTGAATGGCTCTGCTGTTCTGGATATAGGTCAGTTAACTTTTCAGCATGGGGTTATACTACCTCCAAAGGCATATTTATATAGTCTAGGAGTACTTCCTGATCTGTAATTGCCACTGGAGGCTCAAGTGGCCTCAGTGGGCAGGAGTAGTAACTATAAGTTTTGGCTGGTGTGCCAACTACAGATATTTCTAGACATTGACTCTATTTGGGACATAATACCTGTGTTGAGAAACTGTCAAAAAGCTACTGAGCCAAACTTAATGTTTTACTGATTATATATAAAGCCCTGCTTGTTCACTGTGCTCATCTATGGGGGCCCTGCTTGCGGTGTCACATTTACCAGAGGTTTGTTTCACAGTGACTCAAAGTCCTTCCACACAGAGTACCTGCCTTGTGGAATACACAGCCCATTGAAGTTAACCCAGCTATGAGATTGTACTGTACATATTTTGTCAGGTGCCAGAAACTCTCCTATTTCTACAGGCTTTGCAGGAAGGATGAACTGACTCATGGGCAGTAACCGATTTCTCTTGGGATAACTGCTTTATTTGTTGTACTTTATTTGTTGTTGTAAGCTGCTTTGAGACCTGCATGGTGGAAAGCGGGATATGACTTTTAAACAAACAAATAGAAATTGCTGTAAAAACCACTGTTGTGTTTTATTTATATTTATAAACTGCTAAACCTTACAAAACAACCATATAATACTCAGGTGCTGCTTGTGATCTGGCTGGTCCTGTAAGAGCAATATGCTTAACTAGATGGTCTTTGGGCCTGATCCAGTGAACCTGCTCTTATCTTCTTTTGAGTAGCATGAATTACACTTGGCTCTAATGGACAATATTCCTATCTTTTCTACCCTACCGAAACATATGGAAATCTACTAACCTTAGCCGCGGGGCCCTCATTAAGACTGCATGCTATTCTTTAAACTAATGCCTTACACACTTTTGCATAGCCCTAACAATAATCATCTCATTTAAGAGAATATTCTGATATGTTCACATCCTCAGTAAGAGGAAGGATATTTCATCATTCTCAACAAAAGAATAGAGGACAACATATTGACTTTGGCACTACTTACAGTGACACACTTTCCAGGAAAGCAGATTCTCCCCTGTGCTCCCTCTTACAGATGTTTTCCATTCTATAAACCTTTGTCTAACAGGGAAAAAGTTATAGGCTACATACAATACTGCCTCTAAAGCAATTACTTTAGGGCCTCAAGATGCTAGGAAATAACTTCACCCCTGTAAAACACACACATTTGGAAGCAAAAGTTTCACTGTAGTTACTCCCCTCTTTAAATGTATTCAAAACTACATCTTGTGACCTTTTGGGGTAAGTAGTAGACAGAGGTATTTGTAGCACAGGAAAAGGGCCCGCTGAAAAGTAATGAACCATGCAGCAGGTGTGGGGCAACTCCCACCCCCCTGCCTGGAGAGCTACATTCCCTCTGGGTCTGTAAGGCTGCAGTTCAGCACTTGTACTATCATCTATATATAAAAAAATGGTGAAGGTGCATGTGTTTTATTCCCCCCTTTTCTCCCACAAGCACTTACCCGATCGTCCTGAAATTTGGCCACAACCTCAGAGTCACATGTGAGCAGGTCATGCACTTACACTGACCAGCTGACACACCTAACACAGGTAAAAACCTGGATATGTGGTCAAAAAATTGCGCCCTCCAGTGGACAGCCAACGACTGTCTGCAAGCCTCTATGACTGATTGCAAGCCTCTGCATCTTTAAAAAACAACAACAACCATGCACTTTCTCTCCCCAGTTTAAGTCCTCGGATATTTGCAGTGGCTAATCCCCCCCCCAATTTAAAATCCCCTACCTTCCCCTTGCCACTTACTGGGTTTTTTATGGAACAGAACAGCTCAGGTGCTTCGGAACGCACCTTCTGTTGCTACGGGGCTGTGGGGCTTCGCTATTTGACCTCCCCCTGCCCCGGTCGGAATTTTTAAAGTAGTTCTCTGGGTCCCAGGGCACATCAACACCCCCGATCCCTTTCTTTCCCCAAATGGACCTCTCCCCACCTTCCTCAACACCAAATACTCCTCAATTATACCCACAATAAAAACCATAAAAATAAAAAACGTTACAAACAACACATTAAAAAAACAAAATACATCCCATCCTACATTCCAAAAAATTACACCAAAAATAAAAACCCAAAAAACAACCACCCACACCAAAATCATACACTACACACCAAAATAAATGACAACCCCAACTAGAGAAATAAAACATTGCAAACAGCACAATTAAAAAAAACCCAACACCACATCCTACATTCAAAACACCTACTCCAAAATCAGAAAATCCAAATAACCACCCCCCCCAAAACACACAACAATGCCCAAATCATACAATACCCACCAAAATAAATGACAACCCCCAAAATAAAATTAAACAATAATAACTTCTGCTTCTCATGTTCTTATTTCAAAAATTTTTAATCTAAATATATAAAAATGTTCACGATACGTGTGCAGGGGCCAATGTATAGAGATACGGGGGGAAGGGACAACAGAGGGCTCAGACAAAGGTAAATACTGGGAAATATAACCCAGAAACTGACAGTTCCTTCTCCAAGGGTGAGGGCCAATGTAGGAATATACCAGGGGGGGGCAACACTCCCCAGGGACAACAGAGGGCTCAGACAAAAGTGCATGCTGGGAAATAGAACCCAGAACCTAACAGTTCCTTCTCCAAGGGTGGGGGCCAAGGTATGGATACATGGGGGAGGGGCCAACACTCCCCAGGGACAACAGAGGGCTCAGACAAAAGTGCATGCTGGGAAATAGAACCCAGAACCTAACAGTTCCTTCTCCAAGGGTGGGGGCCAAGGTATAGAGATACAGGGGGGAGGAGCCAACACTCCCTGGGGACAACAGAGGGAAGGGTATCCTACCAACACAGGGATGAGCTGAGGGGGTGGAGGGAGGAGGGGCAGGATACGTCATGGATCGGGACAGGTTGGGGGGAATCACAGGGATGACCCACAGCAATGCATGGCCGGGCCAGCTAGTAAGAACATAAGACAAACCAGTGACTTATCTAGTTTAGCATCCTGTTCTTGCAGTAGTCAACCAGATGCTTATGGGAAACCTGCAAGCATGACCTGAGCTCAGACACACTCTGCCCTTCTACAGTTTCTATTAACTGGTATTCAGAAGCATACTGCATCTGACAGTACTGTAGACTGAATCAGCACAATTGGTATTTTTTCCACACTGCACATGCTAATTGGCATATCAATGCCACAATTTCTGTATTATCAACTACTTTTGTGAATGGCCATTCTTAACAAGGTAATGATCATCATTTATGATCACCACCATCTGTCTTTTTCTATATTTCATTTCCTTCTGTCCTCATCTTTACATGTATATATGTGCCTGAATTCAGAACTTGAGACCCATTCATGTGAAGTAAAAAGTCTGAAAAGTCTCAATAATAATAGCAATAATAATAATAATAATAATATATTATTTATACCCCGCCCATCTGGCTGGGTTGGCTTCACTCTGGGCGGCTTCCAAAAGAAAAATAAAACACAGTAATCTATTAAACATTAAAAGCCTCCCTGAACAGGGCTGCCTTCAGATGTTTTCAAAAAGTCTGGTAGTTGTTTTCCTCTTTGACATCTGTTGGGAGGGCGTTCCACAGGGCAGGCGCCACCACCGAGAAGGCCCTCTGTCTCAGTAGAATCTGCATTTCTGCTCCTTCCTCACTACTTTGTTTCGTACAAACCATACAAGAGAAGTTATATAATTGAGGACTCAAAAGGGTATTGGTTAAAATAATTGTGTGTCCAATGTGGTAAAAGCATTTAAGCATTACTACTCTAACATAGGACACAGGTGGTGCTGTGGTGTAAACCACTGAGCCTTGGGCTTGCCGATCAGAAGGTCGGTGGTTCGAATCCCCGCCATGGGGTGAGCTCCCGTTGTTCAGTCCCAGCTCCTGCCAACCTAGCAGTTCGAAGTGCAAGTAGATAATTAAGTACAGCTCCAGCGGGAAGGTAAACAGTGTTTCCGTGCGCTGTTCTGGTTTTGCCAGAAGCGGCTTAGTCATGCTGGCCACATGTTCTGGTTTTGCCAGAAGTGGCTTAGTCATGCTGGCCACATGACCCGGAAAAACTGTCTGCGGACAAACATTTGCTCTCTCAGCCAGTAAAGCGGGATGAGCGCCGCAACCCCAGAGTAGTTCGCGACTGGATTTAACTGTCAGGGATCCTTTACCTTTACCTTTTACTCTAACATGTATTACAGCAAGAAGGTAATCCAGTAAAGGAGCTGTGGAACTTGAAGGAGAGAGGGAAGCAAGATGTAGGAAAGCAGCATATACATTCCCCTTAGTATACAATTAAAGACCAGTCTGTTCTGCCTCACCACCATGATTTCCCCACCCTACTGCAAAAACTTGGTAAGCTATGAGCAAAGTATCTGGAGCATTCCTCTCTTCCTTCATGAAAACCATGAACGGTGAAGAGGTAGGAGAAAACGCAGCATTTCCGTACATGACTTATCCTTATCAAGCTTACTTTCATTTGGTAGGATTTAAGTATAAGTCAGGCATCCCCAAACTGTGGCCCTCCAGATATTTTGGCCTACAACTCCCATGATCCCTACCTAACAGGACCAGTGGTCGGGGAAGATGGGAATTGTAGTTCAAAACATCTGGAGGGCCGAAGTTTGGGGATGCCTGGTATAAGTAGTTATGTGGGCTTTTGCTAACAGGTCCAATGAGTTGAATCCTGCCCTATAATTTTTCTAAGAAAATACACAAAGAAATAACACTACTCAACTTTCCAACTTAAACTCACTTTGTTTTTTTGTCAACCATAATGAACTGACTTTTCATGTTACTGTTTATAGTTTAGCACTACATGCACAATGAACCCATGTTCTGAAGTTGGTTTGTTTGGAAATTGTGTGAGTGTGTTTTAAACAACATTTTTTTGTTCATACATAATGCTGCAGAAGTCCTTCACCCAGTCGCATAGGGACAGGATAGTACCAAGGCTTTGCTTGGGTTTGTTTTAACTTACGGTATGTACGTAGCATGAAGCTATTACTATTATGTTGAACAAGAATATTATTTCTATAGTTAATAGAAATCCACCTTGCGATACGGTTTCCTTTGTGATCTACCTTTAACCATTACAAGACATTCTGAAATTACATGTGAAAGGCAACAAGCCATGCTAAATATTCTGTCTTCCTGGGGCCCAGGTGGGAAACCGAAAGCACTTCTTTTTACAACCGTAATTGGCATCTTCCCTGTGAACTAGATGCACAAGCATAATACGTAACTGAAACTTGCAGATCTCTCTATATAGTTCCCACTTCAGTGTTACACAGCAAATATGAAGTTATGAATGTTTCGTCTCCCCCTTTAACTCATTTGAAATGTACAAAATAAATTCAATAACCAACATGCAGAATCACTTCACTTTTAACATTTAATTTGTTTATAACATAAGGGTGAAAATGCAATGGGTCTAAATCAAGAAGCATTGCAAAAGAAGGGCTGAGAAAATGAATACTTGCTTAGAATATTTCTGATGAAAACCTGGATATTATTTAGAATATACACCCACTGATTACTAGTTTCTCAAAACAAGGGATGTGGCTCACATCTCCATTCAATTTTGTTAGCAATGTGCACTTCCTTTGGGGTCAACTCATGAGCTATTAAGACAAAACATATCTCCTTTTCCATCCCCCACCGCCCTTCCCAAATACTTAGGAAAGTACAGTGCATCCAAATACAAATTCCACAAGGGTTTCACAGGAAGGATATTCAAAACAGAAGCAAGCAGGAATCTAGCATACTGCTCATTGCTTTCTCCTTAAAATGAATCTCTTTCTGGCAAAACATTTGCCGTGTTTATTTCTCCATGGAGAACATGCATGTTTGAAAATTGTGTAGTAGATATTAGCCATTTATATATTAACAAACAATACACCTAGGTCTAATGAAGAGTGCCTGCCAACTGGAACAATTCCTCACTTGCAGCTGTTTTGTTTTAACACAATGTTCTAGTTAACGTCTTGCCAAACAGCTGAAAGAACTAATTATCTGAGTGCAGAGTGTTGGTGGACCTCGCACACAATAAGGTCCACCATACTTCCTTTGGTGTCACAACTCATGAGCTATTAAGACATAACATTCTCACACACACACACCCCAAAAAAAACACACAAAACAAATGAAAATGATACATGTCAAAATTAATGCAGATTTTACAAAAAGAATACACAACCAGAAACTTGTACAACTATACAGGTCGCCTGTGGAACATAGAAGCTCATCAGTCGCAAAGATCATAATATTTTCAATGATTCCTCAGAAGTGCATTGCATGCCTTGTTCCCTCACCCCTGAATATAATCAAGCTCAAGAGGACTAAAATTCCCAGTCTCCACATACAAAAAATGTTTCCCTTAAGACAGCAATATAACAAAGGCAACAATATCTGTACATTTCAAACACTCAAGTATTTTAAATGCACCCTACACTGAAAATTAAACTGGGGACATTTGCTTCATCATATTATTTAAAATATCAAAGGATTAAGAGTTTCCACTTTAGATTGCTTATATTACTTTAATATTAGGCAGACATTTAGAAAAGAAATTAGAGTGTTTTAACAACTATAAAGAGAGACCAAATGTTTCATACAGAAATTAGTCACTGAAAATCACACTAGCAGATTGCAACAGAACAGTGAACATTAGAAGATGCAATTGTTTATCACAAAGAAAATTAAGAAACTTTATAAGTCTTCAAGGATTTCTAAATAGACATGTTTCTTCATAGTCTCTCTCTCTCTCTTACACCTACACCCACCCAGAGAGAGAGAGAGAGAGAGAGAGAGAGAGAGAGAGAGAGATCACCTTACCAAAATTTCAACTGGACTGTCCACTTCTGCCTCAGAACTTGCTGCGTTTGGGCGCTTTTGTGGAGATTCTATAACCAGTTCCTTTTTCATATTTTTACTATTTGTTCTTGCCAGCATTCTTAACCAAAAGGTTTAACACAATTGTAAACTTTAGCAATTTTCTCTTCCAACAGCAGCATACCAGTGATCTCAAAGAAATGAAAGCTTCTTCCACCCTCAAGCTAGAAAGAAAACCAAGTGCTACTCTGCAGCAGTCTGAGACAAGTTAGGGTGGGAATGCATGACATATGAAGGCCAACCCCTTGGGAGGGGGAGAAAAAAGAGTGTGGGAAAAGAAAAGGCGGGTCCCTTTCAGTGTTAGGAACAGAAAGTAATTTTCCCCATGAAATAAAGCTAGCAAATCTTACAGTTCAGTACTGTCATTTCAGTAGATTTTCAAAATTATTAACTAAAACCATGAAATTAATTACTAACTCAAGTCAAAGTTATCTCAGTTAACACTGTTGATATGAAATAGCCAACTTTTATCAGGAGCATGGAAAGAAAATTGTCTGAACCTTTAATGTGGCACCTCTGCACTGATATTACTGAACTGAGCCATCCAAATATGTCTATTTCTACACTATTTTGCAGAGCAAAGTATTGTGGCTACTGTGGAGAGAAGAAACAATGTGGTCAAGTTTTAAACAGGATGTACCGTAGGCAATATATGCATATCACAAAAGGTTCAGGGCGGCCACAAGATTACAGTAGGATGCAGTAGCGGCTTGTGGTGTGGTGTCCTCCTGCCTACAGTGTTGCACTCCTCAGGATGGGGAGGGACAAGGTGGAGGTCAGGTCAAGAGAGTTCTGGTGATGGCTCTGCAAGCGTGTGCCTACCTGCAGAGCCACAATTACCAATAGCTTCTACTGTGCCCCAATCCAGTAAACAACAAATAACTTGTCCTGATAAAATTACAGACCTATGTAATAAATTTTCAATTGATTCCTCTAAAAGATCATTCCACATTATCCCATGAATGTTGGGTGGATTTCTGCCACAGTCTGAACAAATTATGTACTCAATAAACATTTGACATATGTTACTAGGGATAGGGATTGTGTTGACATGTTAGTTTCCGATATGAAAAATTATGAGTTTACTTCATATCCTCCATACCTTGAAGTTCTCACTTCAGAAGCAGATAATACATTCAACAGGAAGAAGTATGTCGCAGATAACCCTACCACTACCTGCTTGCTCTCTCTTCCCTCTCATACCCATTCATTTTCTTCTTATTCAGGGTCATATACCTTAGACGACTTCACCTCTCCTTCACCCCAGATTAGTCAATGGTCCTCTATTGAAGCTGATATAGAAATGGTTTCATACTGGTTCAGCAGCACTACCGGTATTAGCCTAGGCCTTGTCAGCAGCTCTTCTAACTCTCAGCCTTGGGTTCACCCCAGAAGTTAACTGAACCAGTGCTAGTTTTTGGATGCAACCCGAGAGCAAAGCTTCAAGGACTCAACCTTGTTGCAGCCTAGCATCAGTTTTTGAAATGTAGATAGTCCTGCTTAGCTTGGTGCTGTAATAAGCCAGGTGGATCAGGTATTTGAGACCAGAACCTCATTTTCTGCATGTGTTCCAGCATTCAGCGCTTGAAGGAAGCTCAAAGTTAAAAATAATATATTCTTTTTCTAGACTGAAGTTAAATAGGCAATAAATATATTTTAATATATTTTAAAGAATCATAGAGTTGGAAGAGGCCACAAGGGCCATCCAGTCCAACCCCCTGCCAAGCAGGAAACACCATCAAAGCATTCCTGACAGATGGCTGTCAAGCCTCCGCTTAAAGACCTCCAAAGAAGAAGACTCCACCACACTCCTTGGCAGCACATTCCACTGTCGAACAGCTCTTACTGTCAGGAAGTTCTTCCTAATGTTTAGGTGGAATCTTCTTTCTTGTAGCTTGAATCGATTGCTCCGTGTCCGCTTCTCTGGAGCAGCAGAAAACAACCTTTCACCCTCTTCCATATGACATCCTTTTATATATTTGAACATGGCTATCATATCACCCCTTAATCTTCTCTTCTCCAGGCTAAACATACCCAGCTCCCTAAGCCGTTCCTCATAAGGCATCGTTTCCAGGCCTTTGACCATTTTGATTGCCCTCCTCTGGACATGTTCCAGCTTGTCAATATCCTTCTTGAACTGTGGTGCCCAGAACTGGACACAGTATTCCAGGTGAGGTCTAACCAGGGCGGAATACAGTGGTACTATTACTTCCCTTGATCTAGATGCTATACTCCTATTGATGCAGCCCAGAATTGCATTGGCTTTTTTAGCTGCTGCATTAGATTTTCAAAATTATTAACTTAAACCATGAAATTAATTACTAACTCAAGTCAAAGTTATCTCAGTTAACACTGTTGATATGAAATAGCCAACTTTTCTCAGGAGCATGCAAAGAAAATTGTCTGAACCTTTAAACCTTTATTTATTGCCTATTTAAATAAATCTATTTAGCGATGCTACCAATATAGTTGTTGTTGTTGTTTAGTCGTTTAGTCGTGTCCGACTCTTCGTGACCCCATGGACCATAGCACGCCAGGCACTCCTGTCTTGCACTGCCTCCCGCAGTTTGGTCAAACTCATGTTCGTAGCTTCGAGAACACTGTCCAACCATCTTGTCCTCTGTCGTCCCCTTCTCCTAGTGCCCTCAATCTTTCCCAACATCAGGGTCTTTTCCAAGGATTCTTCTCTTCTCATGAGGTGGCCAAAGTATTGGAGCCTCAGCTTCACGATCTGTCCTTCCAGGGAGCACTCAGGGCTGATTTCCTGAAGAATGGATAGGTTTGATCTTCTTGCAGTCCATGGGACTCTCAAGAGTCTCCTCCAGCACCATAATTCAAAAGCATCAATTCTTCGGCGATATAGTGCTTTCTCCCAAATACTGTAGTACTTCCACTGCTATTCTGTTTACCTTGTGGAATGTGGCACATGCTGCACATCTTAGTGATGATGGTAGTGGTGAACAACACAATCTACCACATTCTCTTGATCTTGCTTTCTAGCTTGTTTTAAAAGGTGGCTTTCACAGAGTACCACTGATCTGGAAAACTTTAAAACAAAAACAATCTGATAATCCCTCTACCCATGTGGGTTCCCTTTCACCTTTCACCTGTATTGCTGCCAAAACTATCTGACAGAAACAAGCTGATCTGTATTTGGGGATGGCGAGGCTTGGCTTCCCTTTTGCAGTCATGAAATTTACAGGTACTGTACTTCGTGAGTAAAGATAGCCCTTCGATTTATAACTGAGAAATGACTATGTACCACACTGAGGAGATTCTGATATTACTGATTGGTTTAACTTCTTTGTATAAACATGTATCTGCACAAACTGTCAGAATTTCCATTTGTTTAAAAAAGCCCAGTCATTAGGGATTAAGATCTGGACAACAGCCTGATGCTTCCTCTGCAGAGCTCTGCATAAACCTACACATGAAGTGGATCTCATCATGATAAAACACAGATGTAACATTAAACATTATCTAAAATGCATGCTAGTGAATTTATGTTTGACGTTTTAAAGACAAACAACTGTCTTTAGTCACAGAAATGGGTTAAATTTATCACTGATTATCTTAACAACAATAAGCCACAGTAAGGTGCAGAAAAGAGTTCAAGATAAAATGTGATGTCATATTTCTATACAAGGATTATTGGAATGAATAGCATCATTTTGTAGATAAAGGAGATCTGACTGCCTAACACTATTGTCAATGGTGATTTATAAGAAAAGCAAATGTAGTAACTTAGAAACAATGTTTAGCCTTAAATAGAAAGCTTAAGGATTACACAATTAAAGCACTTATATTCCAACTCTCCAGTTAAAGCTTTGAACCAATGAAGGCAGCTAAAATAAACACAGAAACATAAAACATGATTAATAATCAGTTGATTGAAAACTGCAAAACAAAAGACAGAAGTGTTAGCAGAATTAAAGAAGTGACAACCTATTGAAACAAAGAAATGTTCAGGAGATAATGGGATGCCAATAAGAAACTTATTTAGTGGATTTATACCCCAAATATTAGAAAAACAACAACATAACGTGACTCTCAAAATCAAACTAACATATAAAACACATAGGGTTAGTAATCATGAGCATGACCACTGAAATTAAATTTTAAAAGTTAGTCGAGTCCATTAATTTCAATAGGTTTACTCTGATATGACTTGGACACCACCACAAATATAATCTACTCCTACATACTGATGGCACTTTAGCCCAAATCTCTGGATGACTTCTCCCAATGTTTGCATGTAGATGTTAAAAAGCATGAGTGACAGAACAGAACCTTGAAACAGTCATTAAGTCAATTGTCATTGTGGGGACAGAAGTCACTCTTCAGCACTGCCTGAGAAGAATTATCCACAAAGGACCAGAAACATCATCACATCATGCCTTTCAGGCTGAACGACAAGGCCTCCAAAAGGGTTCTATGGGCAGTGCTGCTGAGAAGTTCAGGAAAATGATTTGGCTTGAATTTCCTGTATCCATTTCCCCAGTGCGAGTCATTCACCAAGGTAACCAAGACTGCATCTATCCTAAAACCAGGCCAGAAACCAGATTCTGCATCCTCCAACACTGTTTGGAGTTGAACAGCCAGCATATTGTTCCAACACTTTGTCCAAGATAGAATATTGGAATCTGGGTGACAACTATCCCAAACCAGTAGGTCCAATGCTGTGTTCACATTACCACACTGTTTAAATTCAAATTTGCATGTTGTTTTACAGATCCTCTGTTTTGATGTGTTTCCACATCTCCTACTGTCTGTCCACATTAGAGGGTGAAGAGGGAGTGAGGATGTCTTTGCCTGATACGAATTGCCTGGTTGGTTTCCCTGCCCTTTCACCCATTCTCATCTCCTATTCGTGAAGCTTTCATCATTTCAGCCCTACCCCACTAGAAATCATCTTTGTGCAACTGTCATCTTACTTCCAAACAAGTGTGAAAGCAAAATATTGCAGCCTGAGAGTGCAACCCTGTACAATTCAACTCAGCAGTAAATCATGCTGCATGGGCGGGGTATTATTAATTATTATTATTATTATTATTATTAAATTCTCCTGGGAAGACACAACCAGCAATGGATCTGGTAGGATCCCACCTCTTCATGGGAAACCCAATGCATGCCTCTTCTTCATGCCTGACAACCTACCCCATAACAGCCCCAGATCCTTTGGGCCATCCAACCCAACTTAAGCAGTCTGTGGCTGTCTCAACTCACTTTGACTAAGGGCCAAATCCTTCTGAATAGATCTGATTTGGCTTGAGATTGAGGCAGAAGCCAAATCTCGTGCACGGCCCTACTAAAAACAGAGGGTACACTTAATGAGAAGGGCTGCAAAAAAGGAACATGGACCATTATTACAATGAATATTCAACTGTTAAGACTGTACAGTATGTGAATAAGTGTTATGAATGGAAGGCTTTAGTAGTGTGTTACTACTGTGTAAATAGAGAATGGATACAGAAGGTACAGAATATTAAAAAATTAATTTTCACTAGTCTCCGCTTGTAAACACTGAGGCATTGTACTGGATGACATTTAATTAGCATTAACATAACTAAAATATAGAAACATGTGTATTATTGTACTTAACAGAAACTTTGTTCATATCTGCTTTTTAAAATCTCTATTAAAAAACTATTATTTGTAACCAAACTAGTTTAGCCATAAACTAGTTTTTAAATCACAATGACAGTGGCATTTTCAATTGTAAATTTTTATAAAGTTTCTAGTTCCATTTGGGCAATCTTAAAGAGTTTTGTGGAACAACGATAATTAAAATATTAAATGCAGAGTTCTTAATATTGATGAATTTAATTAATCTACCTTTCACTGTAGATATACCGGTAATGAAATTAATGACAAGACACCATTTCTATCTGTATTCCCAAAAGATGAATATAGAATAAGCTAGGTAAACAGGATAATCAAACACATGTTTTTCAACCAACCGCAGATATTATTTCTACTAATTTATTTTATGCATAATCATATATCTTGGCCTGGTTTTCAAATCACAATAAGACAAACTATAGCTTATCAGGACAACACAAACAAGCTCTTGATTACAGCATGTGATGAGAGAGCTTGATGACAATTGAAGAGAAAGCCGCTTCCGCGCCTGCGACGGAAGCGGCGTTGTGGGCTGACCGACTGCACCACCGCGTAGGGGCTGCGAGTTCAGCCCCTACGCGATGGTGGCTTCCCGCCTGCGTCATCCCCGACCAGCCAATAAGAACGGTCGGGGCGGAGCCGGCAGATTTAAAGCTCCCCGCAGGCGGGAAGCCGACCTCTTTTCCCCTTGTTCGCCGGAGCGAACAGTTCAGCGTAGCGTTGTTGCGGCTTGTTTTTTCCTTTGTTTCAGCTAGCTTGTTTTCGGCTAGCGTTGTGGAGGTTCGTGTTTTGTCGCGGTTTGTTTTTTCCTTGGTGCCTCGCTGTTTTATTTTTTATTTTTTTTATTTTTATTTTTTTCTGCCTTTAACTACGAAGCCGCCCATCAGCTGTTCTCCGCCCGGCTTCACTTCCGGGTGCGGAGAAGCGGCCAGCGACCTAGCAGGCTCGGGAGCAGACAAATTTGTCCGCTCACCAGCTGTGACGGAGGGCAGCGCCGGGGATATACACCACGAGCTGCAGCCTTAAAGAGCAGTTTGCCGCCGCGGGAGCACTGAGGCTGCTGCAGCCAAGAGGAGCACCCCATTCACCTGACCGCCGCGGGGGCGCTGGGGCTACCGCAGCCAAGAGGAGAACAGAATCCACCTCGGAGTCTTGCACACTGTTGCCTTTTTGGCCCGCTGGCAAGCTCGCTGTGAGGGTTTAGGCTGAGAGTGGAGGCGGCTGCCCCCTCTCCCCGTCCTCGTGCTTGGGAACTATTTTCATCTCGCTGAAGCTGGGTGAGTGAACTTGGCCCCCCCCCCTTGTTGTGTGAAGCTTGGTGGTTCCTTGCCTTATCCCCTTAAGTCGGGTGGAGGGTGTCCCATTTAGGGTTGATGGTATTTTGGCTGAGGTTGTGGTTAGTCATTCTTTGCTTGTTGTTGCGCTTGTAGTTTTGCCGGCTTCGCGTACCCTGTCCGGCAGCCATTTTGGGTGTGGGCAAGCACTGTCCCTTCGGCGGCAGCCATCTTGAGAGTGGCCACGTGCAGTTCTCCTGCCGGCAGCCATTTTAGGTGTGGGCAATCCCCCTGTCCCTTCTGCGGCAGCCATCTTGAGAGTGGCCACGTGCAGTTCTCCTGCCGGCAGCCATTTTAGGTAGGGCAACCCCCCTGTCCCTTCTGCGGCAGCCATCTTGAGAGTGGCCACTTGTGCTGCCTGGCTGCATTTACTGCTATATAATTTCTGTCCCTTCTGTGGCAGCCAGCTTGAGAGTGGCCACTCGGGCTGCCTGGCTGCATTTACTGCTATATAATTTCTGTCCCTTCTGTGGCAGCCAGCTTGAGAGTGGCCACTTGTGCTGCCTGGCCACATTTACTACTATATAATTCGGTGGCAATTGCTGAACTAGTGCATTAATACTCTTAGTAAACAATTGAGTTACAGATAATAAGCCATTTAATGATTTATAGGGAATAATTGAAGTTGATTGGTGATCGGTTGCATCTGGCGGCCAGCGCTGGTGGCCAGTGGTATATCCACAAACAACTATTAGAATTTTAGAATCATATAATCATAGAGTTGGAGGAGACCAAAGGGGGCCATCCAGTCCAACCCCCCGCCAAGCACTTGCTGTGTGCTGGCCGGTGGCGTATCTAGGAACAACTAATTAGGATCATAGAATCATAGAGTTAGAAGAGACCACAAGGGCCATCCAGTCCAACCCGCTGCCGGGACATTATAGGTGACCTGTTCAGCTGGTGGCTGAAAGCTTTGCTGAGCTGAGTTACTTTAGGACTTAATTTTGGCTTATATAAACAGCTCATTCGTCCCCTTGTGGTGAGGCATAGCAATAATATATTATAATAGCAATAAATCGGTAACCTTACAATTATAAGCCCGTATATATATATCTCTAAAACAAACAGATAAATAAACAAAATAATTAAATAATTATAATTGATAATATATATAGATAAATAGGGAAATAATAATAAAATAAATAAGCAATTATAAATAATAATAATAATAATACTAAAAAAAAAAAAAGGTAAATAAATAAACCAGAGTACAGGTTATAAGCTAAATACATAACTCGGTTTAGCTGCAATCTGATAATGGCACCCAAGCGTGTGCGAAGTTCGGCCCCCTCCAAGAGTCCTGCAGCACAGGACAAGACTGAGGCCTTGGTACGTGTGGTCTCCACTCTTCAGAAGACCCAGCTGGATGTTTGCAAACAGCTGGCGGCCATTGCAAAATCTCTGGCCCCCGCGGCTGAGGCCACGCAGGATGATCCTCGTGAGTCGCAGGTCGAGCCTGCCGAGTCTCAGGATTGCATCCTAGACACTTATTTTTCAGAGGGCGGGTCGCCGGGCACCTCGGCTTCCTTATTTGCCAGCTCTAGCTCCGAGCGTGGAAGCTTTGCGAGCCAGGCCCCAAGGACACGGGGGCAGAAGGCGCGCTCTAATGCTCCTAACGCCCAAAGTCTGGGGGCCGGGGCTCAAGCAGCAGGCTCGCCCGGGCAGTCCTCACAGTCTATTACAGGTCTCCAAGGGGCCCAGCCCGCGCAACCAGTGGTGCAAAGGGAAGCTGGGGGTTCTGATACATCAGGGGACGATGACAACTCCAGGCCGGCGAGAAGTGGCGAAGCGGCGTCGCGGGACGAAGAAGAGCGTCATCGGAGCGGAAAGGCGAAGAAGAAAACCGACAAACGTAAGAGAACCAGGGATGACGACTCCTATGATTCAGGTACGTCAGATTCCGATGGCGAGATCCCAATGGAGGATTATTGGGGGATTGCGGAGGATCAGATGGGTCTTCCTTTGTGGGTGCATAAGAGGAGAGCCAGCACCCATCGCAAGGGTTTCAAGGGGACGTTAGAATGGAGGGATGGTGCCTTGATACCGGACTCAAGGTATTCTACCAATTCAGACACAGATATCATTCTAGGATCCCATTTATCTAATAAAACAAGGGAAAAAATCTTGAATGGCGATTTTATAGACATTTTCACCCTTTTACCATTGTCTCATACGCTGGGAAAGGGCGAAAAGAGAAAGGAGTATGGCAGGCGCAGACATAGGACACCGCGGGCTGACCGCACTTTCGAAAATTGGCTGGATGGAATGCATATTTGGATTGCAGTGATAACAGCTGCTTATCCAAAAAGGGCAATGCACCTTATGGCCTACATAGCTGATGTTAGGATGGCCTACAGGATGGCCGGGGAGGCGGCTGCGCTGAATTACGATGAAGACTTCCGTAGGAATGCTTCGCAAAACCCAAAAACCAGGTGGGATCAGCGCCATCAGCATTTTTGGAGCAATCACGTAGTCCCATATGTAGAAAGGAAGCAGACGGATCCACCTAGGTCCACCAGGTTTGAACCCAAGAGGGACCCGCGACGCAGGGTTTGCTGGGAGTATAACAAGGGCCTTTGTCAGCGACCCAACTGTAAATACTCCCACGAATGCGAAAAGTGTTTGGGTCAGCACCCGGGAGTTTCGTGTTTTAAAGGGAGGCAGTCCTTTCGGGGCACCAGGGGCAACTCGCACCAGGGCCCCAGAAATACCTCAGGTCCCCCACAGGGATCAATCCCGGGGACTAATAAATATTAATAGATCACTTGCTCTGGCCCACTCTCCGGTAAAGCTTCACCCTCTGAAATTACTGCTCGACTGTTACCCCAATAGAGACGCAGCTAAATACCTTTGGGAAGGGTTTTCAACAGGTTTCCGAATCCCCGTGCGGACCCCACCTAGCACGGGTGAACCACCCAATCAAAAATCTATTAGGGAAAGACCAGATATAGCCATTAAGAAAATTAACAAGGAAATCTCAGCAGGACGCGTGGCTGGCCCGTTCGCGTCGCCACCAATACCTGATCTCCACATTTCCCCATTGGGAATAGTCCCTAAGAAGGCGCCCGGGGAATTCAGGCTCATACACAATCTCTCCCACCCAATAGGCAGGTCAGTCAATGATGGAATACCCCAGGAGCTGTGCACGGTAAAATATGCCTCATTCGATCAGGCGGTGAAGTTAGTAAGGCAATTTGGCAAGGGGGCGTTAATGGCCAAATGTGACATTGAATCAGCATTTCGCCTACTCCCAGTTCACCCGCGGGACTATAAATGGTTGGGTTTCAGATTCAATGAGGCATATTTCATCGACAAGGCCATGCCAATGGGTTGCTCCGTGGCATGTGCCGCGTTCGAGACTTTTAGCACATTCCTGGACTGGGCCCTGCGCTTTAGGACAGGGCTTCCAGGGGTCTCGCATTATCTCGATGACTTTCTCTTCGTGGCTGAGGCTCGCAGTTCCGAGTGTGCAGGCCTTATGCGGGCCTTCTCAGCTCTCGCAGATGAATTGGGGGTACCATTGGCTGCTGAAAAAACCGAAGGGCCCGTCTCACGCCTTACGTACTTAGGCATAGAACTGGACACGGTTGCACAAACCTCACGCCTGCCGTCTGAAAAACTACTTGCCCTCAAAGAGACCATTAGGCAACTCATTCCCCTTAAAAAACTTACCCTTAGGCAAATGCAATCACTGCTAGGACACCTCAACTTTGCCTGCAGGGTTATTTCACCTGGTCGCCCATTCTGCCGGCGCTTAGCTAGGCTCACAGTAGGCCTAACCAAACCTTTTCATAGGAAGCGGCTCCCCCGCGGGGTCAAGGCCGACCTTGAATCCTGGCTGGTGTTTCTTGAGAACTACAACGGGGTTTCATTATGGCAGGACACCATGTTGCTGCGGGCTGATTTCCAAGTGCAATCCGACGCGGCAGGTGCTTTAGGTTTCGGGGTCTACTTCAGAGGTAAATGGTGCTCGCAGCGTTGGCCGGCCAGGTGGCAGGGTACAGACATCACACGCGACTTAACATTCTTAGAATTTTTTCCTATAGTAGTAGCCGTGCACTTATGGTCCGAAGAATTCAGGAACCGGCGGGTCTGCTTCAGAACCGACAACCAGGCGGTGGTCAGCGTCCTATCTCGGCAATCCACGCGGTCGATGAGGGTGTCCTCCCTCCTACGCCACTTCGTGTTACTCAGTTTGCAGTTGAATATGCATTTTTCTGCCAAATTTGTGCCAGGGGTCAATAATAACATCGCAGATGCTCTGTCTCGCTTCCAGATGGATCGCTTCCGATCGTTGGCACCGGAGGCAAGCCAGTCGCCGGAGCCGTTCCCGGAACATCTATGGAACCTTGGGAGCGAGAGATCCTAAAGGGAGTATTAGCTTCTGTTGCCCCGTCCACACTGAGCTCGTATAAACGGGCTTGGTCAGACTTCACTAAGTTCAGGCAGAGAGAGTCCACCGCTTCCCTTCTGGCCCCACCTACCCCGGAGGAGGTCATGCAGTATGTAGTGCACTTGAGGAACCTGGGGCGCGCACCAAAGACTCTCAACATTCACACAGCAGCCATCACATTCTTTTCAAAATCACTCTATTTTACAGACCCGTGTGACAATTTCCATTTGCGTAGAGCTATGGAGGGCTGGCGCAGGCTCCAGCCGCCTGCCAGCGACCCCAGGCGACCCATTACCTTTGACATGTTGGCTCAGGTACACAGGCAGTTGAGGCCCCTCTGTTGGTCCAAATTTGAGGCGCGTTTATTCTCCGCAGCCTTTTCTATAGCGTACTTTGGAGCGCTAAGAGTGGGCGAGGTTGTATGCGAGGACTCCCCCCAGGGCATCACACGCGGCATACTCATGCAGGACGTGTCACTGGTTGACTCCCAAATGCAGGTGCTCATACGGTGTTCCAAAACGGACCAGAGGGGAAGGGGCGCGACCATTAAGCTCCCCGCCACTGGCACTCCAGGTCCATGTCCGGTAAAAGATACCAGACGGTTTCTTTATCTCCGGCCCCCCGGCCCAGGCCCATTGCTTATCCACCAGGATGGCGCCAGGCTCACCCGCCACCAATTTACCAGGGTTCTGCGCAAGGCCATTGCCTCCTGTGGCTATAATCCCAACGAATTCTCTGCTCACTCTTTTAGGATTGGCGCGGCTACGTCAGCCATGCATTTGGGCCTTTCATCCGAGAGAATTCAGGATTTGGGGAGGTGGAAATCGAACGCGTACAAAAGGTATATTCGTACGTAGCGTCGACGCGGTGGCCTGGCTGATCCCCGGTTGTCATTCTTGCTTTTCAGGTTCTCGGATCGTGCAGGTCTGGATAGCCGGGCATAGCATAGTCCATTGGGCTCGGGAAAGGGCCATCGAGGTGGGCCTGGGGAACAGGCTGGGCCTTCCAGAATTTGTCCAGGTGTCGTGGATTGCGAGGAGAGGCATGCTGTGGGACGAGTTGCTGCCGGCAATACAAGGTCGGGCTGCTTCACTCGGCTATCCTGACCTACTGGTGGTCCAGCTTGGAGAGAATGACCTTGCCTATCGCAATGCCGTGGACTTAAAATTGCAAATATTCAGAGATTTCGATACCCTTTTGGACACCTGCCCAAGGATGACGCTGCTTTGGTCCTCCTTGCTTGAGAGACGCAGTTGGCGCGATGGACGTTGCCCTATCGCCCTGAACAGAGCCAGACGGCTCCTGAATTCCTTCGTGATCCGCAGAGTCCTGTCTTTGAATGGACGTGCCATTTCGCATCCAACTTTAAAACAGAGTGAAGCAGCCCTTTATCGTCATGATGGTGTTCATCTGTCGCCCACTGGGAATGATGTCTGGCTTGAGAACGTAATAATGGGAATCAAAGATTGGTTACGTGTTAGTGAATTTAATTAGGTGTTAGAGAATTTAATTAGGTGAATAAGAGAGGAGGATCACGGCCCCTTAAACAGTATCAGAAGTCCCTAAATAATCCAATTAATTACAAAATATTGGTTTAGGCATGCGAGCGGATTGGCGGCGAGCCTAGGGGGGCTCGAGTGGCGGTTAGGCGTTGGAAATTTGCATAACAATAGAAGGAGGAGGGGCAGATTACGTCAACGGCTGCCCAAATTTGGAGAAGTAATTCCGTTAAAGGATTCCGGGGGCGTCGCTTGGTCCTGAGCCTGGAGTTGCCTGGGCCGTAGGGCACGCCCCTTCGGTGGCCACAGGAGGAGCTCTAGTAGATCTACATCGCGGGGCTCCTTTCTGGTGGTTAACTTCTCAAGGACTCCAACACACGGGTTGGAGTCGGATATAGTCTGTTAGGTTCCAACGCCTAAGCCAATTCCGCTCAACATGCTTATCAATAAAGTTGTGGCCTTAACCACCCAATTAAATCTTAATTTCTGTGTCACGAGTCTTGATTATGTGGGAAGGAGGGACATTGCCACACAAAGCCGCTTCCGCGCCTGCGACGGAAGCGGCGTTGTGGGCTGACCGACTGCACCACCGCGTAGGGGCTGCGAGTTCAGCCCCTACGCGATGGTGGCTTCCCGCCTGCGTCATCCCCGACCAGCCAATAAGAACGGTCGGGGCGGAGCCGGCAGATTTAAAGCTCCCCGCAGGCGGGAAGCCGACCTCTTTTCCCCTTGTTCGCCGGAGCGAACAGTTCACCCGCCCACCCACCCCTTAAAAAGAGGAAAGGGGACGCTGCTATGGACGGGAGTCGGTTGCCTGGTTAGTCAGCGGGCCGGGTAGGACTTTTCCCATACTGGGCTAGCCATGATGGGTTTTTCGCCTACCCCGTAGCATGTCGTCACAACTTAGGTTAGGCGGTTAGGCGTTGGAAATTTGCATAACAATAGAAGGAGGAGGGGCAGATTACGTCAACGGCTGCCCAAATTTGGAGAAGTAATTCCGTTAAAGGATTCCGGGGGCGTCGCTTGGTCCTGAGCCTGGAGTTGCCTGGGCCGTAGGGCACGCCCCTTCGGTGGCCACAGGAGGAGCTCTAGTAGATCTACATCGCGGGGCTCCTTTCTGGTGGTTAACTTCTCAAGGACTCCAACACACGGGTTGGAGTCGGATATAGTCTGTTAGGTTCCAACGCCTAAGCCAATTCCGCTCAACATGCTTATCAATAAAGTTGTGGCCTTAACCACCCAATTAAATCTTAATTTCTGTGTCACGAGTCTTGATTATGTGGGAAGGAGGGACATTGCCACACAAAAGCAGCTGTGAGTGCCTCTCTCAAAGCAGCCTGCATGTTTGCAAGGTCCCAGGAACTTGTAGCCAGGCCACTGTCAGAAATTATGTCAAAACTCACTTGTTTAAAGGCTTCCCCAACAGTTTGCCCTCCAGAGGTTGCCGGGCTACAATTCTCATCATTCATGAGCATTGGCCATGCTGGCCGGGCTTGTTGGGAGTCACATCCAACAACATTTGGAAAGAACCAAGCTGAGGCAGGCTGTTTTAAGCCAATTATTGTTTCCATCAGCTAGCTAATGGGTGGTTATTTCCCAGTAACTGGAGAAATGATTGGAGGCCTTGCAACAAAATCTCTTCTAGGTAAAGCTATCCTCAAAGATGCATCATATGCTAAAACACAATAATCCAGAATAATTCACATTTTTCAAAAAATAAAATAGCCCAGAATGCTGAAGTGCGTGCACTTGAATATTAAATATACTTTGGCACTGAATGCTGTTCCAATCACCACCAACTCCACACACGGCACATATAAATAAGCATAATACAAATTGCCAGGCATTCTATTCCTTCACAACACAAAATATTAGGGGAGCCTGCTAAAATAAAAATAAAATTACCTGTCACCTAGTCACACAAAGTGAAGATGGTTACCACAGCCCCTAACAAGTATATAATCTACGTGCTTTTATTGAAAAAGCCAAACGGCACACATCTTCTGCATCGTCCAAGGCAGGGCATGCTATAGTGGCCTTGAACGAAGCATATTCCCAAAACAGATAAGTTAGGAATGAGTGTCTGCTTGAAAGAGACAGACATAGAAAACAAGGAGGGGCGAAAGAAAATGGAATGGAGTAGCACAAGACTATGAAGTGTAAATTTATATTAGAAACTAGCTTTAATATTCATCCTGGTAATGTATTCCCAAGAGCATAGAGGAGGAGTAAGGAGTTTCTTTTAGGACAAAGTCTTCTGATCTGTTTCTAGGCAAATTTTATATTTCCTTACATTTGAGTGATAATTTAGAATGAAGTGAATTTTTTCAGTGTCCTCAGTCAGAACAGCACCCAATAACCTTCATGTCTAAATATGCAAGTTTTTCTAACCAATATTTCCTTTCAAACTTTTCATAGAGAAATCACATCCACTGATGTGGTAATGATTAAAGAAATTCAGTAGTGTAACCTAGTTCTCCTTATACAGCCTTTTAAAACTAAAGTGTCTTCATTATTAATGCAATGATATATATAAGCATATTCAAATGAACACACCTTCCATAAAATATCAATGTGTCAGATTTAGGATTGACACTTACCTCCACAAGACTGCAGGCATCTAGCTACTTTATATTAGCACAATGCTATTTTAAAAAGGTGAATTAAGAAGATTCTGTATCTAGAGTTTCTTTTGACACTGGATGGTTATATGAATGAGGCTCATTAGCTACCGGTACCTAATTTCCAGAACTTCTTTCTTCAATAAAATTGCTTGCACTGTATCAGTAACCCACCCAGGGGGTCCATGGCACCATTCACACAAAAAGACTACCATAGAGACATCTAAATTTTCAGAAGTAGGGGATCCATGGCTTGGCTTTTTAAAACAGGGGATCCGCGTGCATAGCTAACTGGGAACCACTGCACTGTTTCAGTTTCTCTTCAATATTTCTGATTTTATTAGAAAATGTTAGACACAGCTCAGTTCCACAAAAACTATGAAATTACTGTCTCCTGCTATCTACAACAAAACCTAAAAGTACAATCCATATTGTGCTCAACGGGACTTGTACAGGATTGCATGTTCCCAAAACAGGCGTTCCCAAAACAAAGGAACAAGAATCAGTCTTAGATAATTCCAAAAACTATTCAAATGAGCTTTTACAGTGTATAGTTACTAAACAGATTTCTAGGCAAGTGGTACCTACTAGCCACCACCACCAAGTACTAGTGTATTCACTGCTATGCCAAGAAGCATCAGTAAATGAGTGATGCCTACAGTATTTCCTAAGCAGCCCTCTTCAGGTTATCAACACTTACCTACAAAACACCTGGCTATAAGAAATAAAAACCTGCCTTAAAAGGCTATGACTTATTTTTGTCTTCTGTGCATTCAGTTCATCCTTTCAATCAACCACATTAAACCACATATATTGTACAGGAAAGAAAAATAACTTCCCCCCCCCCATCTACTCCAATCATGGTTTAGTAATACCAGTATATCCGAATGTTTGATTTGGATATTTGTACAACAACAGAGAGCTTCCTATAATTATGAATTAGCATATCTATGCAAGATATGTTGCTTTCCACAAAATAAGAGCAGTATTAAAATCTCATTCCAAATAGCATTTATAGTGCATTGTGTTCAGTAGCTGTTGAACCATTTCTGAAACACCAAATAAATATAAAAAACATCATAATCATATTAAGTCAGTTTAAAAAATCTTAATGAAACAAGTGAACATTTACCAGTAATGAATGGCTCAATAGTTCAGAATCTTCTTTTGTGAAACTATTTGCTGCATATTCCAGAGCATTGTTTTCTCCTTGATGTTTGCAAATATATGAACAGTTTCTCTCAATAACTGTACGAATACCTTTAAATAAAATCACGCTAGTGGTGCAACCCATTCCAGAAACGATTCAACTTGCATTTCTTGCTAAATGATCTCTTCATAGACTAATTCCTTTGCTTCACAGCAGTCTTCTTTACCAAGTCCAGCTAGTAGCTATTCAGATTAAATACCATCAGTGATCGTATTGTAAGCTTGCTTAGTTGAGTGCTAAAAATCCTGTGGTTTCAGCAAGAGCCACACCTCACAATATAACCCTCTCTCAAAGAGAATGCTCTCTCAAATGCTATTAATACAATAGACTGAAACATAATACAGTATTGTTAAAGAAATTGCCTCAATTCCATTTGTCAAATATCCTCAAATCTTATTAAAGCAAAGATACTGCTGCAGCTTCTACTGTCAGGCACAAAGAATTCTCATCTGCTGCAAAAAAAAAGGCTAGCCCAGAATGCTTAGCTTCAAATTCAACGTTTCTTTGCTTGACCTAAATATTGCAGGGTGGGGGAGTACTGCATTGGGTGGGGGAAGTGAAAGGGAACCATATGCCTTTCATAAAAATCAAAATTCAGGAGAATTGTCCCACCTACTGCTGCTATGGAAACACTTTAACACATATTAATGTGCAAGTCTATTTCAAATCACTTTATACGCTTGTACTGTGAGTACAAAACCACCAGGGAGCATAAGATTTTGTTCTGTCATTTTTGGTTTTTCCCCTTGTCCAAACAAAGAGGACACACCTTGTTATTTTAACTGGGGACACAAACAAAAAAATATACTAAACTCTATTATCTGGTCATAAGCCCTACTGAATTCCATGTGACTTAAGGTAGACAAGTATGGGAATGTGCTGTAAACTTGCAATCCCATGCACTCTCAGAATGGAACAAACATATTAAACACTTCTGAATAAAACTGCATATTTGAAAGTAACTCACAGTGAATACAGAAAACAAGACCATGAGGGGTGTTCAGCTAAGACCCATTTATATACTGTAAATGAGCATGTCCACGTTAGTGCCATTAAGCTCAATGAATCTACTCTAATTAAAACTTAATTGAATACCACCCTATGGGAAGAATTCATCATCATGCTGAAACAAACATTCTGTTGGTGCACATTGCTACTTGCCTAATGGAGCAATCTTAACCCTACTCTTCCCATGCACTGTTCTCAGGCTTCTACCAACACTCCCAAGACAACAAGGCGTAGCAGGGAGAGGGATGGGGAAGAAACATTTCACTAGTGTATGTTATTATGAGGGCTTCTGCTAGCAGGACCAGTTAGCCAAATCCAATCCCATATGTTTAATATCAGGATTGAAGTCTGAATTTAAATTTAAAATATTATTGCTTATAGAATGTGATAAAGAATTACACAACTTTTAGAAAACATTTGAAGGCTGCCCTGTTAAGGGAAGTTTTTAATGTCTGACATTTTATTATTTTTTATATTTTGCTAGAAGCCACCAAGAGTGGCTGGAGAAACCTAGCCAGATGGGCAGAGTATAACCAAACTGTATTTTCCTTCCAGATATTCTGTTCTAAAATCCATTTCAAGCAAGGTGAATGACAAAGACTCCTTTCCTAAGGTCTAAACTTGGCATGACATTTTCACCTTTAATACCACATTCCCTTCTTGGGTGGGGGCTGTGAAATGCCAGCGGCAGGCAAGGGCAAAGGTAGACAAAGCAATGCATATAAATGTTATCTTTGCACAGTAGGCTAGCCTCTGTTACACATGCACACATACATACAAACGCCTCTCTACCCAAGAAGTATTATCAGAGTTCGAGGGCACATTCCAGTCAGACAAAAACACTTGATAGTACAGTGGAACCTTGGGTTACATACTGTCCTCCTTACGAATGCTTCAGGTAACGAGCTCTGCTAATCTGGAAGTAGGTGCTCCTGGTAGCGAGCTTTGCCCCGGGATGCGAGCGGAAGTCGCGCACCAGCAGCAGGAGGCCCCATTAGTGAAAGCACGCCTCAGATTAAGAACGGTTTCGGGTTAAGAACGGACCTCCAGAACAAATTAAGTTCATAACCGGAGTTACCAGTACCACTGTACAAAGAAGAGCTGATGAGGGCTATGGCCTTGGGACGAGAAGTGTCCTGAGAATAGCTCTGAGGACCAGAGAGAGAGGTTTGGAGGGCCACATTCAGCCTCTGGGCCTGAGGTTCCCCTCCCTGGTATCAAAACAATCAGATATTTTTTCTGTTTCCAGGGTTGGAGACGGGGTTATTTGGTTCCCCCAGATGAGAGGCAGGAAGGGAAAAGGAGGGATCCCATGTGAGAGGTGGGATGGGGCTGGTGGGGCTGAGAATTGCCTTTAGGAGAGAACTTGGTATTCCAGTTGTTCTGCTTGTATTATAAAAATCTTTAATTTTTTTTTTTGAAAAAGATATTTCCTGTTTCTTATATTCATGTATGTTACACCTGTGCTTATTTTTTGGTACCTGGCCCATGCAGTCTCATTTTCTGGCTTCCTGTCCAGTTTCTTTGTTTTGTCTTTGAGGGAGTCTTTTAAAATTTGTTAGCATATGCATTACAATTGGTGAAAGGGCTATTGACTTCAAGAATGCTGCTTGGAAGCATCCTCACTTGGTGTCACCCAGCCGAGAGGTGCAGCAACACTGCCACTGACTCTCCTCTCTCCACCCACGGGTCAGGTTTGACCCAGGAGTGGAGTTGCCAGCTGCAGCCCAACTGCTCATCGGAAATGAGGGCTGGGTTAAATAGAGGGTGAAGACCGCATGCAGGCGTGAGGAACAGAGGGTGCTCTTCACTCACCCAGCTGCACACTGGGGATCTCTGTGGGGTTCAGGAGCCCCTCTCCATTGTGCACCTGGGGCAATGCCCCCCATGCCAGTGGACAGACTACCACCAACACATAACTTTGGTGCCTAAAAGTTTGCACTGGCTGCGCCTGTGTTACTTGGCAAAGTAAGGGGAGCAGGTAGCACTGTGGTCTAAACCACTGAGCCTCTTGGACTTGCCAATCAGAAGGTCAGCAATTCAAATCCACACAATGGGGTGAGCTCCTGTTGCTCTGTCCCAGCCCCTGTCAACCTAGCAGTTCGGAAGCATACCAGTGCAAATAAATAGGTATTGCTGCAGCAGGAAGGTAAGCGGCATTTCTGTGCGCTCAGGCACTCGTCACAGTGTCCTGTTGCCTTAGAAGCAGCCTAGTCATGCTGGCCACATTACCTGGAAAACTGTCTGTGGACAAACACTGGCTCCCTCGGCCTGAAGCGAGATGAGTGCCGCACCCCAGAGTCGCCTTTGACTGGACTTAACTGTCCAGTCCTTAGACTTTATCTTTTTACCTACTTGGCAAAGTTACCTTAAGGACTGCTGAATTCCTCACATTCCTGCTTAATAATTGAGCTTTTGTGGTAGAGGAGTCTCTGTTAGAAGTTAAAAAGGTAAAGGGACCCCTGACCATTAGGTCCAGTCGTGACTGACTCTGGGGTTGCGGCGCTTATCTCGCATTATTGGCCAAGGGAGCCGGCGTACAGCTTCCAGGTCATGTGGCCAGCATGACTAAGCCACTTCTGGCGAACCAGAGCAGCGCACGGAAACGCCGTTTACCTTCCTGCCGGAGCGGTACCTATATATCTACTTGCACTTTGACGTGCTTTAGAACTGCTAGGTGGGCAGGAGCAGGGACTGAACAACGGGAGCTCACCCCGTTACGGGGATTCAAACTGCCAACCTTCTGATCGGCAAGCCCTAGGCTCAGTGGTTTAACCCACAGCGCCACCCGCGTCCCATTCTGTTACAGGTTACCAATGCATAAATAGATAAATCACTGTGTTCAAGCTATCCCTGTCCAAGAAAGGCTATAGTTGGCATACTAGCCATAGCTGGTCAAAGGCACTACCAGCCTCTGAGGCTAGCTGAGCCTCAAGTGAGAGAGATGGATACTGCAGCACCCCCAAACAACAAACCTGTTCATTCAGAGCAAGTGCAACCCTATCCAGAACATCAGTTTGTATTCCCTTCTCTGTCTATTAATTATTACAGCCACTCCAAGCAGGAGTTTCTTCTTACAATGCTTGATAAGAGCCTAGAAATTGGAAATATTTTTCCAGCCTTTAGAGTAAGCACTAGAGAAAACTGCTTATACTCAGTTGATCTTACTTTGTTTGTTCATAAGATCAAGCCAAAGCTTTTTTCTTCTATAGTGTATAAGCTATACTGTTAGAAACTTTAATTTAAAGCAAAGGTAAACAGCTTCTTGATCTGAATACTGAATACTACCTTCTACTAGAAATATTCTGGTTTATTTATGCACAAGCTTAAAAGTGTTACAGATATGATTTGAAAAATATGTTTCTTACTGGTGATAAACCAATATTTCTTATAAAACCCAAAAGAATACAATTTAAGTCTTCAAATATAGATTTTTTAAAAGTATGATGCATCTTATTTAAAATGCTTCCATATTACTCCATCTAGTGGTTGGAGTACATACATTTTAAGTCATGTGCATGTTACTTCAAAACATAACAGTGAATTCACTGTTGCTCAGTCCAATGGGCCATTTTCTGAGCACTATATTAAAAATACAGTATTTTAAAAATCAACAAGCTGTATTGGTCAGGAACATGGAAGTGAACTCACACAATACAAAATAAATCTTCATTGCTTCAGCTACTAAAATGTTCAAGAGCAAAGTAATTATAAATCTTTCATTTAAGGGTATTGTTCCTTTTTCTCATTATAAAGTACACTGTTGCCCCTAATTTCAATGGTTGGGGAAATATTTAGTCATTTAGTCATGTCCGACTTTTCGTGACCCCATGGACTCCTGTCTTCCACTGCCTCCCACAGTTTGGTCAAATTCATTTTAGTAGCTTCGAGAACACTGTCCAACTATCTCGTCCTCTGTCGTCCCCTTCTCCTCGTGCCCTCAGTCTTTCCCAACATCAGGGTCTTTTCCAGGGAGTCTTCTCATGAGAAGAGGTATATTATTCAAATAAAGCATATTTTCAATTTATATAAAAGTAATTTCAGGGCCTTGGTAAATTGCAATGTGTAGATGAAAGCAGCCATATATTGCCACCAATCTATGTTCTAGGGTTAGATGGCATCATAGATGTATCAAGGATAGATACCACTGAATACATTTAACCCTAAATTTACTACTCTGTGAAGCCTGGACATACAAGCCTGGACAGTGCTCTCAAGTTGACAGGAATTCCTGTCAACTACTGGGCAGGCACTAGCCCTCAACCAACCAGGACTGGAAGCTTAAAGGAAATAAGCAGTCCATCACTAACTTCCATTCAAGTCTTGGACTGGGAGAAGGGGGCTGGAGTGGCCAAAGGGGCTCCGAGAATGCAGTGCCTTCTCTAAGGATCATTGGGTGAGTGAGAGGAGTACCTTTTTAGCACCAAAGGATTTGAGGGAAGGAGAGAAACATGCTTCTGAAAGCTCAAATTCCTACTCAGTATTCTGTCAATTTTCATGAGCTCTAATTAATCCTTAACTAAGGACAAGGCAAACGGGGTGGAATTCAAATTTGCAGGCATGCTCTCTCAATTTTTTCTGCTGCTGATCTTGCCGAAAGGCATTAAACTGTAAGTAAAACCAAACAACTTCTGAAAAAAATGTTCAACAAGTTTCTACTGGAATAAGGAATGCAGAATTCCTCATCAAATTTTACCAATTAAGTGGGCACCAAGGTATACTGAAAAAAATGTTTAGTGAATCTACAGGTAAAGGACTTGAAGCAGAATACCCCTGCAGTGGCTGAAAAACAGACATAGCTCTAGTGGAATTTTCAAATAAAATCTGATGGGGGACTTAATTAACTTCAAGTCTCATTTAGCCATGCTATCAATCCATATATTCCAGTGATGGGTGCTCTCAGATTAGCACTTTATGTTTAAAGCTCTCTTCTTTGGACAGTATGCTTTTTGTTCAGTGACAGGTTATTTTTTAGCATATTGGCAGAGTCACACTATATTATCTAGGTAACTTCAAATGTCATGCTTCTCTGATGCTCTCTTAAAGCTGCAATCCTATGAACACAATGAATGTTGGATGTACTTCTGAACAAACATTCATAGGACTGTGCTGCCCATTTCTCAAATTACTTTCTGAGAACTGATCCCAGTGAGAAATATAAGGAAAACCTCTCTGGGCACCGGAAACTGTGGTCTGATCAAACCACAAAGCTATTTATTGAAGCAAGGGAAGGCGCATGTGAGCACAAGGTTAATTTCCATAGCACCAAATGATTTTTTGTATTGTCTGGCCTGAGCCATAGAATTGGATCAGGAGTCTGATTAAGAGAAAGATATTAGATATGTCCATAAAGTAAAACAATTTTTGAATGAAATATATGTTCAAATAGTTCCATTTTGTTAAATTCTCATCACTGTACAAGGGCTGCAAAAATTCAAAGAGTATTCACAGGAGATTCACTGAGGTAAAGTAGCTAGTGATAAATCTCATGAACAAAATTGACAGCTCCAGGATTATAATGGCATTTTATCTTGCCACTCCTAGATTACAGAATAATCCTCTGGAATTCAAAAGGGGGGGATGTATGAACACAAATAGATTAGGGTCTATCACAGCTCAGGCTCTCGAAGCATGTTTTAAGTATGCATTTAGAAAACAAAAACAATAGTTTTAAATATATGTCTTATAATTTGAAGTTTTGAACTACATACTTCCCTTAGAATGGGTGCCTTTCATTTAAGAGACAAGTTATTCTAATAAGCAATAAACATGTTCTCTGATCCCACATATTGTAACCTCATATCTTAAGCTTTACAGTTCCAATCTTCTTATTTCCAGGTGAGGGATATAATGAAGCTCAGGACGTAGCTGCACACCAATCTGCTTTCCCTACATTATTTCATTTGAGTTAGAGAAAGGCATTAGTAAAAAGTCATACTAAGGGCTCAGCTATACAGCTGCAAATAAAACGTTTTAAGTGTGCTGTAAAGTGCATTATACAAATGTGACACTAGATGGCGATGGTAAGTTATGGCAAATTCAGTATGTTTTTCAAAACGTTAAAAAATAGCATTTTTCACAATGTTTTTTTATAAGTGTCTAGATTCCACCTATATACAGGGGAGAGAGAATAAAGATGATAGACCAAGCATGAAGAAAAGGACACAAGACTGGAGGCAAACAGGCAGTGGGGCAAACAAGAGGTGGTGAACTCAATATTTATGAATTAAACTGCACAGGACTAGGCTCTGTCACAGGATGGTTCTATTTTAATATGATTAAATATTTAGATTTTTCTTTCTTTTCTTTTTTAAAATTATTAAATTATAAATATTTAGATTTTTCAAGCAGAACATATCTACAAGGAGAATACTTTAATTATGACTAGGTACTCTGCTGGTTTAACTTTTGGTTAAACATTGTGATCCACAACTTAAAATAAACTTTGCCAGAGGTTGATTGTCAGAATTAATGGTTTAGCATTTAAAAGTACAGTATATATTAAAATTTGACATACCACAAATCTCAGCAAGCAATACCCCAAAAACTCCAAACAAGAGGATAAAAGGATTGGGCTGAAAGACCAAGGATAAGTGTGAGCAAAAGGTGACGAAGTTCTAAGTGATCACTATGCCAGACTGAAGTACGTGTTTACTTTTTATAGCCAAAGTGGCAAGCCAACTGTCTGTGAGGTTGATCAGACCCATCAAGTGGCCTGCCAAGCCTCTAGCCATCGGTAAAGAGTCAGTTTTGCATACAGAAAGACCCAGGTTCAATCCCTGGCATCTTCAGGTAGGGGCAAAAGATAACCCTGCCTGAAATCCTGGAAACCACTGCCTGTCAGTGTGTAGACAATACTGAGCTAGACAAACCAATGGTCTGAACTGTTCGCTCCGGCGAACAAGGAAGTAAAGAGGGCTGCTTCCCGCCTGCGGGGAGCTTTAAACTTGGCGGCTCCGCCCCGACCGCTCTCATTGGCCGGTCGGGGGTGACGCAGGCGGGAAGCCACCATCGCGTAGGGGCTGAACTCGCAGCCCCTACGCGGTGGTGCAGTCGGTCGGCCCACAACCCCACTTCCGTCGCAGGCGCGGAAGTGGCTTTTTCAAAAACAAATGGGGAGGGACAAGAAAATTGGGGGTCCTTCATTTCCCCCCTCTTTTTTCAGGCATTCACATCTCTAGATGCCACTATCCCCACCTTCTGCTTGATTTGATGGCAGCTAGGATGCAGCTCTACCCTGGCAACTCCATCTGCCTAATCAGGCATGTGCTGCATTTGCCAGGACTTCCTTCACTTCTTTGCACTCACAGAATTCCTGACATGCATAGTTTTCCATTTAAAATGAGGTCTTAGAAACTAGAGTTTTAGAAATACACAATGCATTTCTACTGAAGGGCAGACTCCCACAATATCTCTGATTAGATTATATAATCTAAAAGACAAAAATGAGAATTTGAATGCATATATGATGTATTTGATGACTAGAAAAACACTTAACATTTGAAGTACCTGTAGTTTTAAAAATCAAACTTTCTAAAACTGCTGTAACTCAACCTTTTTATAGAATTTTTCTGCAATTTGCTCAAATTACACTACTTATGAAAGTAAATTCCCATATCAAGTATCATATTGATAGGATAAATCATCTTATTTTCACAACAAAGAGGTTCTGGGGTTTAGAATGACTGAATGTTGAAAAAGCAAGTCCCCTTAAAACTATGGAATCACTATACAGGTAGCTCCATAATGAATGCATCTACCAGTTCACAAAGTTTTTTCACATACAGTTATTATTGGTTAATATATAAGCATATGGACTCTGAAGACATGCTGTCAGGCAAGGGTTTTGTAAGCACTGACAATCTGATGGTTGTTGGTACTTGCAAAGGAACAGGACTGATTGACAAAGCCTGCAAACGTTGCTTTGCCACAGGTATAGGGCCAGTGAGCACTGTTTAGCAAAAGCAGCAAACAGGGAACTTGCTGGGCCCAATTAGGCCAGTGGGCTGGAGGTTGCCCAATGCTAGATAAAGAAAACATAAGTGACTCACATCAATAGATGTGAGGGTTTATGACTTTAATCCCCTCCCCTAATTTTCTTGTTGTTGTTGTTTAGTCGTTTCCGACTCTTTGTGACCCCATGAACCACTACTCTGTTGTTTGCTGCCCTGGGCCCTTCAGGAGTAAGGGTGGAATCTACATTTAGTAGTAGTAGTAGTAATAATAATAATAATAATAATAATAATAATAATAATAATTGGAGCAGCTTTGGAAGATAGAGGTGGGAGGGAGTATTAGTATGAATCAGTAACTAAAATAATGTTAAAACAAATAAAAAAATTCCTTCCAGCAGCACCTTAGAGACCAACTAAGTATTGGTCTGTAAGGTGCTGCTGGAAGGAATTTTTTTATTTTGTTTCGACTACATCAGACCAACATGGCTACCTACCTGTAACTAAAATAATGTTAGTGAATGGATAAGAGATCACAACGAATCATAACTGAAAGCAAAGAGCTGTCCCTCACTAATACAGTGTTCATTATTATATTTGTATGACCTTATTGCAAGAAAACACTTCCAGGGCTCTCAGCATAGTGCTTCAGGTTTCCCCAAGGCCCCATTGAGCACCTGGTGATACAATGCTGTTAGGTTAGGAAACCTTGGAATGAAGCATCACCCCACCCCCAAAGCTTCAAAGTGGTCTACCGGTAATACAGTGGTAACCTCGTGTTACAAACGCTTCAGGTTACAAACTCCACTAACCCAGAAATAGTACCTCAGGTTAAGAACTTTGCTTCAGGATGAGAACAGAAATCGTGCTCCGGTGGCACGGCGGCAGCAGGAGGCCCCATTAGCTAAAGTGGTGTTTCAGGTTAAGAACGGACCTCCAGAACGAATTAAGTTCTTAACCAGAGGTACCACTGTAAAGGAATTCACTTAATTCACTGATGCAGTTCCGGTATAACAAACCATGACTCAGGACGAGATCTAGATTTGATATCTTAGATTGTAAAAAACAAACAAAAAACTGGTCTGCAGAAACCACTGTTTACAGTGTTTGTAAGAAGCAACAAACCACTGTTTGTTCCTAATGATGGCAGAAACATTAAATCATCTCCCCTCCAATATATAGGGGAATATAGTTGTGCAAGCCAGACATTTGTGCCAGCTCTCATGTGTCTGTTAACAGTTTGTTATTTCTTAACCTATGCACTGTTAAGATTCTTAAGGGCCTTGATGAAGAAGAGATTCATTTTTCAAGGACCTTGAGGAAGAAAGACAAGATACTACCAGTATTGCAACCAAAATAAGGGGAACCAATTATTCTTCAGTAGGCAATACTTTGCCAACTCACCAAGCAGAACAAATATGTACAAACATGAGAGACAAAAGATGATTAACAATGATCCAGATGATAGCACTATATCCAAGGAAGATCAAAAACAGATTTGAAATAAATGATTTGAATGTTTCCAAAAAAGCAGACTGAAGACTTTAGTAGAACCAGATTGAGAAACAGTGATTTAATTTTTTCACCGGGCTTCAACTAGATTTGGTGGGCACCAGCATGAAAAAACCCAAACTATTTTCTAACACAGAGGATATTTCCCAGATCCAAGTTGACTACTACCTCTGCTGGGAACCAATTTCACTATGGTATCCAGTAATATACAATAAACAGAAGAACTCAAGCCCAGAACAGCAAGATTTTAGAACACATTAACTACATGTGGTATTATTTGCCAACATGTCCATAGTATTTCCAACATATTAAGCAACATTAACTCTAAGAAATAAATAGAATAGCACAGAGGGTACCTCACATAAATAGAATAGCACATAGGTAAAAAGAGGGAGAAAGGGGGCTTTAGCAATCAGATAGTAAAGAAAATGCACTATATACAGAGTTTTGACAGTACAACTGAAAAATATACAATGAAATTTACACAGAGGGGAGAGAAGGTAGAAAGACAGCTAAGAGATCTGTGAAGCAGTGGTCTGTCATACTGCATTGCATACTAAAGCAATTCCTTTAAACCTGACCAGTACACTACTTATGGTTCAGCCTTTAACAGCTAAGAGTTATGTGGTGATGGAACAGCTGTAACCAGAATCTAGCTTCAGCAGTTTTTAAAGGCTGTGCTGTACATTTTCATACCTCTATGTTTCTTTGTTTAATCACATTTTATTTCTGACAAACTGGAGAGCAAGTTTGTATGTCAGAAGAACTTTCAAGTCACTGAGAATGAAGTAGTCAACAATGCTGAGAGCAAGAATTTAAAAACATTTCTTGACATATGTCCAGCTCATGGTGGTCATGTTTTCCTCAGCACATTGCAGATGTATAGTGAACAGGTTTTTAGAATCTAAAACTTTGCCAGCTACAACAAACTTCTCAATAATGCAGTGGCATTTCTGCTTGTGACAATAAAAGTAACATGATTATCACAATCAAGCAATTAATGTGCACAAAAAGTTTCCCCTAGCAGCAGGATAGTCATGTGATAAATACCAGTCCTCATCACAAATTCAAGTGCCTTAGCAAAGTGAATACACATCACTGAATGAAATGCTAAAGCTCCCTTTCTCCCTATATTTACCTATTTGCAGACAAGACTGGTCTAAATTTTGTTTTACTGTACAGCATTTTGTTTTTATAAATTAATAAACACATCCATGGCCAAGAACTATCTGAAAAATTCTAAAATATGTTTAAGTGCCAGTCCTGTCAAAAGGTAGAAACAGGATTAGATAGCAGCATCAAATTCTAAGACAATTAATTGTGAATGACTACAGCAAGTTATTGTTAATAGCAAATGTCTTAGAATAGTAATATCATCACACTAAAGCCTTGCAACACATTCAAGGCGAATAATAATGCAGTAGGCATTAGAATAAAGGCTGCCAAAATATAAATTCTATTCTGTGTAGATTATGAATATTTTGCTTGAAATAAATTCTAACTCTGCTGTGAATCTTCAGTTTAGCTTACTATATAGCTACAGTACTATACCCAGTGTAAAAGGAGGCAGAGAAGCAACAATTAAGCTGCCAACTAAACACAAATAGAAACACAATGAATGTGCTCCCTCTGCCACTCCAAACAATACACCAAGAGACAGCAGATCACAGAAAATCATAGAACTGAGTAACAAGAATGCAGTCCATACTTTCAAACATAACTGGGGGTGGGTAAAGCTATTTAAACATTAAATTAAACATTCACCCTTATATCAGTGTGTGAATGTACAACCACAACTTTGAGTGTATTGTTGGGTTTTGTGATCTGATGTGGGGTGGTGGGACTGAAAAAATTTGCGGATTACCCAGAAATGTTTCCCGGCCTTTATCCGTGTGCGGGCAGGCAATATGAAACCCCCCTCCAAAGTTTTCCAGCCACTCATTCATTCATAAATATCGCGGGGAAGGAAGCAAGGGCGGGACTCAATGTGAATGGACGGAAGTTTTTACAGGGAGAGAAAGAAAAGGGGGGGGAGAGAAGCGCACGGCTGGAGTGGAGACGCCGCAGCTAGAAAGGACCACCCTCTCCTTCCCGTTCCTGTGCGCTCAGCATCCCGATGCAAGGAACGGGAAACAGAAGGGTTTGAGCAAAGGGAAATGGGGTCTAAGTATTATATACGCAGGTTGGAATGGAAAGCGAAAGGAGGAGGGAAGCCCGGCCGGAAGCAGCCTGTGTCCCCCTTCTCTCCACCCACCCAAGTGCTCCTTTCCCCCCAGCTGATTAGGTTAAGCTGACCCATGCAAATTCCGACATGCGGATTAGAAGAGAAAAGAGAGGCAAGAGGGGAGAGAGAGAGAAATCTCCCCAAGGCGCCCTCTCATCTTTTTGCTTCTTCTGCCTTGGGCTGCGATCTCACGCACGCGTCCCTGGGAAGGAAGCACAGTTCTTTTTTCCTTTTATAGGGAAAGGGTTTCCTTCCCGAGGAAACGAGGCCAGGATCCGGCCCCTGGATACGCCCTGAATTGGAAGAGAGGGAAACCCACACGGGGGGGGGGATGCGGAGCGAGTGAGGCTTCCGAGAGGAGACATACCCGGCAGAGAATGGTGTGGGGGGTGTTGTCAGGCCAGGTGGGGAGATGGCGAGGAGGATGAATTGCCTTAGGAGGTGTGTCCATCTCGACCAGGTCCATCCGAGAGTGGGGAGGGGAGGAGGGAACAGGGCGCCAGGTTCAACGAAGACGGCGCCATCCTCCCCCCACACACACACACACATGCGAGAAGTAATGGCGGGGCAAGAAGTGGGCGCGGGGCAGAGCCTGGATTGATATCCCTGTCAGGTGTGTGGGTTTCCCGTCGCCGTCAACTCACCACAAGGACGGAGCCTCGCACCACCTCAGAGACGCTCTGCCGCAACTCGGCGGCCGTGCCGGGCTTGCTCAGCGCCCGCGTGAACTTGCGAGTCTCCGGGGGCCCCAGCGCCGGCTGGAAGGGCATCGTTGCCATCACCCTCGCTCCTCCCGGAGGCCCTGGCGGAATCCCCGGCCCTCTCAGGGCGCTGCCTGGAGGCTCCTCAGGAGGAGTCCCGTAGCCGCCCCCACCATCTCCGAACAACGCCAAGCGAGCGAGCGAGCTGCTGGCCGGCCAGTCAGTGTCGCAGCTGGTCTTGGCTCGCGGCGCCGCTCCTGTCAGGCGGCCCCTCCCTCCGGGCGACTCGCGCGCACACGCACCAAGCGGCGCCCGCTCGCGCCTGCCCCCAAACACTGGCACGCGGGAGAGGGTGGGCGGTAGGGGGTGAAGAGAGCGAAGCGGAGGCGGATTCGCTTGAGCTGATTGGCGCAGGAGCCGCGGGAGGGGCGTGGCCCGGCTGCTCCCTCCTCGCCTCACGAGGAGCGAAGTTCCCAGCCGCCTCCCCAACCTGCGTGGCCCTGGCGAGGTTCCTGATTGGGCTTTGCGTTACCTGCCCGGCTTGCTCTCCTGCACCACCCTGGCCCCGGCTCCCTTATTGGCTCTGCCTGGGAGGAGGGGGCGTGGCTGACAGGGAACGGAAATCCCATCCCAGAGCGTCGTTTATTCTCTCCTGGCTTTCTCTAGCGCAGTATTGAGTGCCACCAGGTCATTCCAGTGGATGGAGGCGGGCGGCTGTGGAAGGGATGCCCTTGGCAGAGCGCTGTGCCTGCCGGTCTTTTTCCTGAAGTGCCATGCATATAACTCCCAAGTCCCAACCAATGGGCGGCGGTGCGGATGTGTGTGTATAAATACGATTTGCACACTCTATAAATAAGATTTATTACTTTTAAAGCATTAGCGGCTTTTTTAAGGACAAGTTGTATTCCAATCACCTTTGCGTTGTGAGTACTTCCCGGATGTAGCTTCAAAGGGCGGCTTCGCAAGGAAGCTCTTTACCGTAAGTGATGCATGTTGCTAGAGAGCTCTAGCATCTGTGCTGGCTCCTTAAAACACTCCAGGAACAAGGCCAGGTGCCGGCTTCAATCCATAATGGCTCAGGCTCTACTTATTTCAAAGGCTGCCACCTCATTCTGTTCCAAGTCCATAAGCACTCTTCCAGATTTCACCCACAATTTTTTAAATATTCTAACTACATACTGCCAAATTCTTGTCTCCATATTACAGAAGTAGATTTGGTAGCGTTTCTACAGGGGTCAGGGGGTACAGTAGTACTTTAATTTAGAATTATTTTTATTTATCAAGGCCGCACAGCCTTTTAAATGCCAAGTATGGTACAATGCTGCAAAGAATAATCAAAGGCAAGGGAAAAGGTAGCCTTTTTAACGTTTTTCATTTTTTAAGTTACATCACTGTTTTAACACTTGAATGTTACAGCAGGAGCATATGGGTGTAGCCAGGATTTTTGTTAGGGGGGGCAGAACCAACATGATTGGTTAGGTCTTTTTTATTGTTTTACTTGATGAGCTGCCCCCCCCCCTGGCTACGCCCATGAGCAGGAGATTGCCTTGAAAAAGCAACATCTGGCAACCTGCCAGTTCCTGATATTCTAGTCTGGCATGACAGACCCAGGTCAGGGCTATGCATGTGGTTCTCAGGCTATGCACATGGTTCTCATTTGAGTTGTACAGGAGAAAGTGAAACAGCTGGGAACCTGGAAAAGTAGAGAAACTATTACCACCAGACACATCAGATAGGTTTCATATACTCTGAACCTCTGTCCAAGAAAATGGCTATCAGTAGGGCTAACCCTAATTGACATTCGAGCTATTGGAATCTATTGTGTTACTGATTCAAATATACATTTTATGTTAGATTCTTTAAAATTCCCCAAAAATTATATTCACAAGAATAAGAAAATTTCAAAGGGAAAAGGTACTGCATAAGGGGCTAGAACAATCCTAGAGACTTCTTTACACGTCAGTCCTAATTTCATGAGTAACAACAGAACTCTGAGGGTTTATCATGAGTAATATGGTGGAGCGAAGTAACTTAGGGCACACATTTTAATACAGTGGTACATTGGTTCTCAAACTTAATCTGTTCCAGAAGTCCGTTCCAAAACCAAGACATGCTTTCCCATAGAAAGTAATGCAAAACGGCTTAATTCGTTCCAGACTTTTAAAAACAACCCCTAAAACAGCAATTTAACATGAATTTTATTATCTAACGAGACCATTGATCCATAAAAGGAAAGCAATAATCAATGTACTGTATTATAAAATAATTAAGATAGTATTGTAGATGTTAAAAATGAAAATTATTTTTTTTCTTACCTGCACTGATGATAGTCATTGTTTGGATGGGGGGCTTTTATCAATTTCCACAGCCACACATTCAATCAATCAGTAGCTGAACTGGGCTCCACACACTCACAATAACAAATTAACCGAAAAAGCCTCAAAAACAAAGAAGCAAAAGAAATAGCAAAAACAAAAGCGCCAAAATTAATCTGTTCCAGAAGTCCGTTTGACTTCAGAAATGTTTGAAAATCAAGGCACAGCTTCTGATCAAGGCGCCCCGGAAACAATACCCAACAACCACATCGGATGTTCAGCTTCCAAAAAAAGTTCGAAACCAGTACACTTACTTCCAGGTTTTTGGCGTTTGAGAACCAAGGCGTTTGAGAACCAAGGTACCACTTTATTGGGTAGAATGTGTAGGATGAACTGGGTGACTTCATAAACCATGGCTAGAGATTCACTAAGACATGTTTGCAAGTCGTATGTTGAGGAAGATGTGATTTTTTTTTTGTTACCATCTTTAGCCTCATCTGTCATACTCTGGAGCTGACTGAAGTGGAACACTGGGTGAGGCCAGACTAGTTAGAGAAGGTTTCATGATGTGCTCTACCCCACAAAGAACACATAGCTCCCATGTTGCTTCATCAAGGAACAAACTGAGCTGCTGCTTTGCTTTAAGGAGCTCAGTTACTGTAGTATCTGACTGCAGTAGAGAAAGGGAGTTTCTGGCTACTCTGACTCTTCCATGGAGTCATCTTGTGGCAGTGCTTCTGGGGTGTGTTCAGCAGACCCTTCCCCTTTTGTTTTGGAGTTCTCCACTTCATCACCTGAACAGGATTCCTGATGTTTGACATCATCAACTGGAAATGACAAAGACAGGGGTGGCTCCCCCTCTCAGTGTGCCAGGTTTATTCACAAAACACTCATCGCACACTGAAAAACGGAAGCGAGATAGTCATAGTGGCAGCAGTATGTAGATCCCTAAAAAGGGCTTTTGAACAGCTAGGGCAATAATATCTGCTTCATCAAGCCCAGATCCATGGAGGCAGGTGACTGGTAGCAGTGGAAGAAAAGCCAGGGGAGAAACAGTCAGACCCGGGTTATGTGCTGGCAGCAAGAGTGATTTTGCAAATGGAGCACTTTGGCTGTGGAGCCCAGAGTGAATATACCCTCCTAAATAAAAACTTCAGAGCACATTCCAAAATTGATTGGCTATAGGAAGGCACGAATTCCTGGGCATCCTTTTGTTCTCTACAGCATAGTAAAACTCTGCTATTTGTGCAAGATGGGGCAAGTCCCTACACTGCCAGGATATTCTTAGTTTATTTTGTGGAGAACAGTAGTGAACATTATTAAATTTGTACTGCTGAAAAATTGACCCATCTCCGGAGGGGAATGTAAGGTGGGTAGATTGGATTGGATTGCTCAAACTATGTACTGCTCACAAGATACATAACATCACCTCCACTGAGGTGACCAGTTTGATCCCTTCAGCTACTTTTCCCATCAGGGAGGCCTCCAGACGCCTCCATGCTTTTTCTGTGCAGGAAACCATACTGAAGCTACTTTTAAAATAATAAATGCAAATACAGGAGTAGACTTGTCTCCTAGGCTATTGTATTTAGCAGCCTGCCAACATGCTCTGATCACTACTGCCATGTGGCCCTCAGAAAGCTGTCTAGAAAGAAATGTGGCCCTTGGGCTGAAAAACAGTTCCCCATCCCTGATGTACATTGTAGAAGGTTCAAATATTATATATAAGTAAAAGGTGGAGTACTGTATGTGAACTATCTCTTTGCCAGGAGAACAAAGCCTCCTGTTGGCTCTCCTGCTAGTGATGTTATTTTAGAGAAGCCCAAAGGCTGCTTTGTGTACAATTTGGAGTCACAGAAGGTTTTGTCCTCTAAAGGCTTAGAGTGTATTTAAGAATTTGCAAACCACCCAGTACACATACTAGTCCAACCAGTAAAATCACGTTTTGCTAGGTGCACCTAGACATATTGTGTGGGAGCTATTCTCCATAAGCAGCTTCTGTGAGATTGGGATAGCATTTAAATGAGCCATTCATGTGGACGAAGATCAGCTGGATGGGCCCTCTTTTTGCTATAGCACCAAGCAGTTGACCCACACAACTCTAGTTGAGTCATCCTGACTGTTGCTTTAAGGATAAGCTGCATTTTGCTCAATGGAATTTACCTCTCGGTAAACATGTACAGTATAGGATATCACATTGTTTGGAATTCTCTCAGCTGGATAGGAGCTGCCCACCCAAACAGCTGGGAGGATATTTAAATAGTATGTCTATACGGGACTAACTAGTAATCAGTACTGTACTAAAAATATAGTAAATCCTAGGTTCTGACAGGTTCTACCCATGTGACCTATCCGTGTCTATTGCTCTACAAACTTTAGCCTCTGGTCCCATCCATCACTGGTGTGTCCCTGGAAGGTTGGCCACAAAAAGAATGTGGACCTTGGTCTGAAAGAGGTTACACAGCCCTGCAATTGCCTGGGTGTGCTGTCTAGTATCCCTTGCATAGTGTTACAGTATTGGAGGATTTGTTTGGGTGATGTCCATGGATCCCTACCAAGCCTGTGATTTCATAACTGTAAGGTTGTAGTTTGTAGTAGAACCGGTCCGACCAGGTTGGTTTTTTGTCCCCCCCCCCCGCTAATTGCCCTAACCTGGCCTGTCACCCTCCATTTGCATATCTGACAAGGTGGTGAAGAACAGATGTGTTGACACAGAGACAACTGGGAACTGATGCTTTTTCTAGAGGAGGTAGAATTTCCTCCCTACTGGCTGGAGGCCACATCATCTTATAGGTAGGAGAACAGTAGGCCAGGAGCTAGTCTTTTGGTTTAGTATGGGGCCATGGGCGAAAGCTGGAAGGTCACAGAGGCTTGAGTTGCCCTCTGTGCTGAATCCAAAGCTCTGGGCTTTGGGGATGCAACTAGAATCCTTATAGGAAAACAAGATCTGTGTTAATGCTGTGAGCAGTTCCAGCTTATGCCCAGGTTATATATGTCAATCAATCAGATCTTTAGTACAGTCATAGACCAGCATAAGTAGGGTGGGGTAGGGTTATATATGTTGTAAATAAAACCATATATCCTAAAGACATAAGAGCCTCCATTGACCTTTATTCCAAGAAAACAGCACCCTGGATATGTGCTGGAACCCCTGAAGTCTCTCACTGCTCAGAGATTGGGGTGTGCACAACAGTACTTATCAAGGTCAAATGTTTCCAGACCACACAAACCATCTTAGTGTTTAATGCCAGGGAAGTTAAACAGATGATTTTAATTCTGCAAGTTCTCAGTACTAACATCTTCCTTTCCATTATGCCTGCCCGTATTCAGTTGTGTTTCTGTCTGTGCGTCAGCGCCTTTGACTTCAGAGAAAAGCAAGATGGAGCAAGTTAGGGTGGTATTCAGCTGTAAAAATCTTGCAGTTTGCATAGCATAAATATATCTCCATAAAAGTGCTTCATGGCAGAACAGCTGAGTAAGCTTAAATCCCTGCCAACAAGCAGATTTTTCTTTCACCTTCTCCATCCAAACCCTGTTTCTTTTTTAAGGATGTGGCACATGCAATGGTTGTTGTGTATTATCCTGACACATAGTAGTAGCTAGGAACAGTTGACTCATAACCTGTTGCAGGAATAATGGAAGCTGTTAATTAAAAAGTATTAATATCAGTTTGCAGGTACATGTTTGCTTATAAAACAAAACTCACCAGACAGACTCAGCTGGTTGTCAATTTTACTGGGTAGCTGACCTAAAAAACCCCAACCCCTGCCCCCTTTATGGCAGAAAAGAACTGATAAAACTGGATTTCAAACTATAATTATGAATGGATATTAGGTTTCTTAATTTGCCATCATGAGACGGATACTTCAGTTGGTTGTTCTAAAGGTTTCAACTGACATCTAACTTGAGGCAAGCACTGGAAATATTCTTTTGGAAGCTTGTTGTTTACCTTCTGGTGGAAATGTAAGCCCCACCCCCAAATAAATCTCTTTGCAGAAACAATAGGATTTACTCAGATAATTTGCAGGATTAAGAGCTTGACAGTTCCTTTAAGGCAAGAGTGTGCATGTGAATGTGTCTCTGTGTGTGAGAGGGTGTTTTAAGGTTCACAGTGACCTAACCTTAAGTGATAGCAACCTATAGACCCAACATACCCCACTTAACAAATCCCTGCCTGTTTAACTAAACCATGCTGGTTATGACTAACACTTGGCTGAAACAATGGCAGAGGTCCAGTGCTTTTCATTAATTTTTGCCACAACAGCCTCCGCCCGATCCTTGCTACCAAACTCTCTGGTGAGCTTAAAAAGCAATCTGCCAACGTCCTCTGCTTAAGTGACTTGGCAGGGATGCAGACAAAATCTTAGGCTGACTGGCACAATGGTGTAATGGCAGAAGGTTGTAAAATACATTCCTCTTTAAAAAATAAAAATCCATGTGTCAGTTACGCGCAGGGATGCAAGAGGGAAGCTTGTTTCCTGCCGCTGTCTTCTGACCAGATGGTGCCAGCTTGTTCTGTACAATTCTGCTAAATCTTTGGAGGCTTTGCTTCTCCTTGAGGAAGAGTTATTTCTTTATTCATCCCTTGAAACAAAGGGATGACACTTCTTAGTTTAGGGGGGGGGGAGTTTAGTAGATATGAGAGAGGTTTATACAATTATGCACAGTAAATGGAAAGTGGTTTTCTCATAAGTTCACATCACTAGAACACACAGCAGGTTCAGGAAAACCAAAGGGAGGTACTTCTTCATACAAAACGTAATTCAAATATGGACTTTGCTACCATAAAAAATGCTGATGGCCACCAATTTGGATCGCTTTAAAAGGGGATTAGACAAGTTCATGGAGGATTAAGCCATAAATTGCTTCTAGTTCCTCTTCAACCAGGTCTTTGGCTGATTACAATCTATGTTGTTTTTTTAAATGTGTTTGTGGGAGGGTGATTATTGGTTTGTTTTTTTCTTGTTCTTGTTATGTATTTTGTGTTTTTATTTTGTATTTTTATGCTGTGTACCACCCTGAGATCTTCAGATGAAGGGTGGTATACAAATTTAAATAATAAATAAGAATAAAAAATAAAAAAATAGTTATCCGCAGAGTTAGAGGCACTATGCCTCTGAATACCAGTCATTGTGGGACAACAGAAGGAGACAGTATTGTGTTCATGTCCTGCTATGTGGGCTTCCCACTTTTTATTTATTTTTCTTTGTTAAATTTATTTATTTACTCAATTTGTATCCTGCCCTTCCTCCCAAAGGAGCCCTGTTTATTCAAAGACCTATATACTGCTTTTCACACGAGTATCGAAGCCTTTTTCCAATTGTAAGGGAAAGCGAAAGTAACATGGGCTTTAAATAGAAAAGTACTGTCAATCAAAATCAATGACACGCCCCATGATTCAGCCTAACTACAGCCCACCCCCTCCCAGATTTCTTTTGAGCTCGTCCGCAACCCCCACTGCACTCTATGAGCGCAATGGGCTTTTTCACGCGAGTATCAAAACACAGCACAACAGTAACATCAACCACAGTAACATCTCATTCATAAACACTTGGGTAAATAAAAAATTATGTTAACTGTTGGGGGAAACGCATCACTGAAAATGCTCACCAGATCGTGGGCAGGGGCTGCTGTTCCTTAATGTAGGCTTCACCTACGATAATTTCCTCTTTCCAGTTCCTACCAGACAGACTGAAGCAGGCCGTGACAATACTAAGATGGACCAGAAGCACAATTCGTGTCAATCACGACTCAGGCCTTCAATTGCAGAGGGCCCAACTTTGTAAAACTCCTTCCTATTAAAAATCAGGTAAGCACCATGCCTGCTAAGTTTCAGATACCACGTGAAAGCATCCCCCCCCCCCCGGAGTCCTTTGCACAATGAGTGCTGTTCTAATGTTTCTATTTCTGATGTTTTAATCTGCATTTTCAATTTTGTTTGTGGTTTTGTTTTTACTGTAAAGTCACTTTGAGACATATACAGGAAAGTGGGGTATAAGTTCCTTAAATGAATAAATCCCATTGCATCAGAGCTTATGGGAGTCGTAGCGTGGGGGATTTTGTCTCCCCAAAATCTCAGGACTTGGTACAGCAGGGGTGGAGCAGAACTTTTAATCAAAGCAAGCAGTTTGTTCCCCAGGGCTGTCAGCAGGGAGACTGAAACACTGTTTTAAGCTCTAGGTCCAGGAGGAAAAGTGGGGATGTTACCACATAGTTTAGGTAGGACATGTTTTCACAGACATCTGAAAAGGGAGAGGTAGAGAGGAAATGACAAGTGATGCAATACCATGCCAATGGATGTTCCACCATTTGGGGAAAGGGGAATGTGCTCCTTGAGTTGAAAACATTTTCTCCCTCCTGCAATAAAGGATATGAGTGGGAAACCCAAGGCCCTTGTTTGAAGTGGCCACCTAACATTTTCAGATAAATTAGAGACTTTTGGCTCCCAAAATGAAGATGAGAAGATGAACTGGTGCTCTCTCACAACAAAGAAGTCATGAACTCTATTGTACCCTTCAAGGTTTCTTTACAATCCCAGAATTCTTATTAGGCTGTAGGCTAACCCAAATGATCATTATCTTAAATCCTCTAATAGCACATAGTTTATTGTGACCTAAGCCTAGCCGCTTCATTTGATTTAATCCATCCACCTGCTTTAATTTTTATCCTTCTTAGCATCTAACATCTGATGAGCATGTATTCTCTGTTATTTCCAGAATAGTGTTCTTTCACTGTCTTGTGGATATCTTTTTAATTTCATTGTACTTAGAGACAGTGAAACAAAAGAATTACTGGGAGGAATGCAGAAAAGATAAGGGTCCAATCCATTTTAAATAAGTATATCCTTAATATAATTAATCATAAATGAGCTGTCTGAGAAAAGAACTGGGTGGCTAGAGCAGCCCTGCCCTTCTGGCCTGGACATGGTCCAGGATCTGCTTGGCGTGGGGAATAATACTTCTAGGAAGGGGTCACTCTTTGCCAATGCCAGGTCAACCAGAAATTCCACTAGCACTGGCCACCAAACCCCTGCTGTGAGTAATAGTGACAGGGAAGAAAAGTTGGTTAATTTAACAGTTTAATGCATCCCTACCTAACTGCAGTTTCCAAAACACTATATGAGCTGAAACATGGCTATCCTTTGAAATTCTCACTTCTCAGAATTTTGCAATGCATTTTTTTTAAGTCAATGTATGCAAAAATACACACGATTTTGTATAAAGATGCATATATTCATGAAAATAGCCTACAAAATTGCTAGCAAAAATGTGCATATTAGGCAAAACTGCATACAAAGTTACTGATGGATTTTTCTATACAAACAATAATCACAAACTGATTCAGTAATGTGACTGGAAAAATTAGAAACTGAGAGAAACAGAAACTGACAGATTCATCTGTGCCTACGTGTGACCTTATGAGGATTCTAGCTGCCATCAAGTCAGCTGTCTGGGAACAGAACTGTATTGCAGGAACTGCCCTGGCCTCCTGGCCTGGACATTGTCCCCTGATCAGGAAGGATATTTTTCTGCTCTCCTAGACAGCCAGGATCTGCATAGACAGAGCTACATAATTGTGTTATAAGAACTGGTGCCTGAGCTTATTTTCCTGCTTCTCTGTCCTTTTCACTTTTACTTGTGTATCATGTAACTGTAAAATTAAAGACAAGGACTATTGTACTCGTTTATGTAAGTTTTTCAGGCAGTCTTTTTATCTGAATGTTGGGGTATAAATGACTTAAATAAATAAGGTGGCCTTGTACTATTGGTAAGACAACTACCTTATTACAGCATCAATAAGTTCAAATAAAATTTGGAAACAAACAAACAAACCTCGGTATACAGCTGGAATTCCAATACTCTGCCTTAAGCAGTTTGTGATATGCATTGGCTATTTTAATGGTTCTGAAGACCCATTCTAGAAAAATGGGTGCCGTAAATGCCACTCTCTTTAACCAAAAAAAAAAAGGTGCCGGTACTGCATGCTCTTGAGTACCCCCTTTTAAAAAAAACCACTGCTGAAGACTATTATGATTACTTATAGTTCAGGCTACACAAGGAAATTCTTGTGTACAACCAGCACCAGGAAAATTCTTAAATCGGTCATCTCTTTGTTTCTTGGCAACATAAGTATACAGAAACAAATCCAACTTCCCTAGAGTCAAGAACTGTAAGTCAAACATCTGAATTTGCAGCCAGGCAAACCTGAAGTCTGAAGGCTTTAATCCCTTTGTGCTTAGTCTTAAAAGGACAGAGTTGCAGTGAACCAAAGCAAACGTGTACAGGAGTTATTTCTGAAGCTCATGGAAAAAAAGCAAATGAATTAATCCATTAAAAATGATCAGAACTGCCATGTACAAGAGGCTTAGACTGCCATAGACAGAGAGCTGGCTGGTTGGTTCAACCTTAAAAATTGTTCTATCAGCCCTGGATAAAGTTTTTCTTTTCCAAGTACGCTTCCTGATGCAATTATAATTTCATGTATCTCTCTTCATTCAGGTTACTGAATGTTCACTCAATTGTTTTATTAATTAATTAATTAATTTTTATTCTAGTTATTAATTACTACTACTACTACTACTACTAGATTTCTCTACCACTTTTCCTCTGAAGTGGTGCTCAAGGTAGTGTACATGGTTCTCTCCCTCCCTTTATATCATCACAAAACCCTATCAGGTACCGGTAGATTAGGCTGAGAGGTGGTGACTGGCCCAAGGCCACCCAGTGAGCTCCATGCCTAAGTGGAGATTTAAACCCTGTCCCACAGGTCCTAGTCCAGTACTCTAACCACTATACCACACTGGTTTTTTTTGTGTGTGTGTGTCTTAAACAACATCTCAACCAATGACAGAGTCTGTACGATGAGTGTAACCGAGCATCTGAAAAAAGAAACATAATCCTCTCTTATTGCTTCTCTCACAAAAACATTATTGCAATTGCCTTTATTCACCATCTTTAAACAGTTGACGTATTGCAGCATGTGATAAGCTGGATAAGAATCCTACCTTACAGAGAACAACCCTCCGTTTGAAGGTGTCCTCTATTTGATTTAACTCTAGGTAAAGGTAAAGGGACCGCTGACCATTAGGTCCAGTCGTGACCAACTCTGGGGTTGCCGCGCTCATCTCGCGTTATTGGCTGAGGGAGCCGGCGTACAGCTTCCAGGTCATGTGGCCAGCATGAGAAAGCTGCTTCTGGAGAACCAGAGCAGCACACGGAAACGCCATTTACCTTCCTGCAGGAGTGGTACCTATTTATCTACTTGCACTTTGATGTGCTTTCGAACTGCTAGGTTGGCAGATGCTGGGACCAAGCAACGGGAGCTCACCCCGTCGTGGGGATTTGAACCGTCAACCTTCTGATCGGCAAGCCCTAGGCTCTGTGGTTAAAGATAAAGAACTATAAGAAGGCTTTGAAGTTGCCCATCCAACAGTTAGCACTAGGCACCTTGTCACAGTCTAGGGTTAGCTATATTGCATTTCTATTATAGTAATTCCTTCTTCTTCTAAAGTTGAATTATACAGATATTTCATGCAAGTATGTCTTTTGATGATGTGTTTCCTTTTTTGTGTGACATACAAGTCCCATCTTACTTTGAGAGCTTTGATAGGACAGGGTTTATGTGGGGTGTGGGGGGTGAGAAAGATTGCTTAAAGCTCCTTAACAGTCAACAGTAGGGATAGGCAGCTGACAGCTTTGGCCTCTCTCAATTTCTCCTTTTTCCTATCTTAAGTTCAGTAGTTCCCCACATTTCCACACCAGTATGTGATTTATGAATAAAAAGGCCTTGTGAAAATTCATCAGCATTCTGGTGAGAATGTTGCCCAATATGCACATTTGCAAAGCATCTATAATATATTGCATTTTCGTATGTTGTTTTCACTAATGTATGCATTTATACACACATTTCCCCCCTAGTGCATACGTTTTTCTACACCTTACTTGTATGAGGTGTTAGGGGAGGGGTAGTAACTCTGGTGGGGGACACATTGTGCTCCATCTGGGGTGGTTTGTCTACCTTTGGTGCCCACCCTTCACTCAGCTCTCACCTGTGGCTCCCAGAAGCTATAAGCATGCAACAGGGGCCACACGCTGGGAAACAAGACTGGCCAGCTAAACCAAGTGAGGGTAGCCAATGGGTCTCAAACCCTCTGTGTTAGGAACTTCCCATCGATGCAAAGACAGACTCTGGCAGATTGAGCGGGTGAGTCCAATAGTGGGTTCAACAGTCAAGAAGGTGGTTTCTGAATGTGCTGTAGAATAAAGTGACAAGCAGGTGGGGCTCATCAACCTGGGAAGGTAGCCCATCTAGGAGAAGGAAAACTCTGATTCTAAACCTCCACTGCCTTAAGGGATACCGTATATTCGGTAGAGTAAACCCTACACAAATTCAGAGTGAAGTCCCTAAATTGGTTGGATGGTGCCTTGTACCCCCCCCTTTCTGGCAACTCCTGCAGCCAAGCTGGTGCCAAACCTATTGTTCTGCTTTCCTTTGGACCACATCGGCGAGGCCTTGTCATATGGGCAGCCCAGGACCTCCATACACACTGCACAGGCTTGCTCCCCAAGGATGTCTTTTCAGTACTGCTAATGCAGTGGCTTGACTTCACTCCTGGAGGGGCACTCCATTGTCTCTCAGGACAGATGGGTGCCAATATCTTGACTGGAGAACAGCATGGCAAAATTCAGAAAAGTGTGGCTTTCGAAAGACAGCTGCATTTTGGTTTGCATCTTGTTTCAGATTAGCTAAATTCCCTTTAAAATGTGAACTGAATTTAATTTCTCTTCCATCCGTAGTCAGCAGATAAGCTGGCAGCCACAGGATTGTTAGGAGAATTACAGGTAAATGACCCAGAGTGGCTAGGAAATAGCTGGAGATAGCTCTAGAAGGTCAGAGCCATTTTGGTGAAGATGATTCATTCTCTTCTCTTCTCCCTAGCTAAGGGAAGCGATGAGTAAGAGTTCACTGTGAAAAAGAACTACAGAAGGTGTAGTCTTTTGAGAAACAGGAAAAGTGTTAGCTCTGAATTTTGCAAAGGCAGTATAGCTATGCTGTCTGGCTCCAGCTTTGGTCAATGTATATCTGTAAATCAATTATAAAAGGTCATTAGCCTTTGGGGATCAATCCTTCTAAAGATAACCAAAGGCAAGTATGCTCTGCCCCTTAAATTTCTCACTGCTCAGGGAAATGGGGAGAGGGTAACTGAATAAAAGTAAGTTACTAAAGTGCAGTCCTATGGATGCTAACTTGGAAGTGATCCCCACTGAAATAAATGGAAATTATAAACAGAAACTGTTATAATCAGGGCGAAAAGTCCATCATTATTAAAGCCACTGTGCAGCCTCTGTTAACAGGCCCTGTCCTTGGTATATTTGCTCCTTTATATGTTTGTGTGTTCAGTTTCCCAACAAATTTCAAGAGTTTTACACTTGTTTGAATAATTAAGTGAGAACTGGCAGGGACTGTGTAGATTGCCGTTCCCTAATATTTTAGCTCCAGGAGACTATGTACACACATTATAAGCTATCTGTAATGCTTGGGTGGTATTCAGCTAAGTTTTACTCAGATCCATTAAAATTAATGGTCCTAGATTATTTCATTTCAATAGGTCTACTCTGAGTAAAATTTAGTTGACTATCACCCTGTTTATCTGATGAAGCTCTGGTGCATTCCACTGCAACAGAAGAGTACAAGATCTCTATAAGTGCATATCTGTGTGTGTGTAACATTTTAATTGTGTCAGTCTCTAGGCTTTGTGTGCTGGCAGGTTTTTTGTTTGTTTTATCAACTTATGAGAAGCTAAAATGTGTACTGTATAAACATTTCACAACACCTCAGTAGCTGAGACAATAGTAAGCGGAGTTCCTATCAATCAGCTGAAGGCAGCTCTTGCAATCCACTGCCATAAATGTTTCAAAGACTAAGCCTCTGTTTATCTCAGCTTTCAGTTCCTCTGATTTTTTTTGGGGGGGAGGGGTTTAAATTGAGAAAGCCACTTCCAGAAACTCTGCCATTTATGCTTTAATGTTTGCCTCTAAATATTGTCTAAAATATTATCCCAAACTGGCTTTAACTTTGCAGTTTGAGTAGCATTTTTATGTATAGTACAGCAATGGATTACTCCAGGAGAACCAAATACCAAAGTACAATGCCAAGGAAGATTAGTATCTCTTGGAAACACAGAAATTATTGCCTGCGCAATTGTGACCATGGATTTCAAAGTAGGGTTGCAATATTTCAAATAAGTGAAAATATGGGGGGGGGGTTGAGTTCTTTAATTTTTAAAAACTTCGTTGAGCTTTTTTCACCGAAAGATTGATGTTTTCTTCCTTTTGGGGGGGGGGAGTCGCAAAAAAATCAACACTTCCAATATGGGAGAATATGGCAGCCCTATTTCAAAGGCAATATCTCCATTTCTTAATTTGCTTTAGTTTTAAGTTGCATAAATAAATAAATAAATATTCTAGCTTTTAACTATTCTCTCTTCCTTGTGTTTTAAAATTAGCATTATAATTCATAAACTTTTAAACTTCCATTTTTCTTTCCCTCAACAGTTACTATATCAACTATCTGAAGACCTGAACATTCATTGCCTTCCTCCTGAGAATAGAATACTGATTAAAAATATTTATTTGGGGAAGTCATTAGGAATGCAGTCATACAAAAATAGAAATCTATTGGGATGCTGGGTAAATAGCATAAGCAGTCTTTTGGGAGGAAAAATTCATTCAAATTAAACTTGCTGCCAAGGCCAATAGGGCATGAGAAATGAAAATATACAGCATGTGGTAACAGTTTAAAAGCAATGGAGGATAAAATTATATTACAGAGGAGATGAGCCTGCTTTTTATGCATGCCCAATAACACCACTTTCTAAAGAGAAAAAAGCAGTAGAAGGACCTGGTAGCAAAAATTGGTATTTTCTTTCACAACAGAAGCAGCCCTGTATATAGAAAACATAACTTGATAAGTACAGTACGGTAATATTCAGGTCAACTCAATTTTCACAGTACAGTATAACATATCATGCTCATCTTTATGATATAGAATCAGAGGCTGCATTCATAAATTATAATACAGAAAGGAGGTAAATAGCAAGTTGGAAAGGCAACTTAGCTAAAATAGAAATGTGTAGCTAGACCTACATACATTTAAACTTGGGGTAGCTTAAGGGATGGCATGGCAGCAGCAACCTGAATTAGGTTTCAGTGTGAAAGCTGGCTTTTCCTAACATGAGTGCTAAAAATAACTTCCAAAGCAATTCTGAGTAACAGATATGTGAGCCACTACTACATCTTCTCTACCACGTGCAACTAACTTTTATTGGCCCAAGGGCCACATTCACTCTTGGCCAATGCTCCAGGGGCCACATTCCTATGCAGGATGTGGGCACCCCACCCCACCTCACTTGCACAAGCACACACACAGAGGAATTGTGCACACAGCCCCCCCCCCGGCTTATCCATACAGATCAGTTTAGATAGATACGGGGGTAATTGTCTTCTCTCCACTTCTCAAATATCCATCTGACGAGTAGGAAGGAAACAATTTGCATCTAGGAAGGAAACAATTTGCATCTAGGAAGGAAACAATTTGCATCTTCATCAGGACTGGCCAGACAGGTTTAAAACCCTCTGTCCACCCCAGTGCTGTGTCTACTTTAATATTTCCCCCACGTTTCTCCCCTGCTGCCAAAATGGTTGGTGTGAGGGTGAAGGCAGAACAATTTGCTTGGGGGGCTATTTCAGACCCAGAGGCCTGGGGGCCAGCTATTTCTGCTTGAGACTTTTAACATCGTGTTAACAACAAAAAACTGGTTGTTATTGTGGTACTAGCCAAATTTTTCTTTGTTGGGAAGGAGCACCCCACAACTGGTCCTACTCACTTCCCAATTGTGGTTCTACAGCCAATGAATAATCTTTTATTTGTTTTAATACCCATCCTCGCCTTAAAACCTTTGTTGTGTAGCATTCCTCTGGCATGTGAGAGCTTGTCCTCAGTTTCTTGTAGTCCATGTGGTTAAACAGATTCCATATCTCTGCAGTTATTCTGATGTTACGTATTCAAGCCTATTTACTGCCTAGCATATATTGCATCATATGTATTGTGCAGCCTAAATGTATCATCTTCAAGGGGGGGAAACTTTTTTATTCTTCGGGAGTGTGTCATTTTAGACTAAATCTTCTTCCATCTTTCAGGGGCAAATGTTATGTGAACTAGATCAAATGACAAATAATGTGCCATGATGACATTCCCAGGAACGTTAGTAACTTTTGCAGCAATTCAGTCCCATCTGACTCTTAGGAATGAAGTATCATTCTCATAATTCACCAGCAGCTGAATTACTGAGATAGCTTAATGCATTTGGGAATTTAAGCATATAATAATAATAATAATAATAATAATAATAATAATAATAAATACTTATTTTAGTGGGTTTGGGTTGGATGAAAATATGGCCTTTTTCTTGTAATTCAAATGTTTGGATCATATATATTTTAATAGTCACTCCATATAAATATATAAACAGTGCTTAAGCAACTGGATTATGCTGCTCTTTTTAGGCCCTGTTGTATAAACTGATAACAGGTTCACACGGCTCAGACTTTGAATCCTGCCTGGCCACCACCAGAGTCTGACACAAAGGACTCCTGATTGTCTCATAAAAAGCTGTTAAGTTTCTATAGTTAACTATATGTAAGTATATTTCTATTTTGGGCTACACTGGGTAGAGAAGTTATAAGCATCATTTACTGCATGACTGATGTGCATGCATTTAATAAACCAACCATCACGTTAAAAGAAATAAAATTCTGCAGTCCTCTTGGCACACAAATAGAAAATGAAGCTCAGGTGTACTTATTTATATTTATGGATGGAGACAGAGTGACTAATTGGCAAGGCCTTTATTGTGTCACGGGATTTCCTGATTCCTCAGCTCTGTGCACATTCTTCCATATCAAGCATCCTCCCAATTGCCCAATTATACATTGTCACACCTTTGATAATTACAGTATTCAAATCAGCAATATTACAACTGCATATTGCGTTCAGAAAAATGAACATAGGAAATCAACTGGAGATTTGCAAGGCATGACTGGACTAGGGCCAGAATTTCTGTAGGGCGTTGCTCATACAAAGGAAGTTGCCCAATGCCAAGGCTCCTTGGCACTTAAGCTTAACTGCTTATGATCTCTTTGTCTTATTTCTCTATTCCAATCATCCATTGCTTCCCGATAGGTAGCAGGAGACATCTATTTACCCAAGTTCCTGACACAGCAATCTATATCTTTACATGTAGTCCTGCATGGGGCTCCCAGCAGTTTCACCTCCAGATTTCTGAACATATCCACGCCTGCTTTGCTTCAACAATGTTGTGGTATCAGGTGCCAAAGATCCCAGCTTCAACTCCCGATTTCTTGAGGTAGGGCTGGAAAAGACCCCTGCCTGAGCTAAATGGACCAGTACTGTGCTCTGAATTGGTATAAGGCAGCTTCCTATGTAAATCAGAAATGTAAATGTACATCAGAAATGTAAAGTACTACACTTGGGCAAAAAAATGAGAGGCAAAAAAATGTTTAGCCTGGAGAAGAGAAGGTTAAGGAGTGATATGATAGCAATGTTCAAATATATTAAAGGATGCCATATAGAGGAGGGAGAAAGGTTGTTTTCTGCTGCTCCAGAGAAGCGGACACAGAGCAATGGATTCAAACTACAAGAAAGAAGATTCCACCTAAACATTAGGAAGAACTTCCTGACAGTAAGAGCTGTTCGACAGTGGAATTTGCTGCCAAGAAGTGTGGTGGAGTCTCCTTCTTTGGAGGTCTTTAAGCAGAGGCTTGACAGCCATCTGTCAGGAATGCTTTGATGGTGTTTCCTGCTTGGCAGGGGGCTGGACTGGATGGCTTTTGTGGTCTCTTCCAACTCTATGATTCTTGCCTGAGAATTATGAAGTGAATGAAGCTGAAAATATATTTGATAACAACTCATATTAAAACCATGTTTCTCTTACAAATAACATGGAGATGGCAGTTTTCAGAAAGTTTGTGACCTTTTCTGTGTACTATGCTTCTTAACATATGGGAATATAGGATGCAATCTTATACTTAGTCAGACCATTGGTCCATCAAGCTCAGTATTGTCTACAGTGGCTGGCAGTGGCTTTCCAGGAAACATTCCTAGCTCTATCTGGATATGTCAGAGATCGAATTTAGGACCTTCTGCATGCAAAGCAGATGCTCTACCACTGAACTACCACCATCCCCTCAGGGGATGATGGGAATTGTAGTTCAGCAACATCTGGAGGGTCAGAGGTTCCCCACACCTTCTGTAACCCATAAACTCATGTGATCACATTTACTCAGAAGTAGGATCCAATGAATTCAATTAAGTTGACCTAGGAATGCAGCCAAAGGGTTTTGTAGTCCTTCAAAAATTCTTTTTGTGCAGCCTGTTTTGTCCTGTCACTTTAATAATATACTGTACTAGCTATGTTTTACCACCAAGTCCACAGGGGAGCTTTCCATCCATGCATTCCTGAAAGGTTACTCCCAGAAAGGCTCTCATTCATTCCACTAAACTAAAACAGCAGAAGAATCGAGTGATATTAATAGAAGTGTGCTTGCTCCAGTGGACAAGTACAATGGAGAAATAATTTGAAATATGGCCATAATTATTAACATGGATAAACTTGTACATATTATTCATTCTCTGAGCCAAGAATAATAAATATAGTTCAACACAACTGCAACGAACTCACACCTATTATAAAAAAGGATCCATTTATATAAAGGGGTAAGTATTTATAGGTTTGGACTTAGAAGCAGGCCCAGATTTCTGAGCTTATTTAAATTAGTACAGCTCTAATTAAGAAGTGATGCCATTTTAAATGAACTGAGCACCCTGAAACATGTTATCATTAAGCAGTTTTGATGTTTTGGAGTGAGTGAGTTTAATGTCATTTTTTATTGTAACTAAATTTGGTTTGCCATTCTGATTATTTTATTTTCTCTTTCCTTTTCTGTCAATAGGTTGAACACAATCTGTGGGAAAACACTTGGGATTTGATATGTCAACCTAGCCTTGAGCTGTTCATTAAGAAGCATTGATTAGATTAGATTAGATCTGTAGGTGCATATACACCTAGACTATGTAATAAAATGTGAAAGCAGAAACAAAAAATTACAGATCCATTTACTGTTACTGTTCCTCTCTAACTGCTTTATCAGCAACTGAAATTTCCTAAGCCTGCTACAGATCCTGATGCAAGAGACCCAGGGGTCAGCAAACTTTTTCAGCAGGGGGCCGGTCCACTGTCCCTCAGACCTTGTGGGGGGCCGGACTATATTTTGAAAAAAATAATAATGAACGAATTCCTATGCCCCACAAATAACCCAGAGATGCATTTTAAATAAAAGGACACATTCTACTCATGTAAAAACATGCTGATTCCTGGACCGTCCAAGGGCCGGATTTAGGAGGTGATTGGGCCGCATCCGGCCCCCGGGCCTTAGTTTGGGGACCCTGCCTAAGCGGAACAAGCAATTATTCAGCTATCCAAGTAGGCTTGCTAAGATGTATAAGACTGAATCAGATAAGTGCTGGTTAAATTAAACAGAATATATATATATATATATATATATATATATATATATATATATGCAGAAATTGTCCAATAGGTGTGGCCCCACCTGTGTGGTTATGACTTCCAGGCACACTTGCAGTTTGACATTACAGTGGTACCTCGCAAGATGAATGCCCTGCAAGATGAATTTTTCGCAAGACAAATGTGTATTGCGATCTGATGGTGACTCGCAAGACGAATTCGTTTTGCGAAAAATTCATCTTGTGAGTCGCAGTTTCCCATAGGAATGCACTGAAATTTAATTAATGTGTTCCTATGGGCAAAAAATTAAATTTCAATGCATTCCGATGGGAAACCGCGATTCGCAAGACGAATTTTTTGCAAAACGAATTGACTCGCGGAACGAATTAAATTCATCTTGCGAGGCACCACTGTATTGGCTGCTAGCTGGTGAGCTACTTCTGCAGATCCACCATCCTGCAAAAATTGGGTGGAGCAAGCTATCTGGTTCTGTTTGCAGCAGGAATCCATATGGCAAGATGGGAACACTTCACGAAAGCAAGGCAGCTGGAGTCTTGGCACCATTCATAAAGGGACAACTCTCTGCCTTGGAGAAGAGTACTTTGTAGTCTCGCTGACTTATTGCCTAGTATGGTCCTTGTGTTTCTGGACAGGTGTTGTGGAGCAGAAGGTGCTTGGCTCTTTGGGTGAATCACATCTGGGGAGTGTCTGTGTCCGTCTCAGAATCCACAGGGCTCATGGCCATCAGCCTAAGGCTTGGTATCAATAACCCAACTGTATTTTTCAGATGATTGTACAGTGACCACAAACTCCTCTTTCTCCATCTCAGCCTTGGCTCTCTTTCAAGGGCAGGGCTGCCACACTCAGCAAACAGAAAGTCTACCACTTTGAGTACTTTATTCTAAACGTCATGCCTATCTTGAATAGCAGGTTTCCCCAACTTTGTACATTGCCTTCTGATTTCATTCTCAGTGATATGAAGACCAGTCACCCTACTGGAATCAAAGGAATTCCTTCCATGTTATAAATTGCATCAGTGTTTAGCTTAAATATGAGGAAATAATCTCTATCTCCAGTAAGATATAAATATTCATTCTGTGTGCATAGTATAATTGGCACTAGCTTATCACAGTGATTTTTTACCCACACATTTCTTGTAAATCAGCCTAGCTTTCTTATGTTTTCTCTGTCTCATTTAAGACACAGCAATTTGCGTAACTTCAGACTTGGCATTATCGCTTCCCTCATCTCCTCCTACACTCCCCCTCACACCTTGCCAACTCCTTACATTCCACCATCCTAAATTTCTCATGATTACGCCCTTTGTCTCTTTTCCCATTCTTTGCCTCATGCATCATTTCATTTAACTGCTTTATATTCAGCACAAGCACAACAACTTTCATAATCGCTAAATATCATTTCCCCCTTCATTGAAAAAAATTCTGCTAAATAAGCAGAATCATATACCAGTTATAATAAGCCACCATGAATCATATACCAGTTATAATAAGCCACCTCTCAACGGAGTTTGACAAGCAGTATAGTAAATTTGTATGCAGGTAAATATCCAATACAAAAACAGTGCAGGCATTTTGAATCTCTTCATTTGATGCCATTTGCTTTTTTAGCACTTCCCCCTTGTGTGGGGCTTGAACATGCAGAATAGTTTCAAAGGGAGTCACAAAACATGGTGGCCAGGCTCAATGTAGACTTAATGGTCTTACCCTTTAGATGGCAAAAAGATACGTCTTTACATACACCTGAAGCAATTGATGGTTGCTGCTTCATGTATGGCAGAGGAGAGAGCATTCCACAGTACAAGCGCAATAGCTGGAAAGGCCTGTTTTCAGGGACATCGCCCAATGACATTCTGGAGAGTGCAGAATCATGAGGAAACTATTCCGCAGATGATCTAAGTAAACTTACAGGTCTACAGAGGGGAAGGTACTCCTCCAGGTAACATGGTCCCAAGTTGCTCATGGCTTTATGCGTTAACACAACAAGACCTTGCACATAGCCCAATAGCTGGTCGGAAGCCAGTGCAGTTCCCTCAGCACAGGTGCAATATGTGTATTTCCAGGTGTTCTGCTCAGGAGCCTGGCCGCAGCATTCTGCTCCAGCTATGGACATAGGCCCGGCCAGGATGGCTTTCCCGTTATACCTTCTGGGCTCAATCTGACCTTCACCTGAGCCTACTCCAGCTGAGGATTTACACACCTCCTGAGGCAGCCATTTCACGCCACTTCCTAAAAACCAGTCCCAGAAACGTTATTGTTGGTTAACTCTTGTTTTGTTTTGTATTTATGTTCTTAAGATAATAATTTTATTATGTTATGTCCTGCCCATAAGTAACAAAAATCTTTAAGGAGTGAAATTTGCTTCTTCACTCTCTGTGTAACACAATTACCATGAGCAGAACAGGATCTTGACTGCTGCAATTATACAAGTGTCAAAAGCAGGGCAAGAGGCCACTGTGAAGCCTCATCCGCTTGGTCCATTGTACTGAGAAGTACCAGCTTTTGTTTCCAGAATGCCTCTGAACAGCTATTCACGAACATCTGCAGCCGTGTCATGAAACTGCCAGTTGATTGTATCACAGGACTGGGGAATTGTTTTGATGCTATACTCAGCAGCAGACGTCAACTGTTAACAATAATTGCATTAAAGCTTAGGGCTGCTTCCTTTTGGTATCCCAACAATAAACAAAAACTTGGTGTATGCCTCATGCACCTCCAGGAGCAGCCTCTAGAGGGAGATATTTGTGATACGTGTGTTCTGGATCCAGGGGATCATGGGTTGGTGAGGAGATATTTTGGAGGCAGGGCATGTGATTTTAACAGACAGTTGCCTGGCTTCTCTCTTGTTGATCAGTAAAAGTTGTTTTCATAAACTGGATCACTGTCGTATGTATGGAATAATGTAGCTGCCTGTAACTGGAGTATGCCGTAAAGCAGGGTGGCAAGATAAAAGTAAAGGCTCAGCACATTTAAATCAGACCCTCCAGGTGTACTTATTTTCCAGGGATGTCCATGATTTAGAGAAGCTGTCATGGTTTCTGATTTGATCTTTGAATGTCCCACTTTTTTTAGGATGTCCCTATTTTCATTCGAAAAATGTTGGGAGGGTATGATGTTATCAGACCCCCAAGCCATCTGAATGGAATCCTGCATGGGGCAGGTTTTTTAATGTTCAATGTTTTATTGTGTTTTTATATATGTTGGAAGCTGTCCAGAGTGGCTGGGGCAACCCAGTAAGTTGTGTGGGGTATAAATAGTAAAATTATTGTTATGGAATGGGACGTCCCTATTTTCATCAGAGAAATGTTGGAGGGTATGTTAATAGTTGAGCAGAAGAGGGATTTGAGGTGTGGCTTGCCTGACAAGCTACACCTGCTGACATTTTTCTACACAGCTATTGGACTCTCTTTAACCTGAACATCCAGCTACAATATTTTAATATTATATTTTATTTGACGTATGCCCAGCTCACTTATTCAGAAGCACTTCTGGGTTAAGACTGCAATTCTTTGTATACCTCCTACAAAGTATGAGACACAAATTTCAAGAGTAGCAAATCTGGAAGCATTTAGATTGAAAAGCATCTTTCTGTACTTTGTCCTGCTGTCCATGTGGAAGGAATTCCATTATTTAACTAGATCCTAAGGACATAAGAAAAACCCTGCTGGGTAACACCAAAGTCTCATCTAGCTCAGCATCCTCTTATCAGTGGCTAACCAGATGCCTATGGGAAGCCCCCAAGCATGAATTCCCATTCATCATGATGCAAATAAAATAAAAAGGCTTCCTCACACTAGCTCCAGGAAGTTCAGAAAACATTCAGCACTTTGCTGCTATTATGGCTAATGACAGGGACTCATTTATTCAGCAGCTCCATGTTTTAAGGCTTTAAGAGAAAGCAGTAGGAGGCTGTGGATTATGGGAGCTGCAGGGGAGGTATGAAGAGTTAGGTTTAGAACATTCAGGAAGATTATTAGCTCAGAATATGCTCTCCCACTGTTAAAGCACCCCTCGAAACTCTTGTATATCCTTACTGTTGTTTATGATAAACTAGCTATTGTACCCCAACCCATAGCCTTATTGTGTGGGAGTAGAAATACGCTGGAATTTTGTGGGAAATATGTTTGGAGGTTACTAAGCACCATTACTTTTTTTTAGATCTTCTGAAAATATGGTACCTACCTCCACCCAAGTCCAAAGGTTACTGCTTTGACAAATTTATGTATGCAGCCATATCCTCTTAATGCGTACCTAGAAGAAAATATTTAAGAGCTTAATGTGCTTACTTCCAATTAAATGTGCATAGGATCACTGCTTTTGTTATTTTACTCAGTCCAAACAGTAAATTGCTACTATAATGCATACTCTGTATTTATACAGCACATTTCTGAAGTAGGTAATCCTTACAACCACCCTGCAAAGTGGTCAGTATCATTAACCCCATTTTAATCATTACATGGTATTTGGCCTCAGTCCTGAGATGCAACTCTTAGCTACACCTTCACAGTATAATTCATCCAGGCTGCCATTTTCAGTGATCCATTGTTCATAAATGCAAATTAGAATCCATACTTCAGCTATAAGCATATGCGGCAAGTGAAAGCTCTATAAAAGCTCTGTGCCATAGCTGCCAAGTTATCCCTTTTTTACAGGGATTTTCCCTTATGCTGAATAGGCTTCCTCGCGAGAAAAGCGAAAACTTGGCAGCTATGCAGTCTGTGGCTGGAATCCTATATGCTCAATACTGAACTCATTCTTTGAGTGTGGATCCTTTTATCAGCAAGCTTGGGGGAACCAAAAGATTTGCAGCACAAAAACTGTTGCAGGCGGGTGCAGGTGATAGGGACACATCCCCCAAAACAGACCAAAGAGGAATGAGTATATTCAGTTGCCATGGCATGCTGGCTGAAGGAGGGGGATGGAAATGGAGTGGAGTATTGTGAAAAAAGGCATGGCTGTCTGGCACCTTGCACAGCAGCACTCTGCACTGCAACACTTTGTTGCAGGCCCCATTTGTCCTATATTATATCCTATATTATACCTTTAACTCAGTGGAACTCGCAGCCCAAACTATTGAAGATTCTGTCAGAAGCAAGGATGACACAGTATTCAGCTAACCTTTACTCAATGGGAGACCCATTGAAATTTAAGTCCCGTGACTGAAGTTAAGGTCCATGACTCCTAATGGAAAAGTTGGTTGAAGACCACCCCATTCCTACAATCGCAGCCTTAATAGCCAAAGTAAACATGACTGGACCACTAGTTTAAAAGGCCTTTTATATCAAATGCAAGATTTTTTTTTCCTGGCAGGTGCTCGTGCAATTCTCTTGGGCGGTGGTGCCCCTGGAACAGGACTGCAAAAGGAGCATCCAGCCCCCCCCCCAAAATATTCTTCTGATGTGAAGCGTGGCAATATCCTTCGACATCTAACGCGTCTTCAGAGTCCAAAATGAGCATGCAGACGTCCCAATTTTGGGTTGGGATTATAACCCCACCCCACGCCTGAGCAAACCTACACCACAGCGTCGCCCGCCGCCCCCGCGAAACTGTGGGACATTTACCTAAGTAGGGCCGGGGTACCGTACAAAAGCCTCCCCCCCCCAAAAAAAACCCCCACACACAGTGTGTGTGGTGGGAGGGGGCATTTTGTAGCTGAGAGGCCGCCTGCCCTACGCGCCTCAGGCGAGCCCGCTCCCCCTCGGCCCGGGGCTGCTTTCTGCTGCTGCCGGGATGCCGCCGCGGCTCCGGCAGGGGGCGCTGCCATTGGGGGGGGGCGCCTTTCCCGGCCGCCTCTGACCCATCCCGGCCGCCTTAGCTCTCCTCAGGCTCCGGGCCCGGGCGCCGCTGGAGGCTCCTCGGCCTCCTGAGGGAGCAGCGGGCCAGCTAAGACTTCGCGGCGGCGGCGGGGAGCGAGCGAGCGACCGGCAGCGGCGGCGAGGCCTGCGGCCCGGGACCATGTTCACCAGCACCGGCTCCAGCGGGCTGTGTAAGTACGGGGGACGGAGGGAAGGGACAAGGCAGAGTGCGAGAAGGGAGCTGCAGGCGGCCGCCCTCCGGAACCCGGCTCTCCCTTTCCCCTTCCCTGGCTCCTCTCTCCGGGAGCCCGCGCGGAGTCTCCTCCCTCTTCCGCTCTCCTCGGCCCTCCCCAACCCCGAAACCCTATGACCGCCACTCGGCGGGGGGACGCTTCGAAGAGCCGCGCAGGCCCGGCCCGTCGTTTCGTTAACAAGGAAGGATCGTTCCCTCCCCCCCCCCGTGTCGCAGTTTTTGCGCGTGTGCACGGCGCCAGCTCGGAACGCGCGTTAGCCGGATCGCGAGTCCGCCCTTAGTCGATTATCTAGAGTCCCAGGAAGTTCGCAGAAATAATAATAATAATAATAATAATAATAATAATAATAATAATAATAATAATAATAATAATAATAATAATAATAATGGATCGCGAGTCCGCCCTTAGTGGATTATCTAGAGTCCCAGGAAGAAGAACTTTTTTTTCTAGAAAAATACCGTAGGTGCAGGTACTCACCATGAAGTTGTTACAGTAAGTGTCACAATTTTTAACCAAACAACAACAAAAAGAAGTGCTGGTACTTCATACCCTTGAGTATCCACTGGAAAAAAGTGATGATGATGATGATGATGATGATGATATACTTTTATTATTTATACCCTGCCCATTTGGCTGGATTGCCCCAGCCACTCTTGGTGGCTTCCAACACATATTACACCGTCAAACATTAAAAGCTTCCTGATACAGGGCTGCCTTCACATGTCTTCTCAAAGTTCTTAAAGAAAGATCTTGTCTTTGAAAGACGCAACTGTTTGGTTTTTGCTGCAACGGGCTTACCCCTCTGGAAAGAGCATATTACTATTTTTCATTTTGTTTTTTAAATGGCTATACTGGCCTTCATTCGAGAATCGTAGGGAGGTTTACAATATCAAAAAACACAAAACAAAACACAAAAATACACAACATAGTAACAAACGGAAGCAATAACTCCCCACAGTTTAAAAGGCCATAAAATCCTGAAACCTCTAGCACTTAACTTCTGACTTGACAGGGTTAGGATTGTGTTGCAATAATATAACCATTACAGTGCACTCCCTCCTCACCCTTGACTCACAATGGCCTTAGCGTTTATCAGCTGCAAAACGGGGAAATTGTTTCCCACCATGTGTTCATGTTAATAATATGTTGTAAATGTGTGTGTTTTATATATCTGACTGCATGTAAACAACAGCGCAGAGTGAAACTGGAATTCACTTCAACAAGATATGGTGATGGCCAACAATTTAGATGCCTTTAAAGTGGGATTGGATAATGCTGTCAATAGCTGCTGGTCATGATAAGTGTATACTACTTCCAGGATCAGAAGCAATGTGCCCATGGATATCATCTGCTGAGGAACAACAGTGGGAAATGGCTGTTGCCCTCATGTCCTGTCTGTGGACTTTTCATAGGCATCTGGCCAGCTGCTGTCAAAAACAGCATGCTGTATTAAAAGGAGCTTTGGTCTTATCCAGAACGGCTGTTTCTAGCTGCACTCAGCTAGTTGAGTTACACACTTTTGTTCTTCCATTGTGGTTATGACACAGCTGGAGTCTGGACTGTGTAAGAATGAGCTGCGTTGGCCAACTTAATATAGTATAGGGATGTTTTACCTGGTGACCGGATGACTTGTAAAAATGTGGGAAGAGCATCAAACCTTAACACAAACTTTCCCTTAACATTCTCCTCTGCCTCCTGTTGCATGAGTTCGAATTCTACCCCTTTACCAGTAGGATACACAGATAATGCACATTAAATAGCACCTGTGGTTAAGACTGCAGCAAGTAGTTAGAGCAAGACCAAGTATTGTTGCAGAGCAGTTATTATCCAGTCTCCGAACTCTTGAGTTTAAATTGGGTGGGGTGCTATGGGTTTCATGATATTGTTGGACTCTAGCTCCCATAACACCAGCCAGCGTGGCCAATAGTCGTGCAATATTATGTTGAGTTGTCATGCAATATTATGTGAAGGGCAACAGGTTCCCCACCCCTTCTTTAGATAATTTGGAAAGAGTGCCATATACTCAATATTGTTTTAGTTACAGGTAGGTAGCCGTGTTGGTCTGAGTCGAAGCAAAATAAAAAAATTCCTTCAGTAGCACCTTAAAGACCAACTAAGTTTTTATTTTGGTATGAGCTTTCGTGTGCATGCACACTTCGTCAATATTGTTTGTTGTTGTAAAAAGAAGATTCTGATTAGAAAGTAGATTTAAAATGCTTGCTATTTGTTCAAATTAGGATTCCCCCCCTTTAATCCTTTTCATTTGAGTGAAGCATGGAGTTCTGAACTCTTTCAGTCTAGTAGAGGTGGAGTTCTCTGTTTCTCTTCTGCACCCAGCATAGAAAGAGGGCTATTGGAGGAGGCAAGCCCCCTCTTCCACACCTAGCATAGGAATGCAGTCAGTAGGTGAATGGGGCAGTGCATACAGGTGATTTCAAGATTACAGCCTTTGTTTTAATTGCTGCATTTTGTTCAGCATGCAGAAAACTTCAGACTTCAAAATAAATATATCCAGTAACAGATAGATGGCAGACAAGACCAATCTTAGAACTTTTTTAAAAAGTGTATCATATGTGTCACAGTTCTTGCAGTATCTCTTGATTTAACCAGTTTTTCTTAAGGAATTGAAAAAAGACAGATGCCTTTAAATCAAGATTAGCCAGATGATGTTGGACTACAATACCTATCATCCTTGAGCATTAGTAATGCTGGCTGGGGCTGATGGGACTTGTAACCAAAATATATTGAGTGACCAAAACCAGGGCCTTGGGAGGGGGATGTCTACCTGATGCTTTATTATTAAAGTAAATTTTACAGTCGTTTGGCTTTAAAAATGCCCTGAGGGTATAGGAGACACTAAATTAGGTTGCCAGTTAGTTTCATAGCAAACCATGCCTCCTGCTTGATGCTTTATAATGTGAATTTTTGGGCTTTGAGGACTAATTTCTCCCTCTCCCAAAAATATTTTTGGTAGTGAAGGGAAAATGAGCTGACAATTTATGCTGTCAAAAAAAAAATCCTCATTGACCCGTAGTATTCTTAAAGGTAAAGGTACCCCTGACCGTTAAGGAAGGTCCTTTTTAAGAAGACTTGAATGCTTGCCTTTCTTGAGTTGTGGGCTCCTACTGTCAAATCAGTGCTGCTATAAACGAGTTCAGGATTTTATAAACTTATTAGGCAATATGAATATTTTTAAAATTCAGGTAATGTGAACAGGCACTGTTTTAGCAGCAGTATTTTTGCTGCTGATAAGTAAAGGTTTTATACTGATTTACCGAACAATTTCATAGTGTCACACAACTTTATTATATCTTTAAAACTGACATGCATTCTTATTTTAAAACATTTTCCTGATGACATTTTGCTTGCAAAGAGGACATCTGATGATTGAACAGACAGCTGTACTTTCCACTGTGGGTAACTGTCACATTTAGGTGTTGGTTACAGCTGTGGCTACTCTACCTTGTGATACAGTAAAAGTAAAAATAGCCAAATACTCACTTCCTGTATGCTAAAGTTTTAGATGTCTAAAAGAAACACAGGTGACCAAGTAAGGGGGAAAGGTTTGAATCTGTATATTGTACAGTGAAGCAGGATCTGAGTCTGTATAATGAGATCTTGGGGCGCAAGCCTGAGCCTGTGCTCCCCAGATGACAAGAGTCTCCTCTTGGCCTTGCTGATATGGCCCAAAAGAAAGCAGAGAAATACGTTTGGCATCAGCTTGGTTACAGGAGTTGCCAGAAGGAGCTTACAAGGCGCTATCCAACCATCTTAGGGAATCCACTCTGGATTTGTGTAGGGTTTACTCTTTAGCCTTTTCTTCTCCCGAAGATACCCTGCAAGGCAGCAAAGATTTGAGATCAGAGTCTTCTTTCTCTTAGATGGGCTACCGTCTCAGGTTGACAAGCCCCACCTGCCCCTTGCTTTTCTCTACAGCATGTGCAGAAGCCGCCTCCTGGACCATTGGACCCAATATTGGTCTTGTCTGCTCAATGTGCCAGAGCCTGTCTTCGGATGCAGGGGAAGTCCCAAACTCACTGAGGTTTGAGACCCATCGGCAACCTTCACCTGATTTATCCAGTCAGTTGAAACTGTTTTCCACAGTGTGGCTGCCGTCACATGCTGACAACTTCTAGGAGCCACTGGTGAGAGTAGGGTAGGGACCAAAGTTGGACAAACTACCCCAGAAGGAGCACAACATGTCCCCCACCAGAGGTACTGTCCCCCCCCCCGGACCCCATCCACCCCAATCCACAAAAATTAAAAACAAACATACATAAAACCACCATTAAAAACAAACATAAACTCAATCAAATTAAAGCTTATATCCATAGTCCTCTCAATCAAAATAACAGATCTAGTGCACCAGCACCACAAGCACATTGATCCAAGTCATATTCACAATTTTTACATTGGATTACAACAAGCTGCTAACAAATCACAGAATGCATCTATGGACACGGAGATGATCTATGATTTGGTGGTGGTTTTGAGGGAATACCTTGTAAAATAAAATAATGAGGCTACATAAGGACCTGTGTCTTTGGTGTATGTTCTTGTGCCATTGTATTGTTGGAATGCACCAGAGCTGTGAAGACAGATGTAGTCTGTGATGTGATAGCGGTGAGGGGGCAAGTTGAGAGAAAATGGTGTAATTTTAAAAGGGTCCAGTTTACTGTACATTTTTGTGTGTGTGCGTGTGCACATGTGTACAGGCACACCTTCTCTGGCACCCCATTTCCTCCCCTGACTCCTGCGGCCCAACATTTTCTCCCCCAGGTGCACCATTTCTCTGTTCCCATCTCCCATACCATTCCCCTTTCCCTCCTACCCTTTCAGTCACTTTCTTGTTACAGGTAGGTAGCCGTGTTGGTCTGCCGTAGTTGAAACAAAATGAAAAAATTCCTTCCAGTAGCACCTTAGAGACCAACTAAGTTTGTCATTGGTATGAGTTTTCGTGTGCATGCACACTTCTTCAGATACCAATGACAAATATAGTTGGTCTCTAAGGTGCTACTAGTCACTTTCTCTTTAGTTGTTCGGAGCCTTGGAAAGCACCTAGAAATGAAAGAAGAAGTAGGAAAAAGCTCTGCTCTTCCAGCTTCTTCTATCAGCTGTATATTTTGGGGGGGGGGGCAGGGAGTGTGGAGGTAACCACTCTCACTATCTGATCACAAAGGGGGCAACGAGCAAGAAGCGAGGGTGCTCAGAGGCTCTTGGGCACCAGGAGAAGTCCTCAAGGAAGGACACTGCTGTGCCCAAGGGTACCACATTGGCAACCCTGGATCTAATGCACATGTAGGTATATGAGTGTGCATTAACACACTTTGTGGTGGCAGTCTGCTACTTCATATTGCCTGCCCCACAGCCGGCAGATCTTGGAATATGTTTCAACATATAGAGTACATACACTGTACAGTAAGTAAAAGCCTATTGGTAAAATCTTCAAAAAGTATTATAAGCACGCATAGCATAACATGCTAGAGCTCCATTGGGTCTCCTCTCCCTCACCCATCATCTGATTCAACAGCTGACTGCCTCAGGGGAACACGTGAGAAACAAGGCTTATTCCATCAGCTCTGCTGAAGACAAGCCCAATCAGGCACCTCCTGTTCCTGAACCGTCTCTGTTCTAGCTGGTCAAAAGAATTAAGGAATTTGTGCCTGCGTTTGCTTTTCCCCTTCTCCCTATCCCTCTTCCCTGATGTGATTGTAAGCCTGCAGACAGGGACTCCTCATTTTGATTAGAGTCATAGAATTGTAGAGTTGGGTCATCTAGTTCAACTCCCTGCAGTGGTGCCCTGGATGGGCTCAAACCAACAACCATCTGCTATGCTCTATTGTATGTAATTTGATTGTGTAGTCCTTTTGGTAGTCCTTTTGGCCAAAGAGCCTGTACAAATGCTATAATATGAATAAAGAATACCATGCTCATGAAATAAGTAAAAGCTGTTAGACAGTTGAACGGACTTCCTTGGGAGGTGGTGGATCTTCATTGAGGGTTTTTAAGCAGAGGTTGGGTGGCCATCTGTCATGGATGCTTTGGTTGAGATTCCTGCATTAGAGGGGGTTGGACTAAATGACCCTTGGGACCCAACTCTACAATTCTATGATTCTGTGATTCTACAAAATACATTACTGTGTATGTTTCTGTTTAGTTGGTTTCCTCATGTAAGTTTTAATAAGAGAGTCACATTCCTACAGACTCAAAGTGGGGGAAAGATTGAAGATGAGTATTATGGTCTTGGACTGAACTTGGATAAAATAAGGTGATTCTGTTTCATTTGAATCATAAATCAGTTTCTATAAGTAATGGGAATTAATATCATTTAATTTGGATTGGGGAGCATTCTTCTTTAATCTGTTTTCCGAAATATTATTGTAACTGGAACATTTTATTATCTATTTTTGTTTTGTTTTAAAGATAAAGCACCTCTGTCAAAAGGCCTCTTAATAATACCGAGCACTCTCTCACTTCTGTTGGCTCTGCTCTTTCAACATTATCAGAAGTTCTTCACATACAATCTGCAAGCAGTAAAAGAGGAATTTCAGGTAAGCAATAAGTCATTTGTAAGAATGCATATGTATAACTTTAAAGGTCAGGAATTCTGCAACCTGGATTTTAATATATATATATGGATCCTAAGCCAAATGGAATCTTAACACACAACACTTGGGAAACATAATGAATAGGAAAGCAAGTCTCTCATGTCAAATGTAGGAAGTTAGCAGTGGCTGCAACAGAGGACCCACATTGGGGGAAAGGCTTTTTGCTCTGCCCATTTCATTCATCTATGAGTTAAGTGCATTCTCGCGTAATTGTTCTTCCTTCAGTGATGTCAATCCAGTCCTGTAAGTCTCAGTTTACAGGTCCAAAGGTCATATTAAATTGGAGACTGAGCTTTGTTGCTGGGGGATTGTGTCGCTGGGGTGGAGGGAATCCCCATGTTGCCTCAGGCATGCATTCCAGAGGATGCTTTTGGCCTGCTGTAGGGATACTGCCTAGTATCAAGGCAAAGTGAGGGCAGCCTCAAAACACTGAACTCAGTCTGCCGGGCTTTCTACAAAAACTGAGTTGTGGTGAGGTAAAGTGCTGGAGCCCAGCTGCTGAGAACTCCAGTTGCTCTGACTTACTTGGGTGGGTGCATACACTCTGATCATGTATGTATGTATGTATGTATGTATGTATGTATGCATGCATATCTCTGCTTCTCATGCATATTTTTATGAAAACACAGTTATGGGGGCTGTTGACCACAGCAGCAATGTGGGAGGTGATTAATTGCTTTCTCACCCGTGAGGGGAAGAGTTATTGGGGGCGGATTGTTGCTGCTGGAACACTTGAATGTCAAAATCTCAGATCCCTTTTGCTCAGAGAGAGAGAGAAGGGGAGAGGAAATGATGGCTGTTTGTTCTGTGCTGATAGCATTGCTATTATTGGGAAGTATGATCAACGACTGAGTAACCACAATAAATGTTATTGGAATACACTGCTTGCTTTTTTTAAAAAAAAAATTACTCCAATCATGAGTATCTGAACCTTGATCACTATAAATCTAAAATCTCTCTTGACACACCCCTAAATTTGAAATGCCATGCCTGATTTTGCACTAAATGTATTATTGCCAGTCTAAATCAATTTGACAAAAGATCTATATTAAGACAATTGGTTTACAGCTCATGAAACTTGAATTCTTTGCATGGTTTAGGGTTGTCATTGAATGAAAGAGGATTCTTGTACTTTTAACAGCTGTGTGGCAAGCATAAATTCAACAGGTGAGGGGTTTCCTACTATAGAAATTTATAGGAAAATTCACCTGTTGACTTCTGCCAGGCAGGCATCTTCTTGCTTGTGTGTGGGCCTGGTTTCTTTTGTGGGTCTCCATCACACCTTTGAAAGAGGATACATATTTGCACATGGCACACAATTCATGCAAATTTGATGGAAATTGCCCTTTAAAAAATGAATGGGGTGGAGGATGCAATCTACAGCATATTCAGCCCAGAAACTCCTGTTGGTACATGTGGGCATGCACAGTCTTCTACCATCCACATTCTTACATAACACCAAACTATGATTTAGGATGAAAATGCTGGCTTCCAGAGAGGAATTACAGCCACTTTTCTCCTCTTCTATTGTGACATGACAGCTAAAGCAAGGTTTGTTGTAATAATAATAATAATAATAATAATAATAATAATAATAATAATAATAAATTTATACCCCACCCATCTGGCTGGGTTTCCCCAGCCACTTTGGTCGGCTTCCAGAAGGATTTTAAAATACAACAATCTATTAAACATTAAAAGCTTCCCTAAACAGGGCTGCCTTCAGATGTCTTCTAAAAGTCTGGTAGTTGTTTTTCTCTTTGACATCTGGTGGGAAGGCGTTCCACAGGGCGGGTGCCACTACCAAGAAGGCCCTCTGCCTGGTTCCCGGTAACTTGGCTTCTTGCAGCGAGGGAACCGCCAGAAGGCTCTCAGCACTGGACCTCAGTGTCCGGGCAGAACGATGGGGGAGGAGACGCTCCTTGAGGTATACTGGACCAAGGCTGTTTAGGGCTTTAAAGGTCAGCACCAACACTTGTTGGTGAATTGTGCTCGGAAACGTACTGGAGCATGCACCACTCTGGCGAGACAGTCCGTGGGCAGGTAGGGTCTCAGCCTGCGTACCAGATGGAGCTGATAAACAGCTGCCCTGGACACAGAATTGACCTGCGCCTCCTGTGTCATCTGAACACAAGATTATGGTTAAGCTCTCTCCTTCTTAGCTACAAACTTCAATTGAGCTACATTTGGACGCTCCCAGTAAGCCAGTGCTTGGGTTTCCATGATATGCTAACCAGGCCACTGTCAGTATGCATCCTAGTATCTGAGTCTGGCGAAAGGAAAGTAATGTTTGGGGGAAGAATGTAGAGAAATGAGCACCAGGCAGGTGGAGGGAAGTGTTTCTCTACCAGCATGACATTTTTGCTCTTTAAATAAGACTCTGATCCCCACCCCCTGTGGAACCACAAGACACAGCCTTGCCACTGTACCGTGTCGTGTGGGCCGTAATCTGAAATGGGTATATGATGTTAAATCTTACTGGAACAAGAAAAAAGTTTGATAAAATGGATAGAAATATTTGTAGCAAACCCCGGTGGGTACAGAGTGCGGACACAGTCATTTATTTCCTTTTGTGGTTTGTCTTTAAAAGGGGATCCAGGATAATAACTTTTTCCAGCAATAGCAGTGTCCTTGCTAGAAGGTTTTCTTTTGCTCTCTATTAACATTTTATGGCCTTGTACGTATTATGGCTTTACAGTGCTATGGACCATTGGTTCTCAAAGTACAGAGCAAGCTACGTTAGGTACGTGCACTGGAATTGTATCTAATGTGACTTGAGTTGACATGCAGTTTATAAGACGAAAGTTGAAAACGTGTTCATAAAAGCAACTTGTTCTTTTAAATTATCTTACCAAAAGAGCAATTGGCATTTGGGACATACTGTATTCATGCATATTCATGTGTTTTCTGCTACTTTCAGGTTTGGAGACTTGTATGTGGGAGAACAGTATGTCTTGATCTCAAAGACACATTCTGTAGCAGCTTGCTTATCTACAACTTCAGGATATTTGAAAGAAGATATGGCAGCAGAAAATTTTCTGTAAGTTCCAGTTCTGTTTCCTCTCACGTTTTTTTACATATTCAGGCTTTGTATCTTCCTCCCTGTCGGCATACTTAGTGCAAAACGTGTTAAGGTTGCTGGGAATTGTATCACTGTGTTTGGGTAGACTAAAGTTGGGAGCTGAGGTATTTGCTCTCTGGATTATGATCTCTTTCGCCACTTTCTTCTCTTCTGTCTAAAATCCAGAAAACTAAAAATCATCTTTAGACCTTAGTAAAGTCTTTTAAATACAGTGTGCATCTCAAGCCTGTGGGAAGATGTATTAAGTTTGTGATTCTGAGCATTTGTGTTCCTCTTTTTCAGTCATTTTTGCTGGGCTCCTGGATGCTGTCAGTATTGTTTGATCTTCTCCTTGTAGAAGCTGTTGAATATTCTTTTGGCCTTACCATCAATAGTTTGCCGTCGGGATTGTAAGTACCGCAGCTTGTTAAGGGGTTTGCTGAACTCTGGGTACCTTAAATATGCTTTCAAGGGATGAAGTTATTACAGTTTTAAGTCTTATAAGGAAATGCATTTATTTTCTTCATTACTTCTCAGCACCCTGATCCACACTCTACTAACCTACACAAGACTGTAACGTGTTAAGATTATATGTATTAATATTTTGTGAGGGAAAGTTAATAACTAGCTCACCATCGCAGATACTTGTTCTGATGTTCCTTTCTTGATCATGAGCTATATATACTGGTATGTATGTTTGTATATACACATAAGGCCTGATTGGCCAATGAGCAATAAACTTTGCTACTTATAACGGAAATTGTTTTGAGGGGAAAACTTGTACTGTAAGACAAGAAGTGAGCTTGTTCATCTGGGCACTGGGGGTGCATATGCTTTCCTCTTGTTATTAAGAGTGAAGCAATGGGAATTCTTCGTTTGCCCTCAGTGATACCCCCGCATAGCCAAATTTTATTGGCTATATGTCACTTTGTTGCCATAACTTTTATTATACAGCACCCAATTGGCTGGGATCCTGCACTGAATAAATTGGGGTCATTGAATAAATTATTTTGAGTTGGAAAAAAGAGAGAGAAGGAAGCCCAGGTGGCAGCAGGTGAAGGATAATGGCTGCTAACATATATGAAAAAGAGGAATTGTTTTCAATGAACATGGCCACTTTTGAAATTGAAATCAAATTTCATCAAAAAGTCCAAAGTGTCTTTCTTTATTTCTGTGTGTGACTTTAGACACATAAAATTGATAGCATGTGCCTTGTTTTCTGTAAGTGTGTAAGTACTTTTATTCAATTCAAAACCAGCTGGGAGTATAAACTACACATATTAAGTACACTGGAACCTCGGTTTTCGAACAAAATCCATTCCGGAAGACTGTTTGGCTTCCAAAACGTTCAAAAACTGAGGATCACTGGGCTGGCTGAAAAGTCAGTGGGGGGGGGAATGAAAAATGGGCCTTGGAAGCCGTTCGGCTTCCGAGGAATGTTTGAAAACCGGAGCACTTCCGGGTTTTCGGCGTTTGGGAGCCAAAATGTTTGAGAACGGAGCCATGCGAGTTATGAGGTTTGACTGTATACTGGATTTTTCTATTTATGTTTCTCAGAAGGCCACAACTTGGGGTGGTGGTGTTATGTGCTGCATCAGGAATGTAAAACAGCAGAACCCTTGTAAAAAAAATTGCCAATGAGCTGTAAAATGCAGTAGGTTCAAAGAGAGCACTGACACGTTTCGTGTAGTAGTAGCGAAATCTTTCTTTTTGATGATAAGCCGATAAGACATATACCAGATTTGGAAGTAAAGGCACTAACATTGCCTTTACTAACATTGCACTAACAGAAAGCAATAGAAAGCCTCAAAGATTTGTTATGGTGCTTAAAAGTTCCTTTCAGGTTTACAGTAAAAATTGGTATTTTAAATTCAGATACTATCATGTTACTCTACTTTGTTGTTATTTTTATAATTAGCAAAAGGCCCTTCAATTTGCCAGGCTGGACTGTTTTTGTTTTCATTTGGGAGGGTTCCACCCTGCCTCTTCTATACACCTTCCCCAGCTCTGCCTCCTTACTATTTTTTGTGCTCCATCTTTTTTTTTTAATAATCTATTTTTATTAATTTTCCAATTAAACACAATTATATCACATTCGTTATTTCAAATTATACAAATACATATCAATTAAACCAAATATTATGCCAAATCATATAATATTTTCTGGAGTTCCCATGCTTCAAAAATTTGGGGATTCCTCGCAACCGTCTACTGCCGTCTTTTTTTAAAGTCCAAATCTTCACTCAAAGTCCAAAATAATCCCGATCTTTCCCCACCAGTCACTAAAATGTTTTCTTCTTTCATCCGATTTTTTCACAGCTGCTGAAATAAGTATCAAACGAGATTTCACATATATTCTTTCTCCTGTGTGAGTTTTAATCGTTCTGGCCCCCCCATATATCTTCTGTCTGGAGTATCCTGTTGCGTCAGTCTTTCAACACGGAGCAGCGCCATCTTAGAAAGCTTAGATCACTTTCGCTTTCTTAAAACTTTTTTAAACCAACGATCTTTGTAAAATTTACAGCTTTTCCAGGCAAAAGATACAGCCGTCACATTATGCATATACTCTTGATAAATTTGTGGCTCTCCTTGCCCTGTAGCTGAACTTAGCTTCAGATCGCTGTTCAAATTCAAAGTGCGTCACAGCCATAAATCCACCGAACGCATTCCAGGGACTCCGGCCATCCAGTTAGAGGGGGGCTTCTCTCTTCAGCAGTTTTACAACTTCAAAAAATATGCTCAATACAATAGATTATAGAGTTCATTACTCAGTCAGGTATTCTTTATCTCTCATTTGTTCCAAACAAACAAGGACATCACGTCCGGGAAGGTATGAAGTAACTCGTAGAGTATATGAAAAAAATAAAAAAGCTTGCTTCCCTTCTCGTAACGTCCCCATCAATCTTTCTTCCAGATAAAATACAGCTTTGACTTCTCACCCTCATCAGCACAAATTCCTTGGCAGTAAACAGAGCTTCTGCCCCTCCTTCCGAAGCATGTCCATGAATTTAAGCCTAATTATCTTCTTTAATCATGGAGATCCCGCCGTGCAGATTAGCGTCCGGGAGTGCCGACATTTCATGAGTTCTCTCAGCCCAAGCCCCACCCCACCCCTTGAACAGTCGGGGTGGGTTTGGGGGCATCGCGGGCCCACGGGCCCTCCCCGTAACCCCCGGAGAGGTAGGGGGGTTGCCGTTAACTCCCCTGGCAACCGCCGAATTCCTCATGAAGGTCGGAGGGATGGAACAAGGGTCAGCCATTCCTGCAGGCGGAAGCGGAACTCCACTATTTTTTGTGCTCCATCAATTTCCCCTTTGCTTACCTTCCTTTTGCAGAAGAGGCAGCTGCTGTAGTCAGTGTTCATATCAGAACCGCTGCAGAAACAAAATGCTTTTTGTCCGAGTCGAAACAAAATTTAAAAATTCCTTCCAGTAGCACCTTAGAGACCAACTACTGGAAGGATTTTTTTATTTTGTTTCGACTTCGTCAGACCAATCACGGCTACCTACCTGTAACTTTTTGTCCAAGGTTGTTGTTGTTAAATAAATTTGTATACTGCCCTTCATTCGAAGATTTCAGGGCATTTCACAGCATGCAAATACAAAATAAAACACAAAGAAAAAAAACCAATTTAAACAAACACCTTTAAAAGGACATAGAATGTGAATCAGTCAAAGGCCTGGTTGGAGAGGAACATTTTCACCAGGAACCTAAAGGTGTATAATGAAGGCACAAGGTGAGCCTCCCTGGGGAGAGCATTCCACAAATGGGGAGCCACTGCAGAAAAGGCCCCTTCTCGTTTTACCACCCTCTGGACCTATCATGAAGGAGGCACACACAGAAGGGCCTCAGATATTGATTGCCGGTCCAAGTTGATTCATATGGGGAGAGGTGGAACTTGAAGTGTTGCAGTTCTGAGCTGTTTAAGGATCTTCTCAATGCATTGCAAGAATTAAGCCTTCAGCATTACAAACTTTGTTGCAGCCAGGGGCACAGTGATGTCTTCCATGGTTGTCTGCTTGTGTGGAAGTCTTTGCATCTTGCTCTTATTTTGGCAGGCGCAAATAACAGATTCGGCAGTATCAGTTGTTATTACTTAAATGTTTATTGCAGGTGAAAACTTGATTTCGAAATACAGAATTCCAGAGGCTTTTATTTCAAAATAAGGAATTCTACAATTTCCCCCTTTCCATGCCTCCCCCCTCTTGCATGTGTGTGGCAATCCTATAAATACTGAAATAATACAGTTTTCAACCAAGTTTCCAATTTTGTAATTCCAGAAAGGTAACATAATCTTTACACCCAAGCAACAAAAATAAGAAAATTGTAAGGGAACAATAGATATAAAGTGGAATTTATTAAATAAGCAGGAGTCTCAATGCATGTCAAAATAGGCTAACCTCTTTTTCAGAGTAGAAACTGTTTGAGAGAGGAATAATTGTTGTTTCTTTCTTTCTTTCTTTGCCATTTTCCATTTGTTTTGCTATACTTTCTTGTGATCTGATGAATATTATTCAAGTATTTATTGACAGTTTTTTTATATCATCTCACTGTTGATATTACTTAATGATCTCATGCTTCCAGATCGTATACTTTTCCTTCGTACACTTCGAAGATAATTGCGATAAAGCATGACACTGATCACTCGGGCCTGAAATTGTTTAGAAACAAGATAGTACAAAATTACGTCTAGACATGTGCTGAGATTCATGAGAAAGGTGGTAAATGCTCCCCATGGGTTGTAACTTACAGGTCCATGCTGGAGCATCAGAAATGCAAAACAGATGTGAAAAGGCACAAAACACACAAGCACTTGGATAATCAGTGTCACAATAATTCTGATGGACCTCTCTTTAGCCTTTGGTTTCAGCTTGGAAGTTCTTCCACGAATGAGACTGTGAATGATGACTAGGTAACAACCAATCATGATAAATAGAGGGATCAAGAAGAAAAGAATCAGTCGAGAAAAATTTAATACATTGACTTCCTTTAGGTAGATAATATCCATCATCTTAACGCATGTGGTGAAGTTTGAAGTTCTGTCTGGATCAGAATCTAAGAATAACAGTGGAGAAGATGTCGCTAGAGTCGTTATCCAAAGGCCTATGCAGGCTATCAGAGCTTTGGTTGTGTTCTTGAGTTCTTTAGCATGTTTGGGCTGCACAACAGCCAGATATCTATCCACGCTTATAAAAGCTAGCAGCCATAGAGCGATGCTGGGGTAAAAAATTGTAAATGCACTAAGAACCTGGCAGACGACATCTCCAAATAACCAAGACCGTTTGCTATAGTAAAGCATCCGAAAAGGCAAGGAAAATATAAACAGCAAGTCAAGCAATGCAACGTTCATCATGTAGATAGTTATAGTTGTTCTCTTCTTGGTGGTGCAGCTGAAGACCCAGAGAGCCGTGACGTTAACAAATAAGCCAATTGTGAAAATAAAGCTGTAGAAGACAAGCGATGAAATTCTGTACTCTTCAGGATGATCGCTTCCAGACATTGCAGTTAGATTTTGATTGTACTGTAGTTATTAGAAACTTACAACATGATACCTAAAAACAAAACAGATCAATGATAAATTAAGTCGCACAATCAGCCAGGTTAGTTTGCAGTGGGGAAAATGCATTTAGAACCGGGCAGTCCCATGCTTGCATTTCACTGGGGAGAAAGTGGTTTTTCTTAAAATTCTGCATGTTAAACTTCGGCTGAACATAACCTCTGATGTGCTAGCTTAGTTTATAGATCTTTATAAGTTACAAATGACCCCCTGAAGTTCTGTAAAATGCTGCTGCTAATGCAAAATGGGGCAGGTGGGTGGAGGGGGCAGAGAAGTCAGGCACAGCAAAGCAGTTCTTCATAGAACTGTAGGGCTGGAAGGGATCCTGAGGGTCATCGAGTCCAACCTCCTGCAATGTAGAAGGTTTGAGAGAAGGAACATGGTCTGTAGTAAGTTTCTACCTCTACTCAGCAACTCTAAATTAACTGCTTTTATTTTAAATTTTTAAAATGTTATTTTCTCTCCTCCGTGCTCTGTGCAAGGTTTGTGCAGGAAGTCATGATTGTTAGCCTGAAGAATTAGGAATAAACGATAAATTGCAAGAACTCAGGCCAAAAGAAGATGGATTTCAAAAAAATCCTCACAAGGTTTTATTGATTTGATGCGGACTTTAAATGGGAATCAATTTTATCGTTTATTTCTGGACTTTCCCAAGAACTCCAATTTCCACTGTAATTCAATAAAGCCTGAAGAATTAGCACATAATTTTATATCAGAATGTAGCTTGTTCGGTTTTTTTTAATAGTTATAAAGGTGATTTAGAGAACCAAACATATATATCTCTGAAAAAAATAAACATGAACTTACTATGTTGAGCCTCTACAGGGGAGCCCACTGGAGAACAATTATTTATCTAACCATCCTTTTGCGCGTTTTATGTATACGCATAATTTTCTTCGGGGTTTGGCTTTTACCAAGAGATCAGTGAAACTAGAACATGCTGAAAAAGGCAGATTGTGACTTCATTCCTCATAGTGCAACAAGAGTGGGAGAGGAGTGAAGCTTCTACAGTTTTAGCCATGTGCACCAGCTGTGTGTCCACATTTAAACCATAGTTTAAACTATGGTTTAAAGTGATGTGCAAATCATGCCAATGAATATTGTTTAGAAAAAACCCCAGAAACAAGTTTTTAGAGAAGCAGCTTTATGATAACTATATTGTAGAGCATGGGTAGGCAAACTAAGGCCTGGGGGCCGGATCCGGCCCAATCGCCTTCCAAATCCGGCCCGTGGACAGTCCGGGAGTCAGTGTGTTTTTATATGAGTAGAATGTGTCCTGTTATTTAAAATGCATCTCTGGGTTATTTGTGGGGCCTCCTTGGTGTTTCTACATGGGTAGAATGTGTGCTTTTATTTAAAATGCATCTCTGGGTTATTTGTGGGGCATAGGAATTCGTTCATTTCCCCCCCCCCAAATAGTCCAGCCCCCCACAAGGTCTGAGGGACAGTTTGCTGACCCCTGTTGTAGAGGAAGGGTGGACTGACTTCAGTTTTGTAGACTCTGCTTGAATCAGTGCATGCTGAAATCTACAAAGCAGGAATGCATTTTCATGGTTTCTGTATTGGCTCTGACATAGTGAGTCCTGTGGTGAGTCTAAGCATGCTTTCTTGATTAAGAACTTAAGACTGCATTGACTTGAATCGGACCAAGGCTGGCCTAGTCTAACATTTATTATTATTATTATTATTATTATTATTATTATTATTATGCAAAAATTCCAGGCACCAACAGGTGGTTCACTAGAAACTGGCTAAGGGTTCATCAATAGTCCATGATCACCCACCCTCATTATAGAGAAATGCTGATCATTTCACAAATTATCAAATGTGTTGTTGTTGCCATAAAGGGCATAAAGATGTTGTTGTTGCCATAAAGGGCATAAATTGTTTGGTATTTAATACCGGTATTTACTACCGGTATAGCCTTTGACTGTGTCGACCACAGCAAACTATGGCAAGTTCTTAAAGAAATGGGACTGCCTGATCACCTCATCTGTCTCCTGAGAAATCTCTATGTGGGACAAGAAGCTACAGTTAGAACTGGATATGGAACAACGGATTGGTTCAAAATTGGGAAAGGAGTACGACAAGGTTGTATATTGTCTCCCTGCTTATTTAACTTATATGCAGAATTCATCATGCGAAAGGCTGGACTAGATGAATCCCAAGCAGGAATTAAGATTGCCGGAAGAAATATCAACAACCTCAGATATGCAGATGACACAACCTTGATGGCAGAAAGTGAGGAGGAATTAAAGAACCTTTTAATGAGGGTGAAAGAGGAGAGCGCAAAATATGGTCTGAAGCTCAACATCAAAAAACCAAGATCATGGCCACTGGTCCCATCACCTCCTGGCAAATAGAAGGGGAAGAAATGGAGGCAGTGAGAGATTTTACTTTCTTGGGCTCCTTGATCACTGCAGATGGTGACAGCAGTCACGAAATTAAAAGACGCCTGCTTCTTGGGAGAAAAGCAATGACAAACCTAGACAGCATCTTAAAAAGCAGAGACATCACCTTGCCGACAAAGGTCCGTATAGTTAAAGCTATGGTTTTCCCAGTAGTGATGTATGGAAGTGAGAGCTGGACCATAAAGAAGGCTGATCGCCGAAGAATTGATGCTTTTGAATTATGGTGCTGGAGGAGACTCTTGAGAGTCCCATGGACTGCTAGAAGATCAAACCTATCCATTCTTAAGGAAATCAGCCCTGAGTGCTCCCTGGAAGGACAGATCGTGAAGCTGAGGCTCCAATACTTTGGCCACCTCATGAGAAGAGAAGAATCCTTGGAAAAGACCCTGATGTTGGGAAAGATTGAGGGCACTAGGAGAAGGGGACGACAGAGGACAAGATGGTTGGACAGTGTTCTCGAAGCTACGAACATGAGTTTGACCAAACTACGGGAGGCAGTGGAAGACAGGAGTGCCTGGCGTGCTATGGTCCATGGGGTCACGAAGAGTCGGACACGACTAAACGACTAAACAACAACAACAACAACAACAAATATTGTAAGGGACCCAGGTGGCGCTGTGGTTAAACCACTGAGCCTAGGGCTTGCTGATCAGAAGGTCGGCGGTTCGAATCCCTGTGGCGGGGTGAGCTCCCGTTGCTTGGTCCCAGCTCCTGCCAACCTAGCAGTTCGAAAGCACGTCAAAATGCAAGTAGATAAATAGGAACCGCTACAGCGGGAAGGTAAACGGCGTTTCCATGTGCTGCTCTGGTTTGCCAGAAGCGGCTTTGTCATGCTGGCCACATGACCTGGAAGCTATACGCCGGCTCCCTCGGCCAATAATGCGAGATGAGCGCGCAGCCCCAGAGTCGGTCACGACTGGACCTAATGGTCAGGGGTCCCTTTACTTTTTACCTTTACCGGTAATATTGCAGAATTACCAACGGACAAAAATATTTCCTGAATATTCAGTGGATTTTCTCATACACAAATAAAACTCATTTTATTTGCTGTAAATGGCAAAGTCTGAACAACATATTCATGCATCATTACTCATGTCAAAGGATGACCATACCTCCCTCCTCCTCCAGGATGCTCATATCTGAAATTAGAAGATGTGGTGAAAGTAGAGGGAAGTAGACTGAAAAACTCTGCAGTCTTTTGGCAGCAGATAACCTGAAAGAGGAAGTTCTGAACATGGTAAAAGAGAGTCTTTTTACTTTCTTTCACTCTCTTGGGTGGGTTGCCAGTGCCTGCTGCTTTGCAGCTCCCCACACCCTCCCTGTTTTTGTGGCTGAATGAGAAAACCTTTGGTCTCTCTTCATCTTCTGAGCTGCTGTGCTTTTGAGCTGCCTCTGCTGTGTGTTTTTTTTAACGTGCACAAGTGGTGGGTGCCACTGGTTTTGACACTTGCTCATTTCTTGTAAAGATTGCAGTCTTGTATTTGCATTTCTTGTAAAGATTGCACTACTGTACTGCAGTAGCTGATCATTGTTAGCATTGAAATATGTGGTTCCAGAAAGTCCAAATGAAGCACAGCAGCTGTATGCAAAAGCATGACATAGGACAGAGAGATAAGATGGGTTGGGGACATAATTGCATGCTGCAACCTAGTCTCTTAAGGACCCTTTAGCTACCACAAAGTTAGTTATGGCAATGCAGTCCTAACCACTAGATGTTTTGCAGTAGCTTGCTGCAATGCAGTCTAGCAAATACGTCTGCAGGTTACTAACCTTGCAGCTTTTACTAATGTTCCTACTCTCCCCCCACCTATGAAAGTAACTTGTGCTGCCCTTTAAAAGGTGACATTTTGTTAAGCTTCCTGCCTAGTATGCTGGAGGAGATTCTTACTCATCACAGGTGAATGAGCAATTGATTATTTACAAACCTGCTATAATGGAATTTAGACCACCAGTCAGCTAGCTTAGCATCACATACATGAGGCTGTTGCAGTGATGTTGGCTTAAGCCACCATGAGTAGCTGACATGGAGACCACATACCGTATTACTGTCAAGAAGCTTATTATTCTTTGTTTAGTACAGTTTAGATGGGATCTTCAACTTAGATCAGAAAGCAGGGAAAATAGCTAATCAGCGTTAATACATCATATCTAACATGGATTCTAGATCCAAATTTGTTACTGAGGGTCCCACTACCATTTTGAATGTTCATCTGCACTATGACTTTAGAAATCTCAATTTTTGTTTGAGAAACTAAACTTAGCTTTGGCTAAGAGAACCAGGATAAAATCATTCTTTAGCAACTGGAATGACTCTCATTTGTTATGCAAAGAAGTGTGTGAGACCTCCGGAATATGCAGGTGTCTTCCTCCCAGCCTGGTTCCTACAGCAGCGATTAAACCATCACAGAACACCTTGATTGGTTTTAGAGGCCTGCCTAGGAAAGGCTCTATGTGTGAAGCATTATGCCAGGCACTGGCAAACACATCAGTAGCCATCAAGGTTAGAGACCATTACCCAATTTATGCTAACAGAATACTGTTTGCACCCCACAGACTACCTACCCACGACTGTTTTAGATACCCTTCCCATTCTTCAGTCTAGGAAAATCCCTCTTTCATATGACCAAACCCTTAAGAGGGGATCCAGATGGGAAAACTGTGCTTGATTCTTCAGGAATATAGTCAGGTTCTGCTCCTCCCACCTCCATCTTTATAATTTGTACTTGATTTTAGTCAGGGTTCCAAGAGAATCCACAGCCTCGTGTTCCTCCCCCAAGTCTTCACCCCAAACATGCAAGGCTCAAGGGGCCTTGTTTCCCCCAAGTTCCACAGCCCCTTTCCCCCTTACATGACTAATATTTCATCCCTAAGACCCATCATCAAGAGACCTAGTTTACCCTAGTACACCAAAATCCTTGGTTAAAGACCCAAACAGATGTTCCTCCTGTGCATCTGTAATCAGTGGCATGTGTAGATTAGGACACATGATAACCAATTTATCTTGGCATTGTCCACTGGATTCTTTAGGTCTCCTAGATCAATAGGGCCTTGGAAATGAAAGCAAACTAAAGCTTGCACACGTGTGTTAAGGCTTTCTAGTTCCTTTTAGCCTATGAGCCTTAGTGTAGACAACAACAGAAGTGGTTTTGGTAATTTAGGGTTGGAGTCTTCCAACCGCTTAGCTTGAAACAAGCCCTATGAACTTCTGAATGAAAATTTTCACGATGGTGTTGTAAATTTGTGAGAATAAAAGCAAGCTGGGAAATGATATAACATTTCGACATCTAGTTATTTATAATATATGAAGAAAGGCTTAAAAACTAAGTGTGTTAGAAATGAAAGAAAAAAACATGCCTAACTAAAAAAACGAGTTTGCTTAGATGAAATTTGGAATACTGCATATTTGTTACCACCATACGTTACAAGTACATGCTCAGAACTGATTGCTTAGCCCAGATGTAGTTAGAAAGCAGCACTGGCTTCCAACCTCAGAAACATTGCTTTCATATTGGAGGAGACCACATCCTTGTTTTTCAGTATAAAACTTAAATTTAACGAAGGAGTGGCTAAACTGTGGCCCTCAAGGCATTGTTGGACTACAGTTTCCATCATCCCTGACCATTGGTCACCCAATAAAATCTAGAGAGCCACAGGTTCCCCATCTATGGGAGTCAGACCATCGGCACATCATGCTCAGTAGCATCTATACCAAGTGGCAATGGCTCTCTAGGGCAGGCACAAAACCTCCAGATGTTTTGGCCTACAACTCCCATGATCCCTAGCTAACAGGACCAGTGGTCAGGGATAATGGGAATTGTAGCCCAAAACATCTGGAGGGCCAAAGTTTGGGGATGCCTGCTCTAGGGATTCAGAGAGAAGTATATCCCAGCCATACCTGGAGATGCCAGGAATTGAACCTGGAACGTTGAAGGCATTCGGCAACCAGAGTGTGTGCTCTGTCACTGAACTATGGCTAAACCTGTTCACTTTAGTAAGAGAAGACTTTGCCAGCCATGAACTACTGCTGCTTATCTCTCAGTACTTTACCTTTGTATGTGTACCATACCTCTGGAATTTTAGATAGATCATATAGCACAGTCTGGCCAGATTCACAACACACAGTAAGCCAAACCATGTGCTCACAGCTGCTTTGCTCTTCCTTTGTTCCTTTTGTTCCCATCCCACACTTAGCCAAGCTGAGGTTTGGCTTTGAGTACCATCCAAACCCAAGCTTGTGATTCACCAACAGAATTGTAGCCAAGGTTTATTCTTGGCTGGTTCATTTGTCACCATTTTGGTGCATGAAGTCGAGAAAACATAAAGGAAGAAGTATGGAAAGGGCAGCTGTTGGGCAAATTTAACATTTTTAGGGATCTGCTTGATCGGAGATACATAGGATAGTTTGTGGCACACTGGTTGACTGAACGACCAAAAAAATGGATTTCTCATCAGGCAGATCTTGTTTACGAGGGCTACTAGGTAAGTGACTTTTAAAAATACCCTGAAAAGGCTGCACATTTAGAATTGTATTTTGGGCACACAGGACCTCAGAATTTGGACCTGTTTGCTATGTTTAGTGGTAAAAGCATTTAGCTGCTGTAACTGAATAATCAGGTCCATCAAAAAACCTCTTTCCCAGCGGCTTATTTTAAGTCGCTTATTAATAAACCTAACCTTAAAGATAATGTGAAAATGGTCACAACATTAATGTTTAGCAGTTTAAAATTAGGCTGGTATAAGTACTTTTAGTAACAAGTCTTATAATACAACATAACACAACACAACATGGGTTTGAATCTAAAGAACCTTGCAACGGGGGGTGGGGGTGGGTGAGGCTTGTATTTTTTAAAAAGTAGCTTTCCCCTATGAAATGTGACTGGTAATGTTTGGAACTGAGGGGACTTTCAAAGGCAGATTGCAGCATTACATGGAAATCTGTCCAACAATGAAACCCTACAGATTGTGTGCAGTGCCTTAGGTGTACCTAAAGTAGGTCTTGGGATTATAAATATGGCATATATATATCCTGAGTTTGCTTTGGTTTATCCTTTTGTTTGTTTAATTCTACAGGAAAAACTCAATTTTTGAAAGAGTTGCTCATTTTCAGCAACTCTTTGTATCTCTCAATGTCTCTGAATTTAAATTAACTGAGGATATTGTATGTATAGCATATTCATTATTTCAGAAATGTGGGAGCAGTTCTCCCTTTGTTATAGAGATGGTCTTTATGTTGTCAGTCTTTCATTCTAGCTATTTGATTAAAAACAGCAGGGATTTTGAAAAATTGCATGTAGTTCAGAAAGTTAAAAATCACTTACATTACAATACTGAAGTATTAATGTTAAAAGCTTATAACAGTGGTGGCATTCAATTTTATTTTGCTGCTTTAGAATCTATATATTGGTACAGTATATGTAGATATTTTAAAATGGTTGATATCACGAACGGAGATGGACAATTAATCACATTTCCTACCTGTTTGCACTTTGCTGTTCTTTTAGAGATGCCTTCTTTGTACTCTCAGATCTGCAAAAGATTTGGAGTTCTTGTCTTTGTAAAAACTTCCGTTTACTAAAATAGAAGCCCTCATTTACAGTCAGGAAATGAAATAATGCAACTAGTTCCCTGATTGGTTATATAGATCTTCTCCAATAAAAAAATATTGTGAATAATCTATAGGTGTATAAACAAGGCACGTTTCGTTCTTGTTACATATGTCAGCTGATTAAATATTTCCTCCTGTCTGCTAGTGTGGTTTTTCTGCTTTCCTACCCTTAAATTACTCATTTTCATGGCATAAACATAAAGCATTCATATGGCTGAAGTACTGCAATGTAAAGAAATAAACATGTTCACATGTATTGTTGTAATGGCTGTATATTATAAGCATACATTTTATTTATTTTTATAGGGCAGGGAGTTTCTGATAAATCATTATGCTTTAATTCTGTGCTCCTTTGGAAATCCCCTTGCAAATGTAATTTGTAACCCTTCTTTTCAAAATCGAAAGCACATTGTGAATGCAGAGGTTAGGTTTTTGCACTTCCCTTTCATTCCTAGTAAAAACTAATGATAACTAATTCTCCTACTGCTGATTGTGAGCCCACGCGCTAAAACCCTGTCCTTTGTACCTCCCCCCCCCCTCACAAGAAAGAGACTCTACCTTGATGAAGATTTGCTGTCAGTTGACCTAATACAAAACAATGAAATGCATAGCACATATATATGAAAGAAAGAAAGAAAGAGAATGCCATGGGCTGCACAGCATTGGCTGAGAGAAAATGAGGGAGAATTAGCAATGACATTCAGATGTCCCACCCTCAGAGACGGATGGATGTGGTCCTGTGATTCTGGGGAATTTTCCAGCGGAGAAAGAAGACAATCCTTTTGAAGCCCTAGTTCCGCTATGGAACAGCGATATGAAATGGGAGGTTGACACAATCGCTCCCAGTTGTAAATTACTGTAAAGTTGCTGTTTCCCCAGCATAGTGAAACGACATTTCCCGAAATGCCCTAGTTGTCATTAGAAATCTGCCTTGAATGATGGCCAGGGGTGCCGCAGACAACACTGGCCTCTGTCCCTCTTTCCTTCCTTCCCTCCCTCCTCTGATGTCCTCTCACTTCTATGCTTCCCAAAGGTTTGCACAGCTGTTTGTTGCAGCAGAAGCTGCCCCGAGGACTCCCAAGGAGAGGAGAGGAGGCTGAGGGAACACTCCACAAGGGGAGGGTGTTTGAAAAAAGGCAAGAGGCTGCCAGCTTTGCAGGCAAGGGGTGACATAACTGGGCCCCTGAGCCCCTCAGGGGTGCCGCAGAAAGAATGTACTTGGTCAAGGGAGCCGTGGACTCAAAAAGGTTGAAAACCATTGATTGCTAGGCCATTGGCTTATCTAGCTCTCCAGGATTTTAGGCAGCAGTCTTTCCTGAGTCCTACGTGGAGACACCAGGAATTGCACCTGTAACCTTCTCCATGTAAAATACTGAGCCACAGCTTTGTCTCAGGAACATTCTACCACCTATTAGCAGTTTGTCTGCAGAATGATGTACACTTTCAGCATACTGGTGGCTGATGCCTCATTTGCTATTGCTTATTTGCTTTATAAGCAGTACTCCATTGGGAACCAGGCAGTAGCTGTTCAGGAAATTGCTATTATTACCAGAGATTATGGAGTGGTGGTGGGGGGGGGGTAGCAAGTAAGAGCAGGCAGATTTTAGAAATCCTGCAGATAAATTGGTATGTGAACTTTTTGTACTCGACTCTCCTATGCTTTGGGCTCACTCTTCGAATTTTCATGCAAGCGCTCGTGTGTGGCATACCCTCAAATGTCCCTGTTTTCCAGGGACAGCCCTGGAATTTCAAAAGCCAAACCAGCTTCTGATTTGATCCCGGAATGTCCCAGTTTCCCTCCCCCACCAGCACCGCCAACGCTGAGCTCGGGAAGGAGGAAAAGCCAGTGCTTGTCCTGAGCAGCTGCCACGGCGGTGGCGACTGCGACAGAGCATCCTGTTGCCTCTCCATGGTCTCTCCATGGCTGCCGCTGCCAGCCGCCTCCCTTAAGTAGTGGCTGTTGGAGAGTGGGTAAGGAGAGGAGAGAAAATTGTCTTTGGTAAATGTTCATTGTGGCACTGTTTGCATGCATAGGTGAATAAATCACATGAGCACATGTTCACACATGTCCACAACAGACCTCAGGTTTCCAGAACTTTCAGAAGACGAGGAAGTAATAATTGAGGGGGAAACAACACAAAGCCCAAATACATCCCCTTAAGCACTAAGCACTAGTGTAGAGGTTTGGACTTTGGCTCCAGTGTGACACAAATGCACACTTTTTTTAGGCTGCTGAGATTTCAGAAAGATGAGAATCGATACTTATAAAACCAAGAGACCTTAGGGGGCTTTTCTTAAAATTAAGAAAAGCAGAATCATTGTTCGTGCTTGAGCAATGCTTGGTATGGGTTTGAGACTGAAAGTATTTATGCTGGATGTGGCAAATTCCCTAATAATTCCATGTGAAATTGTTGATTCTATATAGAACGCTGTCATCTTTTTGAGGGACCATGAGTATGGCATTCATGTGCTGTTGTTATCTTTGGATATTAGCAACACTCCAAATGATTCATCCCATTGTATTTAATCTATTTCCTTAAATATTCTGTATGCCCATGCTTTATCTTGTATTTATTTGCCTTGCCTTCAAAAGGCTAGAGTTATTGATGTAACTGTATTGCCCTCTACTGTTCAGTATCTATTATTGCTACAGAGCAGTCATGGAATAGTTTGACTTGCTGGTGGCCTATGTGACTGCCTTAACTCTGACATAAGAGATCAGAACTTACAATATGTGATCCATCAAGCCAAATGCAGCCCACAAACTTCCTTAACATATTGGTTTTTGCTGCATGCTTAGGATTGTAAAAACTGCCATGGTCATGTGTGAGTTTCAACTTCCTGGCATGCCAAATAAATAGCTGGTGGCTTGTGTTTGGCTTGCTCAACCATAAGTTGTACAGGCTTCCTACTATATTTAGGAACTAACATGCAAATTGGTGTTTGCCTTCCCTTACTTGTTTTTACATAGCCTGCACAACTTGTGACCCACTAAGCCAGATCCAGCCTATGCCCCTGCATATTGTGGTATGTCAGATCCTTGAAAATTATCTTTGTTTTTGCAGCCTTGCACAGATAGTAAATACTGTACAGGAGATTTATATATCACCCTTTAGCCCAAATATCCCAGGGTGGTGCACAATGTAAGAACATAATTTACGCAGCATAATTTAAAAATACAGAGCATAACAATATACAGCATAATTTAAAAAAATTTCATAACAGCCCCCCTCCCAACATTTAACAGGCCATAGATTACCGTATATTCCGGTGTATAAGGCGACTGGGCGTATAAGACGACTCCCTACTTTTCCAGTCAAAATATAGAGTTTATCCCAAACTTCCAACACACACCAAATAAATATTTTCTGTATCTCTTCCTCTCCCCGCTTTTTAAATACCAGTAAATGAAGCCAAAAGAGAGACATCAGTGCTTAAATGCACAGATGTTTAAATGCACTTACTTGCAGGCATGCTAAGAACTACAGGTAGCATTTTGAACTACCGTAGATTTCATTCGGAGAGAGGGGAGGAGAGGTGGAGAGAGGGAGAAGGGGAGGGAGCGCAGCCCAGAGCTGGCTCCACTCGCACTCTATTGTTCCAGGCACGGAGGCGAGTGGGGGGGGGGAGAGAGAGAGAGAAAGAAAGAAGCTGCTATCTTTCCGTGTTTTTCTTTCCCCTCTTCCTGCAGGGAAATAAAGCGGCAGTTGCTTACACACGCGTAAAAGGGTGCCGTTTTCTTTCTCTGCACGGAGGAGGGAGGAGGGAGAGAGAAAGAAAGAAGCTGCTTCTCTTTCCGTGCTTTTCTTTCCCCTCTTCCTGCAGGAAAATAAAGCGGCAGTTGCTTACACGCACGTAAACGGGTGCCGCTTTCTTTCCCAGGAGGGAGAAGGGAGGAGGGAGGAGGGAGAAAAGCTCCGCGAAAGAAAGCGGTGCCTGCTTGCATGCGAGTAAGCTGCTGCTGCTTTCCCTGCAGGGAAGAGGAAGGAAAGCCCCGTGCCGCGTCCCCTCTCGCTTACACAGTCGCTGCATATGGTGGGGATGCGGCTGCGGCCGTTTTTGAGCTCCCCCCCACCGTATGCGGCGACCGCAGAATCTTATTCCCGGCGGATAAGATGGCCCCCCAACTTTTGACAAGATTTTCCTGGGTTCAAAAGTCGTCTTATACGCCACGATATACGGTATTTAATGGCTGAAGGCCTGAGTAAAGAGGAATGTTTCCGCCTGGCGCCAGAAGACATGTAATGAAGGTGCCATGCAAGCCTCTCTGGAGAGAGCATTCCACAGATGGGGAGCCACCACAGAAAAATCTGGTTCTCATTTTGTCACCCTCCAAACCTCTTGGGGATGAGGGACATAGAGAAGCGCCTCGAATGACAAGCACAGGGTCCAGGTCAGTTTGTATGGGAAGAGGCAGTCCTTAAAGTATTGAGGTCCTGAACCATGTAAGACTGCAAAGGTCAGCACCAGCACTTTGAATTGGGCTTGGAAACTAATTGGCACATGGTGTAGTCGGGCAAGGATCGGTGTTATATGCTCAAACTGTCTTGGTCCAGTGAGCAATTTGGCTATCAAATTTTGCAGCAGCTGAAGTTTCTGAACCATCTTCAGAGGCAGCCCCATGTATAACGCATTGCAACCCTTGTCCAGATAGGGGCGTAGCTGGGCCATGAGTTGAAGCTGACAGAAGGCACTCTGCGTCACCGAGGCCACCTGGGCCTTAAGCAACAGCAGTGGGTCCAAAGCTACCGTATGTACCTGCTTCTTAAGAAGGAGTGTCAATCCGTCAAGAGCTGGCAGTCTCCCATCCATCTGGTCTAGGGAACCACCCACTAACAGTGCCAGCACATCCACTGCTACGCCTGCAGATGTAAAGGAGAATAGAGCTGTGTGTCATCAGCATACTGCTGACAGCATACCCCCAAACTTTATCAACCACTTGGTTGACACAGCTGTTGACCTGCATTCAACTTTAGGGGTTGCAAACTGTTGTGTGACTTTGGCATAGCTTTTAAAACTGTTGATATCCATGAAACTATTCATAAAACTACTTCTAGCTGTAGGCTTACGAAAGCCTTTTCTTTTCTTTTTAAAAATCACAACTTATTTTCTTTCCACCACCCTCGCAAATGTCTAAATGGATGGTGCAATATCTTGCAAAAGTGTCTTGATACCTTACTCTGATATGGTAGGGCTTCAAGAAAGTGATATTTCATGAATTTGATGAAACTTGGGGCTTAGACATGGTAATCCAGGTTCAAATACCATTTGAACCCTGGATTTTGTGGACGGCAGCTTATAGTGAATGAGCAGCATACTGGAATGGACCTTGGCTTCTGTTTGTGGTTTGTTTGGAGAGAAACAGACCAGTATGTGACAGCTTATTATCTCCCAAGGCTGCTTCACAGTATCTAGTCTTCTCTTTGCCATAATGAGTAAAACACTTTTGCTAGTGCCATCCAACATAGCATTGATACAGGCTCCTTTCCAGTGAGCAGATCTGAACATGTGAAGAGGGCATGTATGCATCATTAGTATTTTAACTTGCATGTTTTAAACTATTGTTGTACAGTATTTTTTTATTGATTTGTTTTATCCTTTCGTAAACGTGGTGTGTTGTTGTTGTTTTTACCATCAAGCAGTGTATACATTTTATTAAATAAATGAATAAAACCAATAAGATCACCTTGCATCCTACTGAGCCCCTTACATGTTTGTTTTTCTGGTCCACCACTCCAAGCAGCAACATCAAGGGAGATGATTATTTCCCCTTTTCTTTGTGTAGAGAATGGCTTTCTTGGATTCGTCTGTAGACGTAAAACCATGACAGCTGCTCACGGAAAGAAGGGAGCTTTTATGTCTTAGAAAAGCTTTGACTTCATTTTCTTTTTAAAATTTCATTTATTACTTGGTGATTTATTTTCTTGCCATTGTCTTGGAAGAAATGCTTTTCAAAATGAAAAAGTGCACACAAAAATTGGCAATTGTAACAAGTAGCTGCATGGCAGGACTGGTTCAGCACCTTGAAAAACCTCAGTATCACTTCCAATCAATATTGTCACCACACAAAAAGTGCTTAATGCGGTTAGAAGCAGCAAGGTATAATGAGGTGGCAAATCAAATGAGAAAGGTGTTTTGCCAGCAGTACCCTCACTTCCTTTTCTTGTTTGTTACTGATGGATATCATGTTGTGAAAGATTCTTGGGAGGAAGTTTTCGGGCTATTCTGAGAAAGCATTTCAAAACATAAACCACATGTTGTGTCTCTACCTTGGTAACTTGTATAAGCGCATACAGATGTGCGTTGACCTTAGTCTATTAGTTTTCTTTAAATGTTTGTTTAGAGGAAGGTATAGAAATTTCATCAGCTTTGCAACTGAAACATTAGTTTGTTTTTATCCAAGTGGTAAATATATATATACAAATAACTTTTCCAAAAGTGTGCTGTTTGAATTGGAGTTTGTACTGCAGGTTATTCTTAAATGTATTTCAAGATGATAGGTTGACTCCAAAGAGTGAGTTTCGGTGAGCCAAAGGACTTGGACTTTTTTCTTCCTTCCTACACATGATAACATGTCTCAAAATTCTAGTTACAGGTAGGTAGCCGTGTTGGTCTGAGTCGAAGCAAAATAACAAAATTCCTTCAGTAGCACCTTAAAGACCAACTAAGTTTATATTTTGGTATGAGCTTTCGTGTGCATGCACACTTCTTCTGGTATCTGAAGAAGTGTGCATGCACACGAAAGCTCATACCAAAATATAAACTTAGTTGGTCTTTAAGGTGCTACTGAAGGAATTTTTTTATTATGTCTCAAAATGTTTTTGATACTTAGAAAAGAGTCAAACCAAACAATAGGTTCCATTGAGGTCACAGACCTAGTTGTACAGATATTGTGAAATCATATTCTGCCTACTCACTTTTATAAATCCCATATGTAGTGTTATGTATAACACAGCTATAGCTACAACGTCTCTCAGGCTAGGGGACAGAACTAATATGTGCTCACACATTGTTCTTTAGAGCTCAGAAAAAGACTGAAAAGACCTGTAGGATGCAGTACAAGGGGACTGTATGGAATCCCGCCACTGTCTCTGCCTTTGTCACTGCTAAGTATGGTATGTGCACTACACTGTATTCTTGCAGGGACCAACTCTCCAGTGCAGTAGTACAATTGGCTCTTTGCTGCTGACACTAATATCATGTCTGGTTATGGAAGATATGAGAACCATGGTTTTTTGGAAGAGAAGCGGGAGAGATGGTGTTCCTGTGCTGGTTTCTGGTCTCCTGTATGAGAGAACTTGATTCAGGGGATAACATACCAGTAATTACTAGGGCTATGACATTTTCAACTAGATGGCAGATTTCTAAAAAATGCTTTATTTTTATACAAATAAAAGCTGCATGTGGCAAGGACACGCTTAGAACAGGCATTCCCTCCAGTATAAAAGTGAAGGGAAGATGCCTCTTCTAAGATGATATCTGCAGCACCTAAAGACACAGAGTTGGGTCCAGATTTATATACTGTGCACCCAATGAAATCAATCAGATTGTAGTCAGTCATAATTAATCTGCTCCATTGATTTCAGTGAGTGTGTTAGCTCTAGGTCTGGGTACCACCTTCTTCCTCATAGCCAAATATATTCAGATTCCATACATGAATTTCCTACAATTCAAAGGATTAACTAGTGACAACACTAATAATTACCATTGCTAATTATCAGCTTGTCTGCAGCATTTTGCTCAATAATCACATTTGAAAATACTGTCAATGTCTTTTTGCCTTGTGAGGCCACATTTATAAAGTGAAGAGTACCTCTGGCCAGGCTTAGTCACCATACTTCCTTCCTCTTCATTGCCAAGGATGAAGCCACAATGGGAGGTCATGAGATACTGATCTGAAATGTCAGGACTTTGCAGATAACTTGTGACTCTTTGCAGCATTGACAGTACCTCAGCCTAAATATATGTATGTCTTTTCCAGAAGGTTAATGACAGGCAGATGGCTGAATCTTAAGCCACTGCACATTGCATTTACCATCTCTATGCAATGGAAGGGACATTGCTGGACAGTAATAGTGATATCTGAAAGTACCTGCAATGAAATATAAAGAGTTTGTCTGCACCAACTAATTTTCATGCCCTTTGTATTTGCAGATACTTAAGTAACTTGTCCCATTACCCACACATCTCATGATCCTTGATAACTGGCACTTCCACTTATAGCGTCTCAGCAGGAAAGCTAGTAACTCGCCAGATACTAACTGCAGAAAGTTTGGTGCCTGGTTTCTCTTGCTTAAAGGGACAGAATTCTGTATTATCCTTTAGCATTAGCCACCAAGAACATTGCAAAAGGTGGAGAAGAGCTTGTGTCGTGTAGTAATAAAGAGGGTGGGATACAATTGATGGTCCAAATCTCAACTCAGTAATGGCTTTAGTCGAGACACTGTCTCACCATCAACATTAATACAGGAGTACTAGAACTGTGTTATCATCCAGGTTGTTGGGTTTGTTTGTTTTTTGAATATTATATACTCTCTGCTCTCTCTCTCTCTCTGTGTGTGTGTTTGTAAAAGTTTTTTTATGTTGACTATTATGTATTGTTTAATGCACAGATAGGGCACCAGGGGCCCACCACATTCTGTTAGACTCTAACTCTCTTAACCCCAGCAAGGATGGGAAGATGGTCAGGGATGATGGGAGTTGCAATCCAACAGCATCGCAAGGGCCATAGTTTCCCCATCCCTGGTTTAATACATATTGTATTGGGTTCGTGATGGCGAAACTTCTGGCATTGAGGGAAGACGTTATTTCCCACCTCCTCCTTCCCCCAGTTTCTCCATCTTGTGACCACCTTTGTTCAGCATGCAAGGAGTTGGTCCAACCAAAAGGCCATGGGATGGCTAGTGGGTGAGACAGGCAAGCAAGAAGGTGCTGGGCAGGCAGCTGCAAGGAGGCACACCTGAAAGTGGCTCCAGGCCACCATGAGAAACAGTGCTTTAGGGCACCATTCCTCACTAGCTTTACATTAAAGGGAATTGAGTTAATATGCCCCAGTTCTTTAAGCCTTTATTGTGTAAAGCTCTTCATTTTTTCGGCTTGAGCTCAAGTTTGCTATTACAACAATGTTTATAATAGGCATATGTGGCATTGGTACCTTTTTGTAGACCCAACTTTTCTTGCTCTTAGAATAAAACTAAAGCGTCCAGGAAAATAGCAGGAATATACAAATAAGTGAAATGAACATAGGTTGGATATTGCTAGTAGTTGGTTTTAATTTGCTTTGACTATATTTGTATATTTTCCTAAAGAATAGATATTGTGTTACATTTCCCCTTCAGACAAATAACAAAGTCGCTGATTGCCATGAGTCTCAAACCCTATTAACATGCCAAACATGATTTTTAGAAGAAGAAAATACCACCCTTAAAAGTCTAAAAATCAGGATGTTTTTCATCTGTCACTTCATGCTACCTAGTACCAGGCTCACGTGGGAATGCTCCTCTAACTCATTTCTGATGTTTTAAAATCTATCGATCCTTAAATGGAAGGAAGGACACTGCATGAGAACTGGTAGTGGTGTTAACTCCTGTTCTTTTGCTAGCTTGAGCTCTGCCACTGTTCCGCACCTGCACGGGCAGCTGTCATGTGCCACATGTTCACTGCTTGTTTTACTACAGAGCAACTGCTTTTAGGTACCAGTCCACAACTATTTATAACATCAGGAGGTATCAGAACTCCCACAATGAAACATACCACCTAATTTTCACTTGATATGTCTCTAAAAATACTACAAGTAGCTTATGCCATCCAAACCCCAAGCTCCAATCCCTGTTCCTGCTTCTGGGTTTCATTCTTGGGAGAGTTAGTGCCTTATAAAACTAGGTACTGCCCTTTACCACAATATCTCTCATTTTATAGACACATATTTCATAATTGCCAGTTTTTAAACTATTGTTCTGCTGCTTTACTTTTCCTACTGGAGAATTTTTTAAAGCTGAATTTATAAAATATATGTTTTTGTGCATATCTACCCATTCCTCAGTCTCTTATTCCATGAATGACTTCCCTTGCATTCTTAGTACGGTAATTTATCATAGTTCATCCTTAATCCAAGCAAGGTTATTGGTTTCTGCCAAAACACAGCTGCCTATATGTATGCGTGGGATTTAAAAAAAACAAGCCCATCGTGATCCAACGACCCCCTGATTCTGAGAAAGGACAGCACGTAGGTACAAGAACACAAACAAAAAGTCAAAGGATCAGGATGCAAAAGAACTCACTAATGGAAAACAAAACAGTATGAAAAGTAAACCAGAAGACTCAACAAAGGATTTTTAGGATGCAGATGTTGCTGATGGTAGATAACAACCCTTCCCTCCTTCCTCTTGTACAACATGCTACCGGTACATGTATTTTCTTCTTTTAGAAGCTAAGAGACAGGGTGTTTTTTTGCTTAAATCAGTGACTGCTTCCTACTGAACAGAAGTGCCATTCTTAGCCACACCCTGCTTCTGACCTCCTCCCTATCTTGGTTGCTTACCATCTGCCCAGCTGTGGTAGTTTCATACTCTACTGTTTGCCAGTATACTGCATATTCTTGGAGATGTCTACATGGTAGATTGGAAAGTCACACTGGTAGATTAGGCAAATCACCCCTTTCTTGTGACAGGAGGCTTTTATATATAAACGATGATTTTATATACATAGTTAATTACCTATGGAAAAGCAAAGATTATTGCATGCTTCCTTCCAGGTATATCCCTTGTGCCAGTCATAGGTGTTAAGGGTGAATGAACTGGAGTTAAACATTCAGTTTAATTTTAGCTTGCTTCTCTGTCTAAGCCCTAAATCAAAAAGTGATTCACTCTCCTGCCTGGGCTCCTGAGATTCAGAAATAGAAATAGACATAACTGCACCCCATGATAAAGTAACATGGACAAACAAAAACATGAAACCAAATTTTAAAAGCAAATACAATGCCAGTTTTTCTCTTTCTTGTGGCTACATGTGCTACATCACCACTCCAATCCATGCCACTCCTGGAAGAATAAAAATATTAGCTCCTTTAAAAAAAAAAGAAATAGTTCATGGTTTTTACTGTTACCAATGTTTTCTGAAATAGAAACTCTGGAAGCACATTTCAAATGTTAATTTGTGTTCACCTTTTCCCATTTAAATATGTTGAAAGGGGAGACAACTGTGTGTCTCCTATATCACGAGAGCTTTCCTCAGGAGCTGTTTTGACAGCACTCGATAGTGATATGCTTCCTTGACGTCTCAATATTTTCATGATTGTTCTTTTGTATCCTCTGCATGCAAAGAAATAGATGAAAGGATCCAAACAGCAGTTTAAATTCATCAGGAAAACAGTGTAATGGAGGGTCTTTTGGAAGATTTGCCGACTGCTGCATGGAATGATATCTTTAAGCACAATCTTCTTAATCATGTATACGATAATGGCAACATGATACGGAGTAAGACAGATGACAAAGACAACGATGATAAAAATAATTGTATTAAAAGCCTTCTTGTTGGTTCCAGACTTTTCAGCTAGTGGGTTTTCTCTTGCAATATGGCAGAGTTTGCAACTAATTTTAGAGTAACAGACTAGTGTAATCCCAAGGGGAAATGCATATCCCAGAAGGCAGGCTCCAAGAAGTATCCAAGGGAGATTTGGAATTCGTTCAAAGTTTGGGTATTCCATGCATGTTATTATTTCTCCTTCCTGGTATGACATTTCTTGTAAAAGCAATGGAATGGTTTGGGCAAGTACAAGACACCACACAAAGCAACAGATATACGTGGCACATTTAACTCTTCTGATCTTTGTGCGTAAAGGATGAACCACGGCGACAAACCTGTCAATGCTCAGGCATGTCATGAAGTTCACAGCGGCATAAATGTTGATGTAAAAGACAAGTGCTGAGAGTCTGCAGAGTGCTTCTCCAAATGGCCAGTTAAAGCCCAGTGCATAGTATGCTATTCTTCCAGGCAACGCCGTAGTGAAAAGAATGTCTGATACAACAAGATTGGTTGAGTAAATAGTAGTAGAATTCATTTTCTTTCTGTTCTTAACAATTACAGCTAAAGCAAGTGCGTTTCCAAGCATTCCGATTAGGAAAAGAACACTGTAGAACATGGGCAGCAGGATATGTGCCGTATCTCTGTGCTCATACAGGTCGCAAGTTGAATTATTAGTCTGATGGGCTGTCGAGGCAGCAGTGGCCCAGGCTGTTGCCATAGCTGATATATCCAGGAAGTTTAGGAGACCTAGAAAAACAGAAGAAAGGAGTGGGGTGTGTGTGTTGTGTTTAATATAGGCAATCATATTTTTCATTGCAAGTTGTCAATAGGTTAGCCTTGTGTAAAACCAAGTAGTTAAATTAGTAGTTAAATTATTTCGTCGTCTTCTTTTAAAAAATATAATTCCAGCTCTTTAAGTTTGGGTTTCAAAACAGCAATCTATAGAAGATCAGAAGTTTGCAATGAGATAAACCATGTTAGTAACTTGAAAGGAAGGGCCTAAAGCCATGCCCCTGGTTTCTTCAGGATTAACCTAAATGCTCACTGGCAGTGTTAATAAATGGAGAAATCTGCTTTCTGAAACTGAGACCTTGACACTAGACTTGGAACAGTATGGCAGAATGAACTTTCTGTCTGAAAGGATTGTTGGCAGACCAAGTCAGAAATACTTAATCCTTGCCGTGCTGCAAAATACACTGCCAAATCTTCTGATGTGGCTATTTTTTTCACCCTGTGAAATATTGCCTAGCCAATCTCCCTGGGAGTGGAAATTCCAAAGCCCACTTGTCCCAATGGCCCGCTCTCTCTGGCCACATCAGACTAACTTCTGTCTGTAATCCTCACATCATTCTTAAGAATGGAAGCAGCTGTGTGCTGTTAGAGGGAAAGTGGTGGGCAAAAGGAGGTGGGAGCTCAAGAGGCCAGGGAAGCAGCCAATAATTTATTTATTTATTTATCCGTTAATTTTTTTAAAAAAACAAAAGAAGTCAAAGCTTTGACTGCAGCTCTGTAGCATTTTAGAAGTAGGTCCTGAAGATTTACTTTGCCAAAAACAAATACGGTATTTTGTGTGTGGTCTTCTTTCATGTGAATTGAGCCTTTGCATTGTTTAAAGAGTTTCTATCCTCTCCCCAAACACCTGCAACATGCTCAAACTCACTTCTTCACACATATGCACACCCTTTGTTTCACGGTGTGTCAAAGGGGGAAATAAGTTTGTGATATTATTTTATGATTGCACGCCCATTAAGAACCCCCCCCCCGGTACACAAACCCACCTCTCACTTTCAGAACAGTAGCTCCTTATTTACCAAATAAAACTTTGCACATACTGTACATACTACTTCATAAACCTTTTCACTAGTCCAACAATTTTGCATGGCTATGGTTGTGTTGGTCAGTGGGAGCTCAATTATGAGCTTTATGAGGGGAAAGAAATAAAGTCTAGGTTCATTCATCTACAGTCCACAGTGGTTAGAAAGCTTACAATGTTTGGTTGTGGCAGCAGAAGTGGTTGTGTGGCTTTCAGCTCCCAAACTTACATGGAGTTTCACTCTGCTCAGTCTAGTGTGTTGTGTAGTTAGCAACCCTCAGCCACACAGATTGCTTCACAACTGTGTTGCAAAACTGTCTTGTGGCACAGTCAGGGCCGGTGCTAGGGTTTTTTGCGCCCTAGGCGAGATCACCTTCTGGCGCCCCCCCGGCCAATCATATATCAAACACAGGGTGCTAGCCCCCCCAGGGGAGCCCTGGGGCACGACCCCGCCGGCGGCCTTCTCCTATGGGATTGCAGGACACAGAAGCCCTCGCTCCAACCCCGCAGCCGCCCTTGTGGGTCGTTCGGCCCGGCTCCTTAATGCCACCTGGCTCGTGCCACACTCACCGGCCACACTGAACTCACCACAGGCGGAGACAGCGCCGTCCCGGTGCAGGCAGATGTCGGCGACGCCATACTCTGGGCACGCAGCGCGGCCGGGGCCTCGCAGAGCCCCCCGGCCCCATTCAAGGAGGCAGAGCGCGGAGGAGGAGCCGGCCGCCAAGGCAGTGAGCTCAGGAGACCCGGAAGCGGAAGGCATGACCCTCCCCTGGGCGGCTGCTCCAGCGCTGCGCCCATCATCTCCCGCTCGCTCTCCTGCCGTGGCCCCGCGAGCGCCTGTTGCAGCTCAGAGCTTTCAGGCGCCGCGGCAGGCACTCTCCTGCCTGCCTGCAGCCCCGGCGACTCGCCGTGCTGGCGGAGAGTGAAGGCGATGCCGGAGCCCTCACTCTGCCTTCTGGGCACAGCGGGCGCTCAGCGAGCAGCAGGCTGGCCAGCGCAGCGCCCCCTCCATGTTGGCACTCTAGGCGATGGCCTAGCTCGCCTTAATGGTAGCGCCGGGCCTGGGCACAGTTAATAAAAACAGGATATTAGTTCAGTTTGTAGTAACATTATTTCTGCACCTCACTAGCTGTCTTGAATGATGAGGGTATATTCTTTGATTTGTAGTACTGTATATCTGCAGCAGCAGCAACTTAGAGCTCAGTCCATATTGTGTTTATTGAGAATTACATTTTGTGCAAGTACAAAAACTAACCTAGCTTGGGGGGGGGGGAGAGAGAACAGATGCAGAAAAGAGGAAGGAAGAGACTTTGCTGGTACAACTCCTAATGATTTTTTGTTTCAAGTCCCAGGGAGCTTTTAATAGGAGACATGAATAGATAGAACTGCTCCTCCCAACTTCTGTGTATTTCACAATATTATTTATACTGTATGTGGTTCCTAATTTTGGGGTTTCCAGTAGTTGCAATGTAAACAGCAGTTTGCTTCAAATGTTTTTGAATTTGTTGTGCTTAAAGAAATAGCAGTGATTTATGTGCTGAGAAGCTGGCATCTGTATTTGCATCCCTAGACAGAAATGCATGGAAGAGGAGCTGTAGATGTGATCCCCCTATCTCACAGCCAGCACAGCATTTGCAAAGCTCTTTAAAGGAAGCTGGAATCCTGCTGATTGTCTGTTTTCATGGGCTGTGGGAATTGGTGGACTGAGACGTTCCTCCAGTTCAATAATTTCTGCATGGTTATAGTTGTGTATGGAAGATGTATTGGACAGTGAGAGCTCCACAAATAGGCTGGGTTATTTGAATAGGACAAAGTTAAGTATGCGCTTGATTAAACTTTGAAAAGCCCCCCTCTATCCCCCTTCTCACTCTGTGGCTGATTGGTGCAATTCTAGCCTTCTTTAAGGGCTGTTGCACATGCACAATGTCAAATCAGAGCTCACAACTGCAAAATAAAGAAGGTTTTGAAACATTTTAGTATGTTTTTATGCTTAAGTATACCGGTTCCGTTCCATATTCTGTTCAAACTCAATACATTAATCAAATGTCCTTTTCCAGATTTTTGATTTCGGGGACAATATTGTGATAGATAAAAAAAAAGCTTTGTAAATTTATCTAGTTCATAAAGCAGAAAGCCTGTCAAAATATCAAGAGAGGATGAGTGAAATAAATGCAGGTGTCCATACCCAAAATGATATTGAATTATTGCCAATGTGAGGTTAGGATGACCAGTATCTAGCAGGAACATAGCATATGGATATACCGTAGTTGTGCACAGTTTTGAAATGTGATTGCCCGTGAAAAGTGAAAAACTCTTAGTGTCATATCTATTAATTCTTAATTTGGCAGAGAACCCTAGAGATGTCAAAATGAGTTGTTGAATGCATTAAACATACATTCTGCAGTGATACAAACCAGCATGCATATAACCTTTCTCTCTAATGGAGTGGTTAAAAGATACACAACCAACCTCAACTTGTCAGATTTGGTACATTAAAATAGGATTTAGCTGTCAAATATACATAAAGTGCAACGATCATTATCACACTGAAATCAATGACAAAACTTTTTGAAAGTGTATGATTTGCAGTTGTTCTTTAATAAAAAGTCTGAGGCTGCAATCGTATGCGTGTTTATCTTAATGAGTGCCACTGAACACAGTGGAACTGAGTTTTGACTATAAATATAAGAGTGTGCTGTTATTTTGAGGGGGGGGGGTCAAACTTACTGTGGGATAAAATATATATGAGAAAATGCATTGTGAATATGATTTTTCTGCCCCACTTAAAAAGCCAAAGTATATTACAAGGTCACTGTTCAACATAAACAATGAAACATTGTGAAACCTGTTAATACACCACTTGGAGTGAGAACCAATGTTGTGTGAACGTTCACACACACAACAGGGCTTCTCTTCCCTTCCCTTCCCCCTGTAGCCCACTGTGTGCTCCAAAAATCTGCTCCAAAGGGTCATATGACACACAGGGGAACCACATGTTGAGATTCCTGCATTGCAGGGGGTTGGACTAGAGGATGCTCAAGGTCCCTTCCAGCTCTACAATTCTATGATTCTCAGAGAAACCAGGGATTCCTGTTGCGCCACTAGCTTCCATTGCATGAGTGGGCAAGCAGCATTGGATGTTATCCGAGGATTGAAGCCCCCTGTCAATGCTTACTTGGAAGTAAGCTCCAGTAGACACAGTGTCCATATAAATCTGGACAGGTTTGGGTCATGTGGGGACTGCATACCTCTTTTGGAGTAAATCTAATCAGTGGGGGGGGGGGGTAAGAACAAAAGCCAGTGGGGGGGGTCAGAACAGGTAGCTAAAAAAGGGTAAAGGACCTCTGGATGGTTAAGTCCAGTCAAAGGCGACTATGGAATTGCGGCGCTCATCTCGCTTTTCAGGCCGAGGGAGCTAGCGTGTAGCCAGCATGACTAAACCGCTTCTGGCGCAACGGGACCCTGTGATGAGTGCCAGAGGGCAAAGAAACGCCGTTTACCTTCCCGCTGCAGCTATTTATCTACTTGCACTGGCATGCTTTTAAACTGCTAGGTTGGCTGAAGCTGGGACAGAGCAATGGTGGGAGCTCACGCTGTTGTGCAGATTCGAACCGGCAACCTTCTGATCGGCAAGCCCAAGAGGCTCAGTGGTTTAGACCACAGTGCCATGTGCGTCCCTTTGTGATCAGAACAAAGCCCATCTTGTTTGGCATCCTTTTCTCATAGTGGCCAATCAGATGTGTATAGGAAGCCGAAAAGCAGGACACGAGTCCAACAGCACTTTCTCCATTTGTGTTTACCTGCAACTGGTATTCACAGGTATACCACAGGTATATCGCTTCCATTACTTGAGATAGCACCCCTCCATTATAAATAGGCTAGCCTTATCTTCCACGAATTTGTCTAAGCCCCTTCTAAAGTCATTGCATGGCGCCCATCACAACACAACAGAAAATTCTGTTTTCTCATGTGCTGTGTGAAGAAACACTTATTTTTGTGTCTCCTGAAACTTCCAGCTTCATTGGGTGACTCTATGTTCTAATATTGGAAGAGAATGAGGAAAAGGTCTCTCTGCCTACTTTCTCCATACCGTGTGGAACTTTTCACACCTCTGTATGTCCCCTCTTGATTCCCTTTTTTTCTAAACTAAAAAGCACCAGATACTGTAAAACATGCATAGGGCTGGACTACTTTAGAACAATTTTTCCCGAAAAGTGGAAAGACATTTTAAAACATCCTAGAAAGAAATAGTTTTAAAGAAAAAATTCATTTTTAAAAGGGAACTGTAAAGTCAATTTTTGCATTCTTTAAACATGAATGGTGATTAAACTAGTTTGTAAATTACAGCTTAATATTACTACATATCCTATAAATACCTATCCTTTATTCTTTAAAAACTTGTACTGAACCAGTTTTTTTCTTCTAGTACTCTTTTAATATAAGGGTTAATTTCCAGTTCTAACCCCCCACCCCAATATCTATATTAGAAACACTAACAATGTTGCAATTGAAATTAAAGTTATTTGTATTCCTGCAACAGATGTTAACTACAGTCCTACTACATGCTTCTTATTTTTCAACTTATAGAAACATTTTAGCCAGAAAAGCAAACACTTTACAAATCTAATTTACGGTACCTTCCCCTCGACTTCCCTCCCCTCCCTTCTACAGTTATTTCTTTCATATCCTTTTGTTACTACGTATCCAATTCAAATATATTTATAAATTTTCCTTTATCCTCCCCTTAGTTATCTCTTACTGCACGTGTTTATGTCAATCCCGCTAATGTTTTAATTTGTTTGCAATATGTCTTCAAATAATCAATAATTTCCCCCCTTCTATTTTAAAAAGTATCTCTTCTTTATTTCTTATTCTTCTTGTGAGGTTCTCCATCCCTGCATATTCCATTAAGTTTCATTGCCAATTTGCCCTGCTACATGCTTCTATGAACATTGCTGTATCATAAATATTCTCCACAAATTGCTTCTCCTGTCTAAAGAAGTGCCTGCTTCATAGTCACATCAGAAAATTGGACTCCCACAGCAGTTTAAATGCCTTATTTTGAGAAGAACAAAATATAGTCTTCCCTCTACTCACTTTATCAGTAGTTTGTTGAGTCCTCTGTTAAGTCCTCTGTGTGGTGCTTGCCCTCGCTACTCATTTCAAATGCAACTGTTTCCCCTTTGCATGTTGTTCTTACGAGTGATTAGGTCAGACTACACTTTTAAGGAGTTGATGGCATTTCCCCTCCCTATGGCTGAAGTATACCTAAAAAAACAGTATGGGAAGTGACAGCATCTATTCACCTCATGTTTTTCATGCTTCGTTCCCCCCCCCCCCAAGAGTGTTGTAGCGTGTTAACAGCCTTTAAAAAAGAAACCGACAGATCGTGGTTTTCATAGACCAAACCTTACTTCATCAGTTCCCCCCCCAAAAAAAAAGGTCAGAAAAGCAGAGGGGAAAGTTAAAATTGCTAGATATGATATCTACTGTAAGATGAAGGTGTTTATATTTTTGCCGGATGGGCTATGGTGTGGATGCTCAGCGTTGTTGCAAATATCAAAATCTCAGCCCTCTTGTGAGGGCATTGTACCATGAAATGGTTCTTGACACCAAGGTCCAGACTTCATATCATGATGGCAGCAAGGCATCATACTTTTCCATGTATAAGACGAGGATTTTGTTACTGTGGCAAGGCCTTTTTTTGATTGGGTGTTGCAGCGGCATTTGGGCGGGCGATAGGCAGTAGCTGGCGGTGAGTGGACAGCCATTTGGTGGTTTCTTTGTGGCATGAATGTCCCCCCCCCAAAAAAAGCTCAACAGCTCTGGAAAACCTCCCCCCATTTTCTTAATGTTGAGTCTCCCAAATTAGAGGGTATCTTATACATGGGGGCGTGTTCTCCTCATCTATATATTTAGATTCAGAGGCCCGCGCCAAGTGGCCCATATGACCCCCCCCTCCTTCTGTCTGGGCCTGTCTGTTGCTACGGGGTTGTGGGGCTTCACTATTTGACACACCCCCCGGCTCGGGATTTTTAAAGTAGTTCTCTGCGTCCCAGGGCGCATCATCACCCCCAATCCGTAATCTAAATATATAGAAATGTTCACGATGCGTGCGCAGGGGCCAATGTATGGAGATACAGGGGTGAGGGGACAACAGAGGGCTCAGACAAAAGTAAATACTGGGAAATGGAACCCAGAAACTGACATTTCTTTCTCCAAGAGTGGGGGCCAATGTAGGAAGATACCGGGGTAGGGGCCAACACTCCCCAGGGACAACAGAGGGCTCAGACAAAAGTGCATGCTGGGAAATAAAACCCAGAACCTAACAGTTCCTTTTTGAAGGGTGGGGGCCAAGATATGGAGATACTGGGGGGCGGGGGCAACACTCCCCAGGGACAACAGAGGGAAGGGTATCCTACCAAAACACAGGGATGAGCCGGGGTGGAGGGAGAAGGGGCAGGATACGTCATGGATCGGGACAGGGTGGGGTGAATCACAGGAAAGAACCACAGCAACGCGTGGCCGGGTCAGCAAGTTCACATATAAAATGGGATTGAGAGTGTGATTTTCCTTTAGCAGTAAGAGGACACCTAGGGCAAGCAAGGGTACACATCCACAAATAAAATCTAATTAGCTAGACAAGCCACTCAAAGCAGAATTTCCCACACTAAAAAGGGAAGAATTGTGATGTTTACTTGACATTTAGCCAATGTTTTGTTTACCTAGAAACAAGTATCAGGTTTTGGTGAAAAGTGAGGTTTTGTGGGGTAGATAGGTTTTGTATATCATGGTCTGACTAAACAACTTTAAGCATCTAGTGGGTTTCTGTGACAAAGAAATGGGAAATGTTTTGAAAGGGCCATGGTGCTGTATTCTGTATCATCTGCTTTGTGGGGTTTTCAGGACCTTCCTGACTTAAAAAAGAAGAAATTGTGTTACATAATGAATGGGATGATAGAAGCCTAAACTAAAAAGCAGTCGTTCCATAGGAAATTACCTGGGGTATCTATGTATGTCAATTCCCTGAAGCATCTCTTGATTTTAGTGTGGGGGGTTTTTTACAAGTAAATTCCACACCAGTTAATGCAAATCAGTCCATGAGTTGTAAATGTAATCAAGTTTGCAGTCATATTTGTTCAATTACTGACAGTTAACTGGTGTTAAGAGGCTGACAGTTAACTGGTGTTAAGAGGCAAGCTATTAATATGCTATGTGATTTTTAATAAGCTGTCACCTGCTTAGTATTTTATACTATAGTCTTTCCAAAAAGCAATGAAATGCTCAGGTGTTTTGTTTTTTAAAAAATGTAGGCATGTGATCAAAATAGTACTTAGTGCGACTTCAATGATGCATTAAACATGATTCCATTTATGGATTATGTGATTTGTGGTGCTCTTGTTTGTGCTTAAAAAACATGTTTCCAAAGTACACTGCCATTAAGCAATATGGCAGCTGCCTCGGGTTGGGGCTGCAACAGCCCCCGAAGCTAGCCTGCTAAAAAAAGTGGTGGAACTTGGGGTCTCAAATTTCAGCCCTGTGCAATGCCAAAATTTGGTGCCCCCGGCCTCTCACTTCCATTTTACATAATAGTTGCAGAGCCCCCTGTGGTGCTACTGAGGCTTTGCACCCAGTGCAACTGAACCAGTTGCTCTCTCCAAATCCGCCTCTACTCCTAATCTACCCTCAGGTACAGCAGATGATGTTGTTCCACTGTGAGTCCACTCAGTTTCTGCATCTGAAATAACTTTCATTCCAGGCTGCAAAATGTCTTTGGCCAGGCCAAAAGGAGGAAGCTGCTTTTAAATTTACATAATCCACAGTGCCATGACATTTATTTGCAGCTGGATTCAAATGCCAAATATCTGAATGCTTTTCCATACAGTTTTACCCTTTCCCCTGACATGTTCAGTTTTGACGTGCATTCAACATTTGACTCCCCACCATCGATACATATACCATGTGATCAGAGATAATGGGGAAGTCTGATAATCATGGGAAAGTCTCTTTTGCATTGTCTGTTGGAAACAATTATAGTCTCAAAACTCCAGACAGGACTGAAGTACAGTAGAACCTCTACTTACGACCGCCTCTACTTGGGCCCGATCCAAGTCGCGACCGCAGCAAACCCGGAAGTAAATACTGGGTTTGCCGCAATTCACGCACGGCAGAAGTGGCTTCTGCCATTTGCGCGCGCGCAGAAGCAGCTGCTGTTGTCTGCATATGCGCACAACGGTGCTTCTACCAGCGACCCATTTAGCCTAAAGGATAGGCCGCTAGAACGGATTATGGTAGTAAGTAGAGGTTCCACTGTAACTCCTTTCCCTGACTCTACCCTCTATCAACTTCTAGCACAGTAGTACTTATGCAGCACAATGATGTTACAGAGTTCAAAGCTGATAAATAGATTGTACAATTTGACTGCACATGCAGCACCCTATTGTCAAATATCCCCATCTCCTCATTATGAAGTCTCTCCTCCCACCTCATATCAGCAGCTCTGGGTTTTAAAAACAATAAAAGACCAAACACTAATGCTTTTTAGGTCAGAGAAACTTGGCAGCAAAGGAGACATGATAGTGCCTGGTTGGAAACATCAGGCCCAGGAACAAAATCTTGCTCTCCAGATCTCTCTTACTAGTCCCTGGTACTCTACCCCAAAACAGTGTCGCTTACTGACTTGGCTCTGCACTTGACTGTTTTTGCCTGGCTGGCATGTGTTTTTAAACTGTGACAATGTCACTTGCTTGTGTTGATGGCGGATTGAATGATGTAGAGACCTCTGATTTTTCTATGACTGGAATGTAGCCTACTCTACAAAGGAAAGAATTGCATCCATTGCTATGCCCTCCTTTGCCTCTTAGTCTTCCATCACTGGCCTGTGGTTGCTGGCACATTGGCCCTTGGGCTGAAAAAAGGTTATCCACCCCTGTGACCAGGGACGTACCCAGTGGTTGACCAGGTTGGCCTCAGCCCATCTGTTTACTTGGTGGGCTGCTCCTCCACTGCTCAGAAGAGGCATGCAGGCTCTTCTGAGCACCTCAGCAGAATACAAGGGATGGGCAAGGGCACAAGGGAGTCTAGGTATGCCTTGTTAGAGATTCATTCCCCGTGTCTGCATTCATGGGATTGTTGTCTATCACATGATGATATATGTTTTCATTCCACAGTCGGACGTGACGGAAACAGGATGTTTGTGCTACTGTGTTTCCTGAAGAGGGACTATTGTCCTTTGTTCTTTCTCTTTGCTGCCTGATGCTAGAGAGAGAGGGAGCCATGTTGCTGTGCTCCGTGTGTGTTTATATGTAAATAAACGTAGATTAGCCAAATGCTGTGCTACTGAGTTCTGTTACGCAATTACTGTATGCAAACTCTGCGGATCTGTAAGTGTGCTGATGTCAGTAGGCATCAGTCGCTGTGATGTTCAGGCTGAAGAAAGCTTTTGAAGCTCCCAAACGATTGACCAGGAGGGAGGGAACATGCCAGTCGGGCATGTGTCTCTGCCATGATCCTTCTTGTGGGTAAGAGATCCTAACATGCCTCTGCCTGTCACCAGCAGCGGAGCTAGCCTCTTGGGCACCCAGAGTGGTGCAATCTGGTGCGGTGGCGATCGCACCCGCAATCGCGCCCTGCCAGGATTTTGTCACACCCCCCCCCCCAGGGATGACACGTGGGGAGGACCGCCCCCCCTTTTCCTACGCCCCTTCCTGTGACAGAGGTTTATAGAGACTTATAGTATGGAAAAAGGGGATAGAGAGAGAGTCTTCTATGTTGAACTCAATACTAGAACATTGTACTAGAACTCAGCTTTTCACAGTAAGGTCAGGACAGACCAAAGAAAGTGCTTATTCACACAGTGCATAAATAACCTCAGGAATTTGCTGTGGTTATTCACCATGACTTGTAAATATAGGCTCTCTGTTCAGAGGTAATGTAGTTGTTAATACTAATGACTGAGGGAAGGGGCAAGCAACAGAGAGGAGCTGTTGCCTTCATGCTTGCTTGTAGGCTTCCCAAATGCTTGAAGCTGCCACTGTAAAACAGGATGCTAGGTGAGATAGACCATTAATCTGATCCACCTTATAGTCTTATTTTGGTGCATGTGCAGACAAGGCTGAACTTATTTTATATATACAAGCACTTTGACAGAAACCTCTTCTGTAAGTAAACATATTACGTAACAAGAAATGGGCATTGTGATAGAGAGTTGCAAAACCTCAAAAGCACAGAGAATAAGGAACTACATGGTTAGGATGCTTCTGGATAATTTTTTGCCTGTGCATCTTCGTTATCAAAGACCTGTCCACACATGGCTTTATACAGATGGATGATGAAGATGAAGAAGAAGAGTTTGGATTTGATATCCTGCTTTATCACTACCCGAAGGAGTCTCAAAGCGGCTAACATTCTCCTTTCCCTTCCTCCCCCACAACAGACACCCTGTGAGGTGGGTGGGGCTGAGAGACTTCAGAGAAGTGTGACTAGCCCAAGGTCACCCAGCAGATGCATTTGGAGGAGTGGGGACGCGAACCCGGTTCCCCAGATTACGAGTCTACTGCTCTTAACCACTACACCACACTGGCTTCACTGGAATTATAGGGGGGAAATACAGCTGACATTCAATTTCTTGTCTGCCATACGAGAACCCCTGCACTACCAGAACCTTGGTTGTGATTAGTTGTTGCCATGTGACAGAATACATACTGGGCTCTCTTATCTTTTTCAAACATATTAGATAGGACTGCATTTTCCGTTTTCTACTGGTATTTTCCATATTAAAAACCTTTTTACATGCAAGGGCACCACACTGACTTGCATTACGCGTGTCAGAATGTTAATTTTTAAAATGTCCTTAAAAATATAGCTCACCAACAATTTTCTGATTTGAGGTTCTAATGCCTCCCCAGGCCAATGCTCTGTTGATTTATGGCGAAACAGAATACAGTACCAGTAATGTACACCTGAGACTTGATGCTGACTTTAGAAGACCACTGGCTACCTCCTTCAATCAAATGAGGTAGCAGCTCTCTGAGGGCTCTTGTTGTAACTGAAGGAGGAAGCCTTGACTGGCTTTTGAGGAAATGCTGGTGTTCTGTTTTAATGGTTTGTTTGTTTGTTTACATTTGCAAAGCTAGTAATACTTCCGTAAAGAGTGATTTGCCTAAGACCACACAAAACGTACATGAGCACTGCAGTTTCCTGGATCCAGGGGCGTTGCAATGGGGGGGGGCGATGGGGGCTGTCCGCCCCAGGTTCCACTGTGCATGTGTCATTACGTGGTGGGGTATCGCTGCCCCCCCGCGACTCCAAAGCTCCAAACTCCAGGTAAAAAGCCCGCTTGGTGTGGCGGGTATGCCGCACCGAGCGGGTTTTCTACCTCGAGCTTGGCGCTGGAGGTGCGCGGCTTTGGAGGCGCAGGGGCGGTGATTCCCCACCATGTAACAACGCATGCGTTCTTACGTAGCGCCCCCGCTCCCCCCCGGGTGCATTGCAATTTGCCACCCTGGGTGTTGCATCACCTCACTACGCCACTGCCTGGATCATATTCTTTTATGCGTTGCACCACAGTCTTGGCCTCAAGCCCCGTACACAAGCATGGCTGCCTGTCTTAAAGTTTCCCGCAAAACCAGTATGGCAGTAGCACTATTCTCTTAGAGCCACTGCTCCCGAGCATGGCCAGACACTAAAGATAGAATCAGTGAGACAGCACAGCAGAGGAGAAAATGCATGTCACCAGGTCTGTGAAAAGCAGCACAAGAAACAAGGACATTTGGCCCCTTGCTCACCCAGCTGCAGTATTGCTCTCTATCCTTTGAGGGAGATGATGCTAAGAGAATGTATGAGGCTAGAGAACATTTGCTCTTTGCAGGAGAATGTGCTTAAGAGAGAACAAAATAACTCAAAGTACCTTGTGTATGTGCAACAAAGTGGGAGAGCTAGAGAAATGCTTCTGAAAAAAATAACTGGGTGTGACCTTGCTGCAATAAAAAAACTTGTGTGTTTTGGTCTTGAGATTTCACCTCTACGCACATGGTTTCATGTTATTATTCACAGAGATACTAAATAGGTGGTGATGTGTCTTGAAAAGGGCTGTGAATCAGAGTTTTGAAATTCCTGTTTTCTTGCTTTTCTTCTACTTGAATTTGATAAACTGCATCCCGCCCCCTGCCCCCCCCCCGGAAATATTATGTGTTTTATGCTCTTTTGTTGTTTGCTCTTTAAGTAAAAGTAGCTACTCAAAATAAGCTACCATTGTTATACTGAAATATATTCATAGCTGCCAAGTTATCCATTTTTTAAAGGGATTTTCCCTTATGCTGAATAGGCTTTCTCGCGAGAAAAGGGAAAACTTGGCAGCTATGAATATATTCCTACTGCTTTTATAGGGCACAGTTTTCTAAACAAGTCTTTCTGTGAAAGCCAGTTCCTACTTTCTGTCTCTTGGTTGTTCTTCAAAAAAACCAAGTATGAAGAAGAAAAAAGGATGCAGAAAAGAGGCAGGTGAAATCACTCACCTCTGATGTGCTAGATAGGTGCTAAGATGAGAGTGGACCTGGTTCATCATTCTTCATCCAGCAATAGCAGTTTTACTGATGGACAGGGTTGTGTAGATGGGAAGCAGGCAAGGGTCTTTCTCTCAGCCTTCTGGGTTGTTGTCATCAATCTGGGGAGTGGAAAGCCTCTGATCATTCTTAGAATTTTTGCTCTAAATAAGATAGGCACAGCATTTAACATTTTTAATACATTGAGAGACATGTTTCGACTTCAAATTCAGTCAAGGGAGAGAGGCTGAAGCCTTTTTGTACAAATTCGATTGACCCCCCATTTTTGTACTGTATTTTGTCTCAACAGCTTGGGCCCTGTATTTGCTCTTTTTGTACCATTTTATTGCTCCATTCCAAGAGTGCAAGTGACACAAATTCTAGGCCAGTTTTCCATCACAAACAAGACACTGGTCTATATATTGGGTTTGCAGGTACAGTATGTATTGATTTGCTTGCTTTTCATTTACTTAGCAGTGCAGCAACTTTCATTTCCTTGCAGTGTTTTCCAGAACTCCCCCGTATTATATAATCTGTTTCCAAATATTTAGTCCAAAGACACAATATAATTGTTTGAATTGGAAACTTTTCAATTCATGCTGCAGTGCATGGGGTTGCATGATGAACCTGAAGTGCTCGCTAATTTTGCAAATGTTCGTGACGGTAATCCAGGCACCTTGTTCCATAGCTGTTAGTGGCATAGCTGCCAAATCTCCCATTTCTCGTGGGAAACCCCCGGATTTTAATCAGTTTCCCACTGTTCTCCTGAATGGAAAAAAATCCTGGAAATCCCCTGGATTTCCTACCTGCCAGAGGCTCCATTTTGGGTGCTGGCGCCGCCCAATTTCCGGTGCCCAGACATGGGTAGCGCAGCACCGGAAGTTGCTTCTACGCATGTCCAGACATGCGTAGTAGCGACTTCCGGTGCCACGCCGCTGCTGATCCCGCATTTTTCAGCGGGAGACTTGGCAGCTATGGTTAGTAATAGCCCACTTTCTGCATGCATAGGTGCCAACTTCCAGATTGAAAAATCCGTAGTTGGAAGTCGCGCTGCGACCGGAAGTCGCGCTGCGGCCATTTTCGGACTGGGCAGAGCAGCACCAGAAGTTGCTTCTACGCATGCTCTGCCCATTTCCAAAATGGCCGCAGCGCTGGAAGTCGCACTGCAGCCATTTTGGAACTGGGCAGAGCAGCACCGGAAGTTGCTTCTACGCATGCGCTGCCCATTTCCAAAATGGCCACAGCGTCAGAAATCCCTTCTGCGCATGTCCAGAGATTCCAGACATGTGCAGAAGGAGCCTCCCCTGGGTCGGTAAGAATCCGCGGGATTTACGGGGTTTTTTTAAAATCCGGGCTGCCAGCGGGAAACGGCTGGTAAAACGGGGGTTTCCCGGGGAATATGGGAGGCTTGGCAGCTATGTGCATGTCTGTAGTATTTCCCATTGTCAAAATTTTATTGATTAGGTAGGGTGAGATGGTTCTCCTTGGAGTTTAAAAATGAGTATTTTAAACAAATTAAGAAAACTGGAGGCTACTGGAGCCCCTGGGCCTTGAACTGGGAGTCTTAGGGACCTAGGTCAGCCAGACCTGGTATAGATGTGAAGTCTCTGTCGTCTGAACAATTAACAGAGCAGTGCATTCTGCTTAATACACTTCAGCTCAGATGCTGATGTTTGGAATCTTAAAGTGGAAAGGCATCCCATGAGTATAGCCTCAAACCTGGCTCTGCTGACAGAGCCATTCATTATTCCTAATAACAGAGGAAAATAAAGTACATGGTCTGCAAAGTCTGTTATTTTGATCATTTTTATCTTACAAGTAAGGCGATAACTGCTAGCATCTAGTCTAGATGTTTATCTCAGCTTCAGTTATTCTTGCTGTGCTTTCCTTTCTTATCATGACAAACTGATAGGTGTGCCGTTAAAAACTTCACCATGTGCAACAGAGATTTTGCTCGATTGTGTGGTTTTGTCATTTGAATGTGCTTTTCTCGTGCCGGGTAAATGCCTGTCCAACATATGGCACACATTCAAGCAGTTTGTCAGAATTCAGTGGCAAGACTTGTTGAAAAAATAATAATATTTAATCTAGAAAGAGTTACACACCGAAAGTTCTAAAAAGATTGAAGAGCTGCACATAACAATAGCATAATTTATAAAACAAATGCAACTGCCAGTGGAAATTGCCAGTTTTTTATTCATCTGTTCCATGTTTATTTTGGGGTTGGTTTTTTATTAACATTTTGCAGAAGAGGGGGAATGAATATGCCACTGTCAGGTTATTACTCATTTCTGCTTCTCCTGCACTATATACACAACCGTTTCCTTTTAAATACTTCTTTCCCTGGCTTCAGCATCTTCTTGCGTTTCATCTTTCTGCAACTTCATATCTACTTTCCAACCCTTCTCTCTGTTTAAAGTATTTTACCCATGGTTTTTAAATAGTAGAGATGGGGAGTCTAATGAAGAAAAGTCTTTCAGTTCATCATTGCCCGTAGAAGTAAATTCTGAAGAAAAAATGGTCAGATCCAGTTGCACTTTGCAGCACAACAATCGTCAGCAGATTGGTGCATGGTTTTTCAACTGTATTCTCCCTCTCCTTTTTATATACGCAGTTGGACTCAACCCCTCAACCCCCTCCCCCCCCCCACCAACCAGGCACCATTAGTGAAACACCATATTCCAAAATATTTAATTGGTAAATTGTTTCCACACAGGTGTTTTCATTGGTTGTGGTCTAGCTTTGTTTCTTGTTCTATCTCCTTCGGTTTCAATCACTTTCCTACTTACGCAGATTTACTGTGATATCTGCTACTTCATTTATTGATAGCAATAGTCAACCAAAGCATTGTGTAATATAAGTTGCATTTTTAAACTGTGTGTTTTTGTCTTGTAGCTTTTAACTTCTGGGTCTTACATCTGGATTGTAGCTTTAAGTGGGCTGGTAAGTGTATTTCGTTACTATTTTCTTTACAATAAGTTAACAGTTTTCAGCACTCACGTGCACTTTTCTGTTTTAATGTTTACAGCCTTTACCAAATTCAATTCAGCTGAAGTTCTTAACTACAATAACAACAAAAGATAGTGGCCAAAATGGTTCAGCACATGAACTTTGCCTGTTATTTCACTTCCAGTCTGCTCCTTTGCTCAGTAGTAGATAAGCTAGCTTTCACAGAGAGATGGCTACTACATTACATGTACTCTACACTCCATTTAATTAAAAGAAATCCCAGTGGTAAATGATAGAGCCTTTGATACAGTTTATAAATCTATACGTTTCAGTACTTATCCATTACGAAGAGGACTGTCATGATAGGAATGATGGAAGGGAGGAATGCTTTAGGAAGGTTCTTCTTCGGGTTTTGCCAAGAGCTGTGGAAGATTTCCCATAAGGAGAGGGTTTGTGTTCCCTGTACCATTTCTACAGCTAGCCAGTGATAAGAGAACTGGGCATGGAGTGATGCCTTTTTAGGCAACACAAAAGGTTAGGCGTAGTTGTTGGGTATTCACAGGGCAAGCTGGGGCAACAAACTGGGTTGTTTGAACAGCTGTGTGTTTGATGCTGGCTTGTTCAACAAACCAAAGACTTAGTGCAGCACTTCCCAGACTTGGTATCTTCCAGATGTTGTTGGATTATAGCTCTTACCACCCCATCAACTATTGGCCATGCTGGCTGGTGCTAATAGGAATTACAGTCCGAAACATCAGAAGGGCACCAGACTTGGGAAGGGTGGGTTAGCGCTATGTCCAAATGCGGCAAAAATGGCTCGCATCACTTGCTGCCAGTTGTGTCATGGGCAGTGCCCAGTAGATGACCATTCAACAAACATACAAGACGTAACTGGCTGTGTTCTTATATAAATAAAATATATTTTTCACTATATCAAATAACTCATGGAGTTCAATGGAAATGACTCATAAAGTTCAACGGAGTAAGCAGAAGACCCAGTAGATCAGCTCATTCACAGATCAGTTCATTCACGAGGTCCACACATTTACTAGTACAGTGGAACCTCGGTTTATGAACACCTCGGTTTATGAATTTTCGGTTTATGAACGCCGCGGACCCATCTGGAACGGATTAATTCACTTTCCATTACTTTTAATGGGAAAGTTCGCTTCAGTTTATGAACGCTTCAGTTTATGAACAGATTTCCGGAACCAATTACACCCATGTTTCAGTTTATGAACGCTTCAATTTAAGTACTTCACGGACCCGTCTGGAACGGATTAATCCACTTTCCATTACTTTCAATGGAAAAGTTCGCTTCAGTTTATGAACGGTTACTCCGCGGACCGTCTAGAACGGATTAATCCACTTTCCATTACTTTCAATGGGAAAGTTCGCTTCAGTTTATGAACGCTTCAGTTTATGAACAGACTTCCGGAACCAATTGTGTTCATAAACCGAGGTACCACTGTATCTATTCCACCTGTGTCTTTGTATGTTCATGAACTGATCTACTGGGTCTTCTACTTACTCCATTGAACTTTATGAGTCATTTCCGTTGAACTCCATGAGTTATTTGATATAGTGAAAAATATATTTTATTTATGTAGGAACACAGCTGGTTATGCCTTGTGTGTTTGTTGAGTGTATTTTACGTAACCACAGGTTTGATGTTGTTTTGCCAGTAGATGACCATGGTAAACTCTAATCAAGAGTTACTAGGTACAGTACCTTTGATGTCAGCATTTGGGCATTTTGGTTTGGTTTTGGGGGGGAAACACAATTTTCTCTGGCGTGGATATTGGCTGGATACATGGAAATGACGTTCCACTGAATGTAGTGGGGTTTGCTTACAAGAACGCTGCATAGGATTGGTATTTGGCCATTCAGGTTCACTCAGCAAAAAAAAAGAATAATCTGGAAAGTCCCTTAGACTGTAGTGGTAGGAAACATTTTCTATCTCATTTATATTTTTCCAGATCACATGAGTGATTTTTTTTGGGGGGGGGGCGGGACCAGTAAAGATTTGATCATAAGTTCAGTGTTGTATTGTATTGTATTTTAAACTCTGTAGCCAGTTGCTTCCTTTTTGCTAAGAGAAGTCTAATAATGACAACAGAAGAAACGATAATATGGGAGGTTTGCGAATTTTTATTTGAATAATTATATTCCACCCTTCATTGAGGTTTCCAGGCAGCTAACATAATCAAGTACTGTACTTGTGCACAATTTACAATTTACTGGCACCACTGGATAGCTCAGTTGTTAGAGCATGGTGCTGATAATGCCAAGGTTGTAGGTTCGATCTACAGCTGCATATTCCTGCAACGCAGGGGGTTGGACTTGATGGTACCTTCAAACTCTACAATTCTATGGTTTCTATACAACTGTGAGATTAATTAAAACAGAAGGATACAGAATGTTTGAAATACCACTAACAAAAACGAAAGATATAAGAGCAGCCTAAAATCCCATAGAAAAAAATTAAAACCAGGCAAAATAAGTTTTTCACATACTTCCCCCCCCAGCATTTCTGATGCTCTGTCCTCTATTTATAACACTAATTTTTAAATGAAAGTTGTTTCCCACACACACACATTTGAATCAGAACAGAACAGTAATTGCCAAAGATGGCAATGACTGAAGTTATACTTACCTGCTTTTTAATTGGACAATACAGGGTTACATGAAGATGTAGGGTGATAGATCTGTAAACTGTATCATATGATAGTTATAGTGGCCATTGCTAGGTCAGTGCACTGTATGCTCAGATTTTTAAATCTATACATATACATTTAGTTACCTAAATTCATGATTGCGGCCATCCAGGGACCACAGGGTGATTTACAGTATAAATACATAACATAGTAACAAACAAAAACAATAGCACCACCCCCAACACACTGTTTAAAAGGCCATAGATTAATTAATTAGAACTTGGGTTCAAATCACCATTACCTCAAAGACTGCATTTTATGTACCTTTTATTCCTAAACACACAACCACAGGGCATCATTTATGTATACTGTACTGTACATGAGCAAAAAGTGTTGCAGGTAGTGCAGTTCTGCCCTAAAAACAGAGCCTTGGGGTGTGTTAGTTCCTCCAAGCCTCTTTCTGGATTAAAATGAACTTCTTCAACATGAACCTTTGTGTACTCATGGAGTCTTCCCACTGCAGGACATGGGGTTGGGATGCGGTGAGTTTCTGTGCACTTTGCACACCGAGACACATTGCTTCCCCTGGAATATCTTGATAATTTGAAGGTGAATCAGATCACTTAGAGTTGGTGTGGGAGGCAGTTTTGCTGCAAATACTCACATTTTTTTTCTGTTCCCCATTGAAATGAATGGAAACCAGTATGGTGAAAAGTGGTCTACAAGGGCACAATTCCCTTTTTTATTTTGAGAAAATATCTTTATTGTTTTAAAAAAGGTATAATTACAAACATTTCATACTACATACATACACACTTTCCCCAGACAGACAATATATAGCACAAAAAAAGAAAAGAAAAGAAAACCCATTACAGGAACAAAAGTGAAAAATAAAAGTAAAAATACAAAAGGAAAAGGACAATTTTAAAAAGAAATAGAAGAAAAGAAATCGATCTTCCAATTATCCAGTCTGTAATTCATTCCCCCCCCCCAAATTATCTCACATTCAATAATATATTAACTACTTAATACTTTTTTCATGCATAATAAATCAGATTCAGCCTAAGCCTGCTATTAGGGATTTTGATATTCCGTTTTTTAATAAATATTCTTCAAACATCTCCCATTCCTTTTTTGCTTTTTGTCTTGTTTGCCCCCTTATTCTTGCTGATGTTGTTGCCAATTGAATATATTCTACCATCAATGTTTGCCAATCTGCTATATTTGGTACTTTATCTGATTTCCAATTTCGGGCTATCAGGATCCTCGCTGCCACTAATCCATACATAAGTAATATCCTTTTTGTTGTTTTAATTTTTTCTGGTATTAAATTTAATAAAAATATCTCAGGCTTTTTCTTAAAGGTACTTTTAAATAATTTTTTCAATTCTTCATATATCAAATTCCAAAAGTTGCACAATTCCTAGTAAAATGCAAGCTTTTAACAAAATGGGTGGGCTTATACTGTAGTCATTCACCAGCTCTGTTATCATTACCTTGGAACTAGATTTAATTTATTCCAATCTTTACTTCCCCTTTCAAGCTATATAAAGTGTTCTTTAAAATAATATATGTAAGTTGCATGCATCACTAAATGCAACTGTCCAAAAATAGGATCTATATTTGGGTTTCAGCTCACATGTCTTCATTGTAATCTTGCAGCAGGTATTTTTTTATTTTTTTTATTTCTGTGGGAGTGGAGTGGGGGCAGTTGCCTCACACCTGTAGCAAAACACTTCCACTTTGCAAACTGCACTGTGTTTCAGTGTTTGTAATGATCAGATCTTTTTCCTTTCAAAGTGATCAGCACTAACTTCTTTTAAAGGAAACGGGAGTCATCACCTGAAACAAAATGTACACCTGTCTCTGAATAGACTGATTCACTGTCCAGCAGTACTTTTGTCTTCTCGGTTATGTTTCAGTGCATACACCTTGATGCACCATAATGAGTACGGTTGAGACTTTCCACTATCTCCCTACAACCTGAATGAAAAAGCGAAAGCAATATTGATGATCCCCCAAGCTCCAGATGTTTACATAGATCAGGGGTGGCTCTCTTTTGGTCCTCCATTTGCTGCTGGACTATAACTCACATAATCCCCAAACATTAGCTATGCTTGTGGGACCTGAAGTGAGTTGGAGACCAGCAGTATTTGTAGGTCCAGACGTCCTTCACCCCCAGCGTCTGGGGACTTCTATTTCAGTGTATCTGAAGAAGTGTGCATACACACGAAAGCTCATACCAAAATAAAAACTTAGTTGGTCTTTAAGGTGCTGCTGGAAGGATTTTTTATTTATTTTGTTTCGACTACGTCAGACCAACACGGCTACCTACCTGTAACTAGAACTACATAGTTGGCTCAGACTAATACTGTGGCTGATGGTATTGAATGTTGATTAGAGACACAGATTCATATTCTTACCATCCATCTTTGGGTGAAGGTTATCCACCAGGATACCAAGGCAATTTCCGTCTATAACCAGGGTGGAAATCAAAAAGGATCAAGGATCAAGATAAATAGTTTCCTCCAGGAAAACTGGATCAAGCTGCCAGAATGCCCTTGAACATCTTGCCCATAAAACGGTTTTTAGAGATTAGACAGGGCCTATCTCATGCTTGGCTAGCAAAGTTGCTGAGCTAGCAAAGTTGCTTTCTGCAGGGATCAAGGAACTCAGTCACACAGCCAGTCTAGCAGGTTGAAGTCACCATCCGTCAACTGATTCCCCACACCACTTGTGGGGCAGATGGGTGGATGGGGGGTGAGTTTGGGGGAAATTGCCTCACAGGCCAAATTGGGACCTATGCTGTCAAAGAAAGGCTAGAGGTGCATCTTCAACATATGACAGAGGTTGTACAATGAGGCTGCTATGTGCACCTCTGAGGGGAGGGAGTTCCACAAGTTAGGAGCTCCAATGGAAAAAGCCTTCGTCTGGGCTGCCATTCCCTGCACTTCTGAAAGCAGAGAGAGGCCCTTTGCAGATCTTAACATCCGAAAGGCTGGTAAGGGATGTTCCATCTAAAATTTCTGCACATTTTCAATTTGGAATATTGTAGCTGAAGCCCTGTTGATCAGACATTTTGAACTCAAAGCCTTTTTCTAATCAGCAGCCCTTTCTGTACCCCATAACTCAATGCTTGTTAGCTGTTAGATGTATGATATAGCGATCCTTGCACATAATTTCAGGCACACTCTTTTATATATGGCAGAAAATGTTTCCGAAGCACAGAGTAAGTGATAGCTGCAATGTCAAGCCTCAGTTGCTAGGAGTTGGAGAAAAAGTTAAGGTATGATCCTCTCTCTCCTTGAAACTTCATCACCCTAGCCCCATCTGTATTTTATGCCAGGTCTGTCTCCCTTAGAGACAGCAATGCCTAAACTTGACTAAGGAGATCCTCTTCCTCTCAGAAACCTTGCACACGCTTTGTCTTGTCCCAAACACATGCATCCATGGGGTGTGTGCCACAGTTTGTACATTTAGAAGTTAAGAGGTCTGGTTAACACCTAGTATTGCCAGATGATTGGGTATGGCCAGATAATACCCCTAGCCCCTTCTCTTCCTGCTCCCAAGTCCCATTCCATTGCCGCAGGTGTCATTCCTCCATGTTCCTCATTTTCCAGTTAACATGCATCTGTGGGGATGAGGAGAGAAGAAAACACCTCTTAGCAAGCTAAATTTAGCATAACCAGTTGCTAGCTTGGTTCTGCTGTCTGTAAAACTTTTTATTATTCCATATTTCCATTTAAAAACAAACAAATACAAAACCCTGAAGTTGACTTTACCAACCCTGAAGCGTCTGTGATTAACAACATTCTACCTCTAAGGTCATACCAAATTCACCTCATTTCAAGACACAATATTGTAAAAGTTGACAGCTGACGTTAGTGGATAGGACCTGTGAATCTCTTTCATCTTGTTTACAGTAGACTGGGACTGGGAGGTAGACTTACGCACACAATGCAGGCAAATCTAAATATATCCAGGAGTCTGGCTCATGGTTCATGAGAGCAAGCCAGTGGCAATAGGGTTCTCATTTAGCTTTTCAGTCTTAGCTTTTCAGACGTAATGTTTAATACAGTTTCCTTTGTTTAATTTAGTGTTTGTATTCATCTCTTCATTAGACTACAAATAAAGCTTTGCTTTAAGAAGCTTATTTTTAGTCTCTAATAATTTAGTCATTTAGCCCATATTAGGCCAAGACGGCGTGTTTTTCTTTGTGTGGCTGGTTGATAGCTGATATTTTTGGAATAATGGGCAGGAAAACTGAGGCTTTCATTTCTGGTTTCGAAACAAAGAAATGCTTACAATGATTATTTGGACAGATGAGGGGAAACAGTCTTCCTTGACATCCTTTGACAGATGTAGCTTCCTGTATGTGGAAGACAAAAGCACATGAATTGAATTGCACTCTGCGTTTGGCATAACTTCAAGCTATACTCTAATGTACACTTTGGCAAGAGTACATAAGTAGTTAGATGCTTGACAATCTTCCCTTCTCGTACTGATATATTTCATAAAATCTTTGCAAGAGAATGAAAAATGTCTTTTCTAAAATACTTGTCCTTGCTAATCACCAGTGCTACAGAATACTCTAAATGTTTGCCCTGTCCTGTGTATTCACTTCCAGGCTGCTCTAGATTCAACATGCTGTCTTTATAAAAGTGGCTGCATTTGAGAAACGCTTCTTGGGGTCAGGTTTTTTAAGGTTTCTTCTTATAATGGTTATTTTCTCATAATGGAAATCAGTGCCAGGCTGCCCCAAGTCACAGCTGTAGGGACATTTTTATGTAGGATAAATATGCAGCAAAATGGCATTTCAGTTGTGGATAACAGAAGAAGTGGACTTTTGAATGTTCGGAGCTGCCTGCATTGCCATGCAGATCCATCAGGTGCAAAGTGGTCTTAGAGCTGTCCTTTATTAGATGATCCTGTGTTACTTTTTACCATGTGAAAATGTAGCATGATGAACAGAAATATTTTAAAATAAAAGTTGACATTCTTCGGCTTCTTACAAAACTTCCAATTATTTAAAGTGGAATTTAAATACTTGCCTCCAACTTCCCTGGCTGGTTTTTCTTTCAGTATCTCTTGTCTGTCACATTTATTTAGTTGGAAGTCTGTTTGAAAGCATAGGTCATAGAATCATAGAGTTGGAAGAGACCACAAGGGCCATCCAGTCCAACCCCCTGCCAAGCAGGAAACACCTCCAAAGCATTCTTGACATATGACTTGTCAAGCCTCTGCTTAAAGACCTCCAAAGAAGGAGATTCCACCACACTCCTTGGCAGCAAATTACACTGTTGAACAGCTCTTACTGTCAGGAAGTTCTTGTAGAAAGAAAGGTCTCTTGTTTTGTTCTCATGTTTTGTCAGCAAACTACAGAACAAGAAGTACCAGCAATCAGAGGTGAGTAAGGTAGTGATTGCTTTATCAGTTGCCTAGACATTCAAGTTGCTGTTTCTGCAGTTAGAATGGCAGACTTTGACAGACCTGACACTCATTTTCAAAATGCATTGTGTGATTTGCATTTGCAAAGAATAATTCATTATCATTTGAAAATTCTTGGACCTCAAATTGATGTTGTACCCTTCTTGAAAGCTTGCAAAAAGCTATTATTGCATAATCCTTAAGTGAATCATTGTTTGTGCCACTCATAGAGCTGAAGCGGAGCTCAGAGGTCAGCCAGTCAAACCTCCTGCCGATGCAGAAAATGTACTACAACATAAAATCTGAATCCCAGATAGTAGGGTTAATTCCAGCACTCTGTAACGTTTGTTCCATGCTCTATCCCATAAGCTTAGGCTGGTGACGTAATACTCTACTTTCTTGAGCTTGGAGGAATGCATAAAATGCTATCCATGGGTAAAATGTCATCCATTGATATTTGAATGACCTTCCCTATATATGGTCACCCTTGGGAGGCTGAGGAAGAATGAACTTAGTTGCTGTAAGCCACAGGGCAGCCTTTTAAGAACTGTGAAGCTTGCAGTGTCTTGGAATCATAGAACTGTAGAGTTGGAAGGGACCATGAGAGTCATCTAGTCCAACCCCCTGCAATGCAGGAATCCTTTGCCCAATGTGGGGCTCTAACCAACAACCCTGAGATTGTAGTGTCTCATACTCTACTGACTGAGCTATCTTGGGAGGTCTATCATTGCTAAAGGATTTTTGGCCTCAGTGTGCAGTGTTACTTTTGTTAGAGAGCGGGTAACTTCAAAGGGTGGTGCTGTGGGTTTAACCACAGAACCTAGGGCTTGCCGATCAAAAGGTCGGCAGTTCAAATCCCCGCGACGGGGGCAGAAGTGGCTTAGTCATGCTGGCCACATGACCTGGAAGCTGTACACCGGCTCCCTCGGCCAATAAAGCGAGATGAGCGCTGCAACCCCAGAGTCGGTCACGACTGGACCTAATGGTCAGGGGTCCTTTTACCTTTACTTTTAACTTCATAGGAGAATTTTCTTTTCTTTTCAAATGTTTATGAAACTTGTATTTGGTGCAGACTTGACAAGTTTTAAGTTGAAATCCAGCTGTGTTTCCTTTCAGTGTTTATCACCAATTCCAAAAATACATCATATTGGATACAAAGGTTCCCTCCTTTCGATTGAGTGACCTTTGGATCCAACTCATTATACTTACCAAAACTGGAAAACTGCCTTCAAATAAGCTGGCTGCCTGGTTGACGATGAGCTGTGCAGAACCTTTTCAGTGGTGGCTCCCCATTTGTGGAATATCCTCCCTAGTAAGGTGCATCTGTCTCCCACATTATTAACTTTCAAGAGAAATTTAAAAACATTCCTTTTACTAAGGTATTTGATGGCAGAGATACACTGTAACCATTTTTTATAATATTTAAACTGCTTTTACCTGTTGTGTGTTTAATGTTTTATCATTGCTGTTTCTTATGCTCTGGGCTTTTCTCTACCTGCGTGGGGGGGGGGGGTGGGATGCAAATTGAATGAATGAATACCATGTCATTGTTAATGTTGACATTGTTGTGCACATGGCACTCCTTTGACAAAACCATAGAATATAGAAAAAATGAATCTACCGTATTTGCCATTCTGCACTCCTTTTTCAAGCTACCCCTGGCAGCCTCTGTTAGTGACTACAGTTGTTTACTGTCATAGAGTAAATGTTTTCCTCTTGTTTTAAGCCACGGGAACTATCTACCATATAGTTTGTTTGTTTGCTTGTTTGCTTTCTTGTTTGTTTGTTTTTCTAACTTGTGCTGAGCTTGAAAAACTTGACACATGCGGCTTCTGAGATAGGAGGGACTTGTTGTATTGTGGACTAGAATTCATTATTTATTGCATATTAAACTGAATGATGTCCACTCCCTTTTTATTTCCATTTCCTCATTATTATTTTGTTGCATGCGTGTATGTAATGTATTCTAAAATAAAAAGTTTTTAAAAAGAAAGTCGGATTGCATTTTTGATTGTGCTCTGTGCCGTGCAAAGATTACTAGGTAGTGGAAAGATTAGTCTTTTGTCTAACATTGAGATCTAGATTTCAGGAATGCTGCCAGATCAGACCAAAGGCCTATCTAGTTCACCATTCTATTTCCTACAGTGGTCAAACTGGTGACTGTGGGGAAACCCTTGATCTGGCAATTGCCTTCTAATGTTGTGCTTAGTGACTGGTATTCAGAGACATACTGTTTCTGGTCCTGGAGCTAGTCTATAGCTATCATAATGAGTAGCCATTGATATCCTTAGTCTCCATTAAAAAATCTTGCTAATTTAGCAGTACCGTGTTTCTCCTAAAATAAGACGTGCCTCTAAAATAAGCCATGGCACGATCTTTTAAAGGCAAAAATATATAAGACATCCCCCCAAAATAAGACATGCCGACCCAGCGGGAGCCGGCAAACGCAGCAGCGCGCGCCAAGCCCCAGCCCAGCGGGAGCGCCAGCACAGAGACGCGCCGAGCTCCGACTGAACGGGCCCCAGGACCCGGCAGCGGGCGGCACACGAAGCCGCAGGACCCGGCAGGAGCCGGCAGCAGCCCCAGCCACGACGCGCCGCACCGCCCGAAGCCCAGGGATCCGGCAGCGGGCTCAGCGGGCGGCGCGCGAAGTGGCAGTAGCCGGCAGGAGCCGGCAGCAGCCCCAGCCACGACGCGCCACACCGCCCGAAGCCCAGGGACCCGGCAGCGGGCTCAGCGGGCGGCGCGCGAAGTGGCAGTAGCCGGCAGGAGCCGGCAGCAGCCCCAGCCACGACGCGCCGCACCGCCCGAAGCCCAGGGACCCGGCAGCGGGCTCAGCGGGCGGCGCGCGAAGTGGCAGGAGCCGGCAGGAGCCGGCAGCAGCCCCAGCCACGACGCGCCGCACCGCCCGAAGCCCAGGGACCCGGCAGCGGGCTCAGCGGGCGGCGCGCGAAGTGGCAGTAGCCGGCAGGAGCCGGCAGCAGCCCCAGCCACGACGCACCACACCGCCCGAAGCCCAGGGACCCGGCAGCGGGCTCAGCGGGCGGCGCGCGAAGTGGCAGGAGCCGGCAGGAGTCGGCAGCAGCCCCAGCCACGACGCGCCGCACCGCCCGAAGCCCAGGGACCCGGCAGCGGGCTCAGCGGGCGGCGCAAGAAAGCCCCGTACCATGCTCAATAAAAAAATAAGACATCCCCCGAAAATAAGCCGCAATGTGTTTTTTTAGAGAAAAAATAAATATAAGACGTGTCTTATTTTGGGAGAAACACGGTATTTAGGAAAACTGTGTTTTGTAAGCTTGGTAATCGTTTGTTGTCAAGTTATTCCATTTCAAATGTAATCTTTGGACCGTAATATCTGTGATGTAATTTTTGCTGAAGATTCCAAAATGAGCTTTGACTATATGAAAGATTCTTAGCCTTCAGTTTGGAATATTAAAATTAAATCTGGCCATAAATGAACTGTTTATCTGTAGGAATGACCTCCCCCACCCCTTGTTAGGGCATGCATTTACTCAGCTTATATTTCAAACAGTGCCCACAAAATATCTGACGGGACCACCTTTCTGTAGGCAGATCAGGCCAGACTGAAGATATTGTGTAATATATTCTGCATTACTCTTGATCTGTCCAACTAAATGTGGGCAGGCAATATGAGAAATTAGGATAGATTGATCTGTCCATTTCATAATAATTTAGAAGGTCAGATGCTTTGGGAATTAGCTGCTGGATGACATAGACAAGGCTCACTTTATATTGCACTATATGCAACAATCAAGATAGTTATGAACTACTTTTAAAACAGTGTCAACTGCCAAGGGACTTTTTAACCTAAATGATTTCGGGAACTTGACATTTTGAAGTTCTGAGAACTTGGCTTTTAACTTGCTCTTGAATTGTCTGGGGGTTTTGGGGGGTGGGGAGTGAGTTATATGGTACTGCAAACAATAAAAATATGACTGACAAACTGATGATGCACCGGGAGGAGGGTTAACCCCCCCCTACCTGTGACACCACCACCCCTGAAAGATTCACCCCAGCTGCAGTGAGACTTTTAATAATCCTGCCACTGGCACCAATGGAAGCTTTTTTAAAAGCTTGATTTTGTTGTGGGGAGGGGGCAAGGGGAAGAGACTACAAGCCTGATGTTGGGTGCGGCTGCAGGATACATCTGGCCCTTAGGCCAGAGGTTTGCCACTCCTGGTATAAAGGCATTGTGGTATTGGGAGTTTCATTTTTAGTTGCTTTGCTAATGCTAGGATGGGATTCACATTTTTCACAGCTGCTGCAATTTGATTTTATTGGCTACTCACCCAGGACAACCAAGATTGGTAACCTTGTTGGTCACCATCAAGTCTGACTCCATTAGTTTACATATGAAGTTAGGAGATTTTGCCCCACTGTATTTCGTTGTACTCTTACTTTGAACTAAGTTTGTCATTTTATTGCCTACTCCCCCAGTTCGGAGAAATCATTTTGGGAATCTCGGCAGTCACCTTTTTCTTTTTACCTTGAATCATTTGAGGCCATCAGCAAACCACACTGCTCACCCCTGCGTAACGCAACACCATTTTATAAGCAAGTTAAACGGGCCAGCCCCAATACAAATCCTTTTTACATGTTTCCATTGTGACTACTGCTGATTTATTCCTGCTCTCTGTTTCCTGTTCTCTAACCAGCTACAGATTCATAAGAGGACCTGTACCCTTAGCCCAGGCATAGGGAAACTCAGCCCTCCAGATGTTTTGGGACTGTCATTACCATCATCCCTGACCACTGGTCCTGTTAGCTAGGGATGATCAGAGTTGTAGTCCACCTGCCTCTTGAGCCATATGCCGGCCTTTGATTTCACATTGGTAGTCAGTATTTCAAAACGGCACTTGTTTTCAAATCTGCTGTACAGGTACTGCTGAACTTTTGTTGAGGCCAATATGGTGTTGCTTAAGTACTGTCCTAAACTGGAAAGTGTTGTGAGTCATGACGAATGTGCTGGAAACTCAGAGTAACGAAATTGTCCCTTGGCTTCCTGACGTTTGCTCACAGAAGGCAAAGGGAAGAAGGCTGAACGAAATGATGGGACAGTCTTGTTTCACATGCCTGGCAACGGGTTTTGGCTGTCATTCATTACTTCTTCCCTTTTTCATGCTCAGTGGAATGTAGATGATTCTAGCTGAATTGTTAAATCTTCCATTTAAGCAAAAGGAGTACAAATGGGCATCTCTGTCATATAGCATGTCAGCACAGAGTGTCTGTTTGATTTATCGGAAGTGAAAACAAAGCCACAGCCACTTCCTTTTTTCTTTGTGGTTTAGTGTTGAGATGGGAGGGTGCAGACCACTAGACAGTGATGTGTATTTCAAATGAGGACATTTGACAATGCTAATCCAAGGGAAAAAGAAGAGGTTTTTTTTTAATCATGTGCCAGATTTTATACACGGTGCAAAGGATCCTTTGCTTACACCATAACAATATTGATCTCTGCTCTAGGACAGTTTAGCTACTCTAAAAAAATAATAGTAAACCCTGGAGAGAATACAAAATATGACTCATTTAGCTTGCTGACTAATTAATTGGTTAGACTCTTGCGTTAATATATGCTCTTGCGTGAATATATATCCTTGAAACCTTTTTAGTTTGTGCATATATATCCTTGCAACCTTTTTAGTTTGTGCATTAAGATTCCAGGATAATGCTGTAATATAGTTCATTTAGAAAGAAATTGAACTGTAAAAAGATCCTCACACCGTCCATCTTATTTTTAAGTCAGAAGAAAAACAGGGTTTTTTTAATAGAAAGAAAAACAGCTTGAATTTGCATGTGTTTAGCTTCTCGGGTGATAACTTATGAACTAGCGGAAGAGGAAGTTTTGAGTGTCAAAGAAAGTAATAAAGCAAATCAAACACCACTAAATACGCATAAATGCTTGATAGGGCAAATGGAAATACTGTAGGTATAGCACACCATCTCCTTTTGTGGTTTTAAGACATTTTACACCAGTATAAATACATCAGTACTGATGTTGCAGTGTACCAGCATATGTGACAGTTAAATATCTCTCTTAGTTTCCTACAGGCAACATTCACATACACTGCAGTTATTTTCTCTTTTTATCAAAGTAGAGTTGGGAGTGAATGTGATGCATCTTCATCATGCCACATTAGACTCCAAGGAGGAAACGAACACTGTCTCAGACACAAGCTATGCCTCTCCCCACAATGTGTTGTATGTGTAAGATCGTATCTCTTCTGAGAAAAGAAAAATGCATGCTGCTCTTGTGGTGGTTGCATCTTACGCATGGACAAAATGAGTGGAAGAAAGAGGCTGTTCATCTCTACCATTATAGTATTTGTTCCGGGAGAAAACAGACTTTCCTGTCCTAAAAACAGGACAGTTAAGGCATTTGCTTAACAAAAGATCCTGGCCCTTTTGCCGATACAGTACCAATGTTTCAATTTTCTTGAGGCAAATATCCACTCACCTGGCCAAGTGGGTAGCTTAGTTGCAGCTCCAAGCAGAAAGAAACTTATGCTGAATGCATACCCATGACACATAGGCAATGGTGATATTGCCAAAGAGTGGCCAACCTCTGAATTGCTTGAAGTTTAAGCAGGTAAATAAACCACCACCCTGACTTGAAATTTTCCCATCTATATCTGCCATCTCCCATACCCTTTTCATCCCCCAAAAATATTCTTGAGGCATGTATTAGTTTCTAAAAACAGCCGTCTGACTTAAGATAAGAAAATAATGTAATTGTAGTAAAAATCAGGCATAAATTTATTAATTTGGACAAGTAATATTAACCTGTTGGATGATGTAACTTCTTTCTGTGCTATGCTGTAATGATTAAACAGTTATGACTTAGATGGAGGGAAATTACCTATTCTAGAGCAAATAGGGCCTGTTGTGGTGTTTGCGTAGAGAAATGGTTGATTTGTAAACATTCTCCTTGTGACGTTCCCAAGTAGAGTCCGCTGTGGAATAGATAACTAATTTCCCTCCTAATTTCTCATATTGCCTGCCCACATTTAGTTGGTGGTTCTTCTTTGTATTACTTGCCAGAACAACCATATTCTTTGTGATATACTTGTGCTTCAGTAAAATCTGGAACCATGTGTGAGACAAGATTCGTCATCTTTGGAGTTTTGCTTTCACATTAAAAGTAACAACCTTTTGAAATCCATATCCAGTTATGAGGTAATGATGTGTCACTAAAGCTAATTGTTCAGATAAATGTTATCCAAATTTTGCTAGTCAATATGGCATTCTGATAGCTGCATATTAAGAATTGTTGATTATTTTTGCTTTCAGATTTCTGGAATGTGCTACAGCAGCAGTGTGCTAAAAGTGTACCATGTACTTTGTGTACCCAGTGGTGTGGCAAGAATATTTGCTTGGACTCTTGAACCAATTTTCTCATCTGTGGAGCCATCCAGTGAGATAAGAGTTGGAATGGGAGCAACTGTGGACATACAGAGGCAACAAAGGATGGAGCTATTGGATAGGCAAATCTTGATGTCTCAGTTTGCCCCGATGAGGCATCAAAGACAGCAGCAGGTAAAGAAAATACCATTTTGCCTGGGGGATTTAGCTTATTTGTGGAGCGTAATTTGTTTTATCTAGATCGAGGGACACACAAGCATCCTTGAAGCAGCCCCCAAAAGAGTCAAGGCTTTCTATGCATTTGAAACCATTGCACATCTTCAAGGATACTTGAGAAGTACCCCCCATAATGTCCCCTTTCCCCTGCCCCAAGGCTCCCCAAAAATGTGTATTGGTGTAGGGGCATGGCAGAGGGTGGCGGTGGTGGTGGGGTCTCCCTGGCAGAGCTTCTTTTCCTCCTAGACTAGAGGCTGAACTTGGGACTATACAGGGCTCAGCAGCCACAGCAGTGGGGGAAAAAGCATGTGTTGTTCCCACTAAGGTGAAAGCAGCTGCTTGTGGGAGTGGACATTTTGCATAGCAGATCTGTGTTTGCATAGTGAAAGGTTAACCTGCCTGTGTTATCTATAGGTACTTAGAAATATCTATAGTTAAGGGTGAACTGAAGGGCTGCTTTTCTAAGCTTTGGATTTGAAATTTGGCATGCCAGGTGCAAAAAGAGATAGTAAAACTAGGGGTGACTATTTCAGGGGCAAAAGTTTATGGACATTTGGGGAGAGGGCTATATTTTGGCTCAGAGATTTGACAACAGAGCTCCTCTCAGTGGCTGGCCTCTAGTTGATACTGTGCACCCGAACACCCGGTTGTTGTTGTTTAGTCGTTTAGTCGTGTCCGACTCTTCGTGACCCCATGGACCATAGCACGCCAGGCACTCCTGTCTTGCACTGCCTCCCGTAGTTTGGTCAAACTCATGTTCTTAGCTTCGAGAACACTGTCCAACCATCTTGTCCTCTGTCGTCCCCTTCTCCTAGTGCCCTCAATCTTTCCCAACATCAGGGTCTTTTCCAAGGATTCTTCTCTTCTCATGAGGTGGCCAAAGTATTGGAGCCTCAGCTTCACGATCTGTCCTTCCAGGGAGCACTCAGGGCTGATTTCCTTAAGAATTGATAGGTTTGATCTTCTTGCAGTCCATGGGACTCTCAAGAGCCTCCTCCAGCACCATAATTCAAAAGCATCAATTCTTCGGCGATCAGCCTTCTTTATGGTCCAGCTCTCACTTCCATACATCACTACTGGGAAAACCATAGCTTTAACTATACGGACCTTTGTCGGCAAGGTGATGTCTCTGCTTTTTAAGATGCTGTCTAGGTTTGTCATTGCTTTTCTCCCAAGAAGCAGGCGTCTTTTAATTTCGTGACTGCTGTCACCATCTGCAGTGATCAAGGAGCCCAAGAAAGTAAAATCTCTCACTGCCTCCATTTCTTCCCCTTCTATTTGCCAGGAGGTGATGGGACCAGTGGCCATGATCTTGGTTTTTTTGATGTTCAGCTTCAGACCATATTTTGCGCTCTCCTCTTTCACCCTCATTAAAAGGTTCTTTAATTCCTCCTCACTTTCTGCCATCAAGGTTGTGTCATCTGCATATCTGAGGTTGTTGATATTTCTTCCGGCAATCTTAATTCCTGCTTGGGATTCATCTAGTCCAGCCTTTCGCATGATGAATTCTGCATATAAGTTAAATAAGCAGGGAGACAATATACAACCTTGTCGTACTCCTTTCCCAATTTTGAACCAATCAGTTGTTCCATATCCAGTTCTAACTGTAGCTTCTTGTCCCACATAGAGATTTCTCAGGAGACAGATGAGGTGATCAGGCACTCCCATTTCTTTAAGAACTTGCCATAGTTTGCTGTGGTCGACACAGTCAAAGGCTTTTGCATAGTCAATGAAGCAGAAGTAGACGTTTTTCTGGAACTCTCTAGCTTTCTCCATAATCCAGGTAGTTCCGGTAGTCCCTCTGAAATGAATCGACCCTATGATGTAGCAAGGGGCATTGTTGGAGGAAAATAGCTAGGGGCCCTTCCAAGCATTCTCCAAGTGGCCCTTGACCCTGCAGGAAGTGGTGGAGAGGGCCCCCTAAGTGTACTTTCTCAGGTCTTTAATGATTTTTCCCCTTTCCCTCATTCAAAGAGGTAGAAGGATTAAGACTAGTTGAAACATATAAGAAACATGATAAAAAGTTAATAGGTCTAAATACCTTATGCAAATATAAGTACACTCCAAAACATGACCAGCAACATATGTTCAACTTGATTGCGTATGGCCTGCAGATGCACAGTTGTAATATAAAGTAGACCTCTCTATTATTCATTTCCATTTTATTGTGCACAATTCGCATTGATGGTGTTTAATTTTTCTTCTGAAGAACTTTCCCCATTGCATGATATTAGGCCAATATGGACTGAGAACCCTCTCCTGTTATCTGTCATCTCTTGATATAAGTGGCATGACATTCAAAGAGGGGGCATGAGCAAGACCCACATCTTCTTGACTAGCCCAAACTTGGAGGGAAATTTGTGCCTTCAGTGGGTCAGTATATACCCTGGAGTAGCTGCCAGATAGGTTTGCATAAACTTTTTTGTGGGCAGTGTCTTCTGCAATGCTTGTATCCAGGTGGCGAAACCACCTACACACTTCCCCTTACAAATACATTTTCAGGGGGCTCTTCTTCTTTAATTTGCTCAATTTCCCAATGTTCTCCTTCCCACTGACTGTCTTGACCAACAGCGTTCTTTCCAATAGGAACCAAGATCTAAATGAAAGCAGAGATATGAAAAGTAAGATTGCCATAGCAACTGCACACAACCCCTTTAACATGAAGAATATTTGTGAAACTCTGGCAAGGTGTTTAAATTGGTTGATTTATTTTCTCCCTCTGTAGACATTGTCTGTATTCTTCCATTGTTGGTTAACAATCTGTCTGCATTTCTATTGTGAGATATATAAGCTTTAAGGTAGGTTGGAAAAACTGGTTCAACAGTGTTTGTCTGTTTTTTAGACAACGGTCATATGATCAATCTGTTCCCAAGCTTTGTGTTTGGTTCGAAATAAAAACAGTGGTCAGACACTTTCCAACTTTGCTTTACCAGATTGCTTCGTAAATATATAAATCCATGGCATCGCAGCATTTGGTATCATCCAATCTCAAAAGTATATCAAAGAGTTTGAAAAAGCACAGAAAACGGGAACCAGAATGATAAAGAGATTATTTTGGGGGCTTCTTTGTTTAGAAAACTGAAAAGAGGGCAGAACAAATGGTATGGTAGATGTTTGGAACTAAAAATTCAGGAGCTTTCCCTCTGATTTCCTGAACTTAGTATATTTCTGCAATTTGGCAGGCAGCATCAGCCCAAGAGGAGCTCCTATTATAGCTGTAGGTTTCATCCAATTCTGCCTAACAGAAGAATGTTATAGCCATTTTGTTATTTCCTCATAATAGTGAATGGGGAAACGTGAAGTGTTGGATTTTCCAAACTGGGATTTAGACCCAAGATTAAACTGGCAGCTTCCAAATCAGTCCAAACCAAATTGGGCTGTTTTCCTTAGCACTGAATCAGGACCTGAAGTGAGTATTGTTGTCTGAGTATAACCCCCCCCTTTTTTTACTTTGTTTGCTAAGGGATCAATGTTCCTATTCAGTTCTAAAGCATATATTTGCCCTGATTTGTTAAATTTTCAAATAGAGGAGCAAATCCAGCTGCACAATGTCTCTTCCCCATTCTAGTCCTATGATGTGGGGAATGGTCATTATGCTACTCATAGTGAATTTGGGAAAGTGTGAGTAGCACACTTAAAGAATAAAATCTGGTTGGCTTCATGATCTAGGAAGGCTCTGCAAAAGGTTAGTGATATGCCGACAGCTGTTCAAAGCTCCTGGCTGGAAGTCTGTTATTTGGTCACTCCATTAGGGTTTTTCCCTATTTTAATCTGAAGAAGAGATTTGAGGAGTTCTTTCCACAGACTTGAGACTTAAGGTTCATGAATATCTGTTGCCTTATTCAAAGAGCTGTCACCCCTTTCTTAGGAACTGATGTGTAATGGTCTGGTTCACATGACACATTAAACCATATTTGAAAATAATACATGCTGCTCATTCATGCCCACTTTGCTTCCTCCTGCCTTTCCCCAGCGAGGAGGAAACAAACTGCAGCACAGGCTTAGCATTACGTGTGAACAAGCATTTGTGTTTTGTTTCCCTCCAAGCAAAGCATGAGCAGAAACCAAGGGTGTTTCTTCACGTAGGACTTGTGGTTTGTTTGAGGGAAATGAACCGTGAGCACTCGTTCACTTGTAATGCTAAGCCCAGTGCTGTAATTGCAGGTGCATCAAACTATTGTTTATTTTAACTACGAGTTATCATGACATGCGAACTGGCTCAACATCTTTTTGTGTCAACCTACTGTTGGTTGGAGCAGTCATTTGACCAAGTTTTGTTTTGTTTTGTTATAACAATCTTTTCTTTCATTATTAACTTATGTGTAGAAAAATAACAGGAATGAGTTAATGGCCAGAATTCTAGTTACAGGTAGGTAGCCGTGTTGGTCTGAGTCGAAACAAAATAAAAAAAATTCCTTCAGTAGCACCTTAAAGACCAACTAAGTTTTTATTTTGGTATGAGCTTTCGTGGTATCTGATGAAGTGTGCATGCACACGAAAGCTCATACCAAAATAAAAACTTAGTTGGTCTTTAAGGTGCTACTGAAGGAATTTTTTTTATTTTGTTAATGGCCAGAAGTTTGTTCTTTTTTCTTTAGCACCGTTATCCCGTTTTTATTCTTCTTTCCCATTGATATCATGCCCCCTTCTAGAGTCATTGCTAAGCCATCATAGGGCAAGGAGGTGTGGGAAGTATTTTTTCTTAATGCCTGACTTAACAGCAGTACCCCAGGCTGACAACTCTTGTCACCTGAGGTGCCTTAGCTAAGCATGCCAGCGATAAAATCAGTTTCTCAAACACTCCTCCTACCCTTGTTTCCTTTATATTAACTGATCATATGGTGGTAAATGAAGGTCACAGTTTGGAGGATGTTTCACAGGCACAGGAAGCGGAGCATTTGATGTCTCAATAATAAGAATAAATAGTTTGGATTTGTATAGTATCCAGTTTAAACGGCATCTTGCACTGAGATGCGTCTTGCACGAACATGGTCCATCTTTAATCAGCAGGTCAGCAAATGCACCTTGTTGCCCAGGCTTTCATGGGGTTGAGTTTTAGTTGACTCTACCCAATGTACTGTATGGGTGCACTGCTGTGTTTCCGGTGATTTTAGGTTCTGTAGTTCTTATACTTTGTTATCTTTGATGTAACCTGCCCTATGTTCTTTGGGTTCTTGACATACATTATCTCAGGAAATCTTACACCAGCCCTGTAAGAAACTAAGAGATAGTGGCTTTCCAAAGAGTTCGAGGCAGAGGCAAGTTTAGAACTTCTGGGTTCAAATTGTTCCTTATTTGTTTTTAGACTCAAATAACCTGCTAAAATGATAACATGACACGACCTGCCTTCTCTTCTTTTGCAATTTAAGATTGTCTGTTCATAGACGTAAGACTATCTTAGCTGGGACACACACATTTTGTAATTATTTGTCTGAAGAAACTCAACTGGCCATTTCCTCCTCCTCCTTCCCCCCTCCTCATGTTTAAGATATTTGTAAAGCAAATTTTATTCTAGGGGACTTTTTGCCTCTCAGAATGTCACACAGTTGAAGTTAAGTACAGTATATGTTAGTCATATATTATATTTTTAATTTTATTCCTATCTTGCTTTCTTGGAAGATACAAGCCCACAATGCAGAAATACATAAAACTAACCAATACAGTTAAAAACCTGGTGAGGTAATAGAGTTCCTGAAATCAGTAATGCGCAGGATGAGGGGACAGTAAAGGCAACTGCTGTTCTTAGCAGTTCTCTCTAAAAAAAACTATTTTTTAAAAAATCACCTGCTCACCAACTCATAAAAATCTTCATATAAATCTTTCTATAAAGAAAAAGGTTATAGAGGTAAGAACAGAATTAGTATCTTTACAGCACAGACCTGTGCATCTTTCCTCACAAGTAAGACCCATTTTGTTCAGTGGGTCTTTTCCCCAGAGCAGCGTGTAGAATTGCAGCCTTTATGTAGCCTCTTTTTCTCAGTGCTAAATAAGAGGGATATTCGTCTTTCGTTAATTCTGCACAGCTGCAGAGAGTGATAGGACCTGATTTTGCTCATCTTTACTAATGACTTGTATTTTTACTCATTTCTGAAAGCTGTTGGAATTTTTTTTAATGAGGCAGGCTATTAAAGCTCCAAATCAACCAGCTGTTCTTCACAGTAGAGAAAATAGAAAGGCACTAATTGAACTTAAGAGAACCGAGGTTTCTGTGCTGCTCATTCCCAAGTTATTTTCAGGCTATCTGAATGGGGCGGAGAGAGAGAGACAGACACAAGAATACACAAGAATACACACACACACACAGAGAGAGAGAGAGGTTCAAGTCTTTCTTATTTCAGGGGGAGGGGGGAGCGTTCATTAAATTGTGGTGTACGTAGCACCCTCCAGTAACCTGACACTAATATACCACATTGTTAGCATGACTGTTCCTAATTATTTTAGTGCAACTTCAGTAATATTTATCTCAAATCCTTTCAAAGCTCTATGAATTAGGTCCTTATTTTTTCTCTTTCAAAGATGGAGAGCACTAAATGACAATGACTGTGTTTGCACACCCTAGTAAACCATAGTTAAGTATTTACCATGCGTGAGCCAATCACAGCTGAACTAGAGATTAGGGTTTGTTTCACTTCAAACACACTATTATTGGTGAGCCAAGAACAAACTTTGGGTTGTCGTTGTTATTTGTTTGGAGTGAAAGAAAACTACGATCAGTCACTCGGACAGAACACCCAGCTGGGAATTGTGGGGTTTTCCTCTGTGTTAGTAAAAAGGAACAAAATAGCACAGATTGGTGTATTAATGGTAAACAATTACTTGTAACTCTGTGATGTGCAAAGTGGGCATTCTGAAACTTTACTTTGTCATATCTGCCAACCTAAGGCCCTGGTGCTGCTGACATGATGGCATCCATGTTTTGTCCCCCCCCCCCTGTGACATGTGCCATAGTTAGGATTATTTGAGCCTACGTATAAGGCAGAACAAGTCTTAAGATTAGGCCATCCATTTAAAATAAGACTGAAAAGGAACATTAAGTTACTTTTTAATTCAGGCAAGCCATTAGACAGCAGAGGGAAGAAAAATCACCACCCAAAGGAAAACAAAAACAATCAAAGTAGACAAAAATAGATTCCTTTTAAGAAGGAACCTTGCTGAGAAACACGACTAGTAGGCTCAGCAGGAAGGAAACCACATTCCTATAGAAACAGGAAAGGAAGGAATCTTGTCACAAATCTAAGAGGAAGGGAGAATAAACCCAGTCTGCCTCTGAGATATACATACGCACACCATGGGGAATAATTAAAACTAAGTTCTTAAAAATAATCAGATATTTTTCAAGGACCTTCTAACTAATGTAGACCAGAACTTGTCACTAGTGGAAGTGAGGTGCCAGTTCAGTGATGCAGATGCTAAAAATAACAGGAAGAGTTAAGGTAAAGAAAATGGTAGAATACGCCTGCTTGCTTGCAAATCTGGGGGGAAATGGACATAGCAACTTTTAATGAGGTCAGATTTGCTAAAGAAGATAAAGGAATTGCTGGTGCCACCTAGGTAGAAGTTGCTTCAGATTTATTTCTAGTAAATAGGCTCTTAAAACAATCACAATGCCCTTATTTGCACATAGTGCCCAATGAAATTGTGGTGTAGCATGAACAAGCAAATGTGTAGGCTCTCAGAGAGGAGATTGTCACCATTTTGCTCCTCCTTGGTCATTTTCCTGCTGCACTGATCTAAACCATGATTTTGCCTTAGCTTGCCATCTGAACCTGAGCTTGCTTGCTTTATTTATGAATGAATGAATGAATTTATAATCTGCGCATTCTTAAAAATATAGCAAGACAAAATACAATATACACCAATAAAAATTTAAAAAGATCCGTAAAAACATTAAAAACATAAAAAATACTGGGTTTTTTTATTTTAAAAATAATATTGTAAGTGCCTGTGAAAAGAAAAGAAAAGTTTTCAAAAGAAAGAAGGGGTGGTGGTTCACAGGGCAGGGATTACCATGCTACAATGAAGTCTTACACCCTGGTGATGATCAACCAAACCTCAGTCCCCCATTAGAGTCTTTTAATGATTGAGGTGGAACATAAGGAATCAGACAGTGCTTAGCTTTGCTAGACAAGCCATGAGCTGTAAACCATAGGACAAACCTTGGTTACAACTTATGGTTTGTTTGGAGGAAGCTAAATGAGCCCCAGGTTTGGATAACACACTTAAGTCAAATTGTGGCTTAGAACAGCGCTTCAATAGAATGGCCAGGGAAGAGCTATGGGACTGCTATTATTAGTAACACTACTACTACTACTACTACTACTACCCAAAGCCACAGTTATTTGTAAGAGAAAGTGACTAACTACTACTAGTAGTAGTAGTACCGTGTTTCTCATATTTTAAGGCATCCCTACAAAATAAGGCATGGCAGGATTTTCCTGAGGTGGAAAAATATAAGGCATACCTCAAAAATAAGCCGTACCGGGTGGTGGGAGCAGGTCTGTGGCAAAGAAGGGTTGCTGCTGCCGCGTTAACCCCCGGGACCTGGCTGCAGCCTCAGCGCGCAGCCCCAGAACCCGTCTGCAGCCTTTGCGCACCGCACGCGGACACCCGGGACCCGTCTGCAGCCGCAGCGCGCGCAGCCCCAATACCCGGCTGCAGCCTTTGCGCACCGTGCGCGGACACCCGGGACCCGGCTGTAGCCTCAGCGCGCAGCCCCAGGACCCGGCTGCAGCCTTTGCGTGCGGACACCTGGGACCCGGCTGCAGCCTTTGCCTGCCGCGCGCGCAGCCCCAGGACCCGGCTGCAGCCTTTGCCTGCCGTGCGCGCAGCCCCAGGACCCGGCTGCAGCCTTTGTGCACCGTGCGCGGACACCCGGGACCCGGCTGTAGCCTCAGCGCGCAGCCCCAGGACCCGGCTGCAGCCTTTGCGTGCGGACACCTGGGACCCGGCTGCAGCCTTTGCCTGCCACGCGCGCAGCCCCAGGACCCGGCTGCAGCCTTTGCCTGCCGTGCGCGCAGCCCCAGGACCCGGCTGCAGCCTTTGCGCACCGCGCGTGGACACCCGAGACCCGGCTGCAGCCTCAGCGCGCAGCCCCGGGACCCGGCTACAGCCTTTGCCTGCTGCGCGCACAGCCCCAGGACCCGGCTGCAGCCTTTGCCTGCCGCGGGCGAAGACCCGGTGGGAGCAGGTCTGTGGTCTGTACAGATACCGGTACCGGTACTTAATTAAAAAATAAGACATCCCTTGAAAATAAGCCATGCTGTGTGTTTTTCAGGAAAAAATAAATATAAGACGTGTCTTATAATATGAGAAACACGGTAGTTAGTCACTTTCTCTTACAAATAACTGTGACTTTGGGTGCGAATTCCATGTTGCAGGCTTAGTTTCTATATGTAGAGAGGTTGTTAAGCCTGAATAGCAGATGAATGTACAGACACATCAACATAGTAATGGTACTTGACAGGGTTTTATAATGAAGCGGTATATAATTTTTATGAAATAAATAGATGCTTCTTCTGGAGCACCTTGAAATCTGAAATTTGGTGTTCAAGCCTCCAGTTATTAGAATATTTTAAAAGAAGAACAGTTGTACATCACTGCCTTGATCAGAAGAATATGAAGGTACCTCTATACCAGCTGGAAAGCTGACATTTGGTATACACACAGAGCAAGACTCAATGATTACTAGAAAATTCTAAAGATAGCGCATTTTAGGGTTTGGAATTAGCAAGGCGTCTGAAGATTCTCCATTTGTGAGCACCTCAAAAAGACTGGGTGCCATTCTTTGCGCCTGCCTCACACTCAAGGATTACTGAAATGCATGTCCTTTGAAACGTCAAAGTATATGTTAAGGATAGGCTCTATATGTTAAGGAGTTTAACAATAAAGAGTAGAGTGTTTTGAAAATGGTACAAATATTTTTATTGTAAACACCAAATTGAACATGTTATAACAATTTCTGCTTAAAAAGTGATATTGACAATGTGTCCCTTATGTTAATAATAATAATAATAATAATAATAATAATAATAATAATATATTAATAATAATATTAATATTATTATTATTATTATTATTAATATTATTTCCTCAGCTACTCTGGGCGGCTCCCAACAGAACAATAAAACACAATAAAATATAAAGCATTAAAAACTTCCCTAATCAGGGCTGCCTTCAGGTGTTTATTTCCTTGACATCTGATTGGAGGGCATTCCACAGGTTGGGCGTCACCACCAAGAAGGTCCTCTGCCTGGTTCTCTGTAACCTGACTTCTCACAGTGAGGGAACCACCAGAAGGCCCTCAGAGCTGGACCTCAGTGTATTAGTTAATGCTTATCAAAATTATAAATCAAAAGTGTTGCCACCCCCCCCCCCCAAAATGGTTCTGTTTTGGTGCCCACAACCCAGGTCCCAAGAGCCATTTGGCTCCTAGCTATTCTCCTATCCCTCTTTCAAACGCTGCTCACTTTACACATAATGGTCAAAACTATGGAAATTTTATCTCATACTGCATGCCAGCCCTCCAGTATCAAACAAGCTAAAACAATATGGAATGGAATGTTTGACACTGCAACAAACATTAGTCAACCTTAGGATGGATATTACCATTGGCAGTTAGGGATGTTAAACTACTTTCAGAAGACAAGGTTTATTTTGAGGTACATTTTACATCATTCTTACAAAATAAAAAAATTCATTCCAGTAGCACCTTAGAGACCAACTAAGTTTGTCATTGGTATGAGCTTTGTATCTGAAGAATTGTGCATGCACACGAAAGCTCATACCAATGACAAACTTAGTTGGTCTCTAAGGTGCTACTGGAAGGAATTCTTTTATTTTGTTTCAACTACGGCAGACCAACACGGCTACCTACCTGTAACTATCATTCTAACAAGTTTTCTGACCAGTCTTCATGTATTTATTTTTTCATTTCCCATTTCTCATGATAAAATAAATTCAAAGCGGTTTACAAAAGAAAATGCAACAAGTTAACAATAGAAACACTGTGAATGATTGAAATCAATTTTCTACATTAAAACCAAGAGTGCAATAAAAGAAACAGGGATACAGATTTAATCCACACACTAATGGGTCTGTGAAATAATAATAATAATAATGTTTCACTCATACACATGAAGCTTAAAGGCAAGAATCCAGCCAACCTCTCTAGGGAGAGTGTTCCACAAGCTGGGTGTCACAATAGAAAATACCCTGTCTCACAGTCATGCTTCTGAATCTAGTGGGACGCATAGTAGGGCCTCCAACGAAGATGACATGGTATAGACAGGATGATATGGAAAGAGGCAGTCCTTTAATATCCTGGTCTCAAACCATGTAATGCTTCATTTTGTGTGGTAGAGATTGATTTCCTCTTCAGTCGTAACGGTCGTTTTGCCAGTTTTCTATTTAAACAATAGCAATTTCGGGGATATTTGTTTACAGGGTGGAATGATCAACTGGAATCGTCTCTTTCCTACTTTACGCCATCGACGGAATGCAAACTATCAGGATAATCACCAGACGGAACAGGAGGTGCTACCTCCGGCTGAAGTTTCTGAAGAACAGGTAAGGATACGTGTGATTGTGTTGGTGATGGAGAGAGCCAACATGGTTATGTGGCATATTACTCAATTCTGTTTAATTAAGGGCACTTCTATGGCTTCCCATGCTCCCTTCCTAGCACCGTAGTACCCAATCGGAGAACAGAAAGTTGATTATGGGAATTTTGCATTGTCTGTTCCCACTGTGGTTCCTGTCAGCCACAGGGAGCAGGTTTTGTGTAGCCGGTGTAGGACACCGAAGTGCGCACACACAGCAGAACAACAAAAGGTACAGTGGCCTTTCCTTCCTTTCTTACAAGCATTAGATTTGAAAGTATACAGGCCAAAGATTGGAATTGCATGAGACAATTTTAGGAGAGCCGAGTAGCACTTGGATCCAGTGGAGACCATGGGTGGTGGGGTGGACAGGCTCATTGGTGGAAAGAAAAGCAGGCCAGGAGCCAAATGACAGTTGATGAGCTGGTGTGGGGGTTGCCTGACTCACCTGTCCCTCTGATTCATTTCTATAACTGGATAAGAAAAAATGAAAATCAGGACTGTGACAAATACTGATCATTCTCTGTTCTTTAAAAGTACACATGCCATCAGTCTGGAAATGTTGATTCATTTAGAAATTCATTTTCTGATTTAAACATGTCCATTCCACCGTGCAAAGCAGTAGGCCCATCTATATCTTAACAGCAACAGCACTCCCTGAATACCTGCAATTAAATGCACACGGTTCATCAAAAGCCAATGGCCCTTCTTCCTTTTGTTATGAGCATTGGAGCTGGAACTGTCTGCATTAGAATGACAACTCTGTTTACAGCGGGTTTAGTTAAGGGCCTTATTAAATGTTCCTTGGAAACACAGGTAGCACACCCCTGACACATTTTGCAGTCCAACATGGTTTTACATTTGCTTCCAACTGAGAACTTGGATAATGACAGCTTTATTGTGATAAGGAAGTAGATTCCAAACTGTGGGGAACCTTATTTTAAAAAGTGTTTCCTCCAATTTCAAGATTTTCGTACAGTGCATCTCTGAAACCAAATTCAAATGTTCCCTTTTTGAGGCAATACACTTCTTCAGTTTAAACCAGGGTGGGCGGGGGCAACCGCTCCATGTGAAAATTTCACTGTCTCAGAACGTAGCACTTAAGAGAAAAGACCTAAAAACTAAGGCTGGGTTCTCACACTTTTCTGTTGGTGTGGTAACCACTTCAGTGCCCCCCTTCCCTTTTGACTAACAGTGAAAAGCCCCAGATCACATTAGATAAGACTTCTCCTTTTCTTTCCCAGCATCAGCCTCCAGAAACTTGTTTAACACAGGCATGGACAAGGAGCCACAGAGTGGTTTCCTCCCATATGGCAGCCAAAGCCCTATCTTGTAGTATATTTACCTTTTCTTAATCATTTTTTTAAAGCATGCAATTATCTTGACTGCTTAGCTGAAATTCCAGATAAAGACCTCTTTCTGTCTCTTTCCTTTTCTGCTAGGTAGCACGGCTCATGGAAATGGGATTTTCCCGACTGGATGCTCTGGAAGCTTTGAGGGCTTCAAATAATGACCTTAACGTAGCCACCAACTTTCTGCTCCAGCACTGAGTAGTGTGCCTGCACGAAAGACTTGACTTTTCATGTTTGGTGTGCTGCCCAGAAGAAGACTTCAGCCATTTACTGGATAGACTACTGAATGTCTAAATCTAGAAGAATAAGCTGACTCTTCACATGTGACATATCAGAGCAGAAATGATGGATGGCACTGGGAATATCTGACTCTTGAATGGTGATTTGTACTGGCCAGATTGCACTTGAAGAGTACTTTCAATCATACAAATAGGTTGTATTCAATATTTATTTTGACAAATTCTGTGGTCCCCCCCCCAAAAAAAAACACACACAACAACAACACAAAATCAGCATAAAATATATTACCATTCCTAATAACTAGGAACAGGAGGAAACAAAAAAGTGTGTACTATGGCTCTTTTTGTAAAAAATAATAATACAGGCTTTCCAATCTTGGATCATTTTCCTTTTTCTAATCTTTCCTTTTTCTAATCTTTGAATATTTCTTTCATCTCCTTCATCACAACTTTAAAAAATGTGAAGAATTACTTAGCCATGTGATTTCATTAAAGGGAGAGAGGATTTTGATGTTCTTGTTCAGAGGAGTCTGTTAACATTTATGAAAAATGTTAATCTCCATTCTACCTTTCTCAACCTTTAAGTCATCCATGTAGCTAAACAGGAATACCTAAAAAAAATAAGAGCAATATTGGGAAGTCACAGTAGATTGACCATATACATCTAATAAAAATGGTTATAATTAACTGAAAATAGGGGAATAGGGGAAATAAAAATGAACTAGTTGGTAACAACTGCACTCACCACATTTTTTCATAATATCTCAGGTTTCTAAGAAAACATGGATCAGGAATAGAACACTAGATAGAAATAATGTATCATTAGTATTCTGCTGGTGGATTTTAACTGAAAATAGGTTGCACAGCAGACACAACTATTGTTGCCTCTTGTCACTTTTTAAAGGGAAAAGAAGAAGGGTGGGCAAGTATTGGATTAAAGATGAGTCGCTGTCTGAAAGGTTGAAGGCTAGGCATGTTGGTATGTGCTTTGCTCTGTATCTTAACCAAGGAAGAAGTACCAGAGCTAAAGCCCACCTGTAGCTTAGGCATTCTAGGTGGAATCTTTGCATCCTAATGCCAGACAGATATGAGCTACTTGTGATTACTCAGGAACTCTATCCATGCTGCAAGGTATTGTTTTGTTTTTTTCTGTGACTGAGTACTGGCATTCAGAGAACGTTGTGTATGAGTCACAGTGAATCTTGGCTCAAATCAATACACACCTAGGCTACATATATGCACACTGTCTATGGGCTGGATCCAGATCAGATCGCCTTTATTGACCCGAGGGCTACATTCACTCTTGGCCAACCCTCCAGGGGCCATATGGCAGAAGTAGGTGTGACCACCCCATGTTCCTGTGTTTCTGCGTGCTCACATGTAAATAGGTGCACATCGCCCATCTCCTCGGCTGACCTGCACAAATCACAAAGAGAGGGTTTGCTCTCTTCATGCTCAACAAACAATTGATCTGATTACGAGGAAAGGGGCAAGTTGAATCCCCATCAAGGTGCTGGACTGGGTATAAATCTTTCTGCCCACTCAAGTGCTATGTCAACTTTTTTTCTTTTCATTACTTCCAAAATCTGTCGGGTCTTGGGGGAGGGGGTGGGCAAAAAAAAAAGCTTGGGTGGCCTAATACATTCACTGTGCCTGGGATTGATCACTCATGGCTTAGATCTACAAATGCTTTTTAAATGGTTGACTTTAAGGTTCTGTGCCACCTTGAAGGCTAGCTTATGCCATAATAAATTTCTTTGAATGCCACAGCAACTAATGCTGCTTCCCTTCTCGAATCTTCTTGAAATAATAATTTTTTTAAAATGCCTATAATAGCCACATCATATCAGGGGTGTATGCAGAACTTTTGAGCCATAATTTATTAATATTTCTGGGTAGCCTTTTAACCAATTCAAGCCTTCTGTATCCCAGTCACAGTCACAGTTAAACAAAAATATGAATATGACCATTGTTAGCATAGAATGAAAACTGTGAAAACAGCATCCTCCTCCTTTCAAATAAGCCTGCATGGTGTTTCTCACGTTTTTCAAATACTGCGGTTTGTCGACTGTACATCGTTATCTTGGTGATCTTTCAGGTTTCAATGACGGCTGCTTGCAGTCTCCTGTGTAGTTATGGCATATCTAATTTCAGGATCACACCCTTTAGGGTGTGTGTTTTGCTGAAAAAGATTTATAGCAAAAGCAAGTGAGAAGAAAAAAAATCAACTGTTCAGAAAACACCATCAACAATCTTACTTGTAATTTATCGTACAGCAATTGGGTTAATGGACCACTATAGGGATTTCTTGATTAAAATGTTTTTTATTATTTTATTTGAAGATTTTTCAGTTACCAGAGAACAATAAGCAATAAGAACAAAAAGCAATGTTTCATTTCTATAACCATTTGTTCCCAGTTTAACCCATATTTGCTTAAATTCTCTTTCTGAATGAGCAGAAATCAAATCTAATCTATAATAGTGCTCAGTCTTGCTGCAGGAGTGAGGAAAAAGATTGTACACATATTTTCTAGAGCTGGTTTTCTTTCTGAGAAGGAGAAAAATAGAGACTGCAATAAAACAAAGAAATGTTTCATATTTTTCATTTAACTTACCATACACATTAAAATTCCGTAACTGTGAAATGCTTATGCTTAATGAAAAACAACAAGGGAAAGGAGTTTAAAAGCATGGTGATCACATACATCTACAATCATATATAGTTGAAGTAACTACACTGTTCACAGGAGGTTTTGTTTGCCAAATCAAGAATAGTGATTTGTACCTTTATAGAGTAGCCATCTTCTGGGTCAGCCACATATTTCTATGTAAGAATTTCATACTGAACAGGAATACCATATTAATGTATTGCTAGGCTGGACCAGAAGTCCATTGAAAGGGGGAAATTACAGCCCTCCCAAATCAATCTCTCGGCAAATTGGACTACTCACCTGAGCAAGTGACAGTGCCATTTGGGAAGTCCCAGCTACCTGGAGTGAGGCTGAAGGACAATGCTAGTGAAATAGAGATAATGCAGGCCACTGATGTATATGCTTGCTTTTGGCCCGGAATCAGGACACAACTGGGCAAGTTTGAATCCTATGAACCACCTGGGAAACTCTTGTGTTAGAAGGTGGTAGATGAATGCAGTAAATGAATGAAAATATTGGGCCACAGGACATTACCAGTAGGATTTCATGTGTTTTTCAAATTGTCATTAATGGGTCCAGTAAACATTTAGCAATTTTCTTTCTTTGTCTTGAGTTTCAAAACTGGGTCCGATGAAGAAGTTTTTATTTGCCTTTTTTCCACGAGGCAGAAATCCCTAGGGTTGTCTTTTCCTTTGCTAATTTATAGGGCCATGAGTAAAAATGGACAATGCCAAAGTGGCAGAAGAAGAATCTAGACCTGCAGTGGCACACATCCAAATCGCAAAGCTACTGTTGCTGTCTGAACGTTGCCTACAATTCAGTATAAATCCAGAGACCAACACATCAAATTTCCTTCAATGCCACTAGAGGTCATCATTTCACAAATTCCTACAGCAGCACAAGAGAAGCTTGCTACCTTTTCATTTACCTTGAGGACAACTACGGATAACTTAAGGACCTGTGGAGAGCATGGCATTTGATTCTTTGCATGCATTAAAGTAGTTATAACTTCATAGATCCTAGGTGTTGTTTTCTTTTAATGCATGCCAACGATTTTTTATAGAGGCCCCCAAAGGGTGGCTGGGAGAGGAATACTGTAGTCAAATGTGAGTACCTATTGAAAAGTCGAGATTGATAGATTGATTTGCATTTTTATCCCAAAGAGCTCAGGATAGTGTATAGTTCCATATGCGCACACAGCATTTTTCTTCTTCACAACTCTGGCGTATGACATCAGGTGCCTTTGAGCTAGTGACCGCCCCAAGGTTACCCAGAGAGCTCCATGGTCTGGACATAAACAGAAGAAATCACATGAAGCTCATTGCAGGCTTGTGTACAAACGACACCTTGGATACAGAAAGCCCTTATATCAGCACAAGCCCAGTGTGGTGTGACTCTGCCCTGCCTTAGAAGAAATAAAGAGAGGAACTAAATATAGCTTCTGATCCTTAGACAACTCGTGACTTCTTTCCCCCTTGGTTGGTGGAGTATGGCTCCAGTCTTTCAGTAAGCAGTCTTCTGAATTTAATGGCTAAATCATAGAATTGTAGAGTTGGAAGGGACTGCGAGGATCATCTAGTCATCATCTAGCAACACAGGGATCCTGCCCATAGCTGTCCCTAGGTGGGCTTGAACCAACAGCCCTCTAGTTATTAACAGCCAGGTGCACTGACTCATTTGCGCCATATGTCTACAGACACAATTGCAGGGATAATTTGTAGAAGGAAAAAGTGGTGCTGGGGTTTCAATCTGCCTTGGAAATCTTATCCTCCACTCCCAGATATTCAGAGGCTGCTGGTGAGAACGGTGCTGTGTATTTTACAGATACAGTACTGTATTGTGGTGAAGTGGTGGAGGAATTCGCTGTACAGAATTTGGCTTGCAGGCAGAGGACAAGCCCAAGGAAGGGGGAGTGAGCCTCACTGAAATCGACCTACTTCAGGGCCCCCTCTCCTACGTTCCCTTGGCACAGGGCTGGATTTTAAAGCTCTGTGTCCAAGCGGTTTCTTTTGTTTTCTTCCCCTGATGCTTTCTGTGGGAAACACCACATTTTACCACTGAACTGGAGCAAATAGCAATGGACTGCAAGTTACCCTGGTAGACTGGGGCACTGCATCATATGGCAAGCAGGAGACCAATGTGAAGGTGGAGCTGCTCTAGGGTTCGTTTTTATTTTCCTTCTGCATTGCATCCCCCACTTTGTATTAAATGGTGAGCCTGTGGGCAGGGGGCAGCAGGGGCTGTCTTGTCTTTTAATGTCTGGGTGAGCTCCTGTTGCTCGGTCCCTGCTCCTGCCCACCTAGCAGTTCGAAAGCACATCAAAGTGCAAGTAGATAAATAGGTACTGCTCTGGCGGGAAGGTAAACGGCGTTTCCGTGTGCTGCTCTGGTTTGCCAGAAGCAGCTGTCATGCTGGCCACATGACCCGGAAGCTGTACGCCGGCTCCCTCGGCCAGTAAAGCGAGATGAGTGCCACAACCCCAGAGTCGTCCGCAACTGGACCAAAAGGTCAGGGGTCCCTTTACCTTTAAGTGTTTTAAAGCCACATGTCTACCGAGACAGTATCTAGTGGTGCTCACAGAAAGCAACAAATACAGCTTTCCCCAATGAGGAAAAGTATAGTCTTATTGATTGTTGCCTATTAATGTTTTTGTTAAAGGGCTAGCCTCTGTGGATGCATTTTTTTAAAAAAAGCATCTTTTATCTCTTTCCCTTTCCCTCCCTCTCTTCCAGGGACATTCACACACAGACATTACTTTGCTCCCTCTCACTCTCTTAAAACATTCTCCCCCAAAGACCCAACGTTCCCTGGCATAGCATCGTTTTCCTCAAAGGCTATAGAGAGCAATTCTTAAAGGGGCTAAGTGTCCTCGTCTCTTGTGCTGGCATCATGCATCCTCTCTGTTGTGCTGTCTCACTGCTGCGGCTGACCATGCTCACGAGAAACTGCTCTGTGGGAATAGCCCTCCTGCCATACTGCTTTGGTGGAAAGCCCCTCTGAGGCACGCAGCCTTGTGTACTTTCCCTTGCTGATGAGGCTTGAGGCTGAGACTGGTGCAACCAATAAGAGAAAATGAACTAGGAAAACCCAAAAGTCATTTATGCATGGAGGTACTGTGTGACCTTTAGGCAAAAAGAAGTTTATCTATAGTAACAGTACTCTTTTTCTAGAAAAAGAGGTGCTGGAACTCACCATGAATGCCTCCTTTATTCTCTAATAATGGCAATGGCGCCCACCAGAGATGTGCCGGAACTTAATTACAGCTGAAAAAAGCCCATTATTATTATTATTATTATTATTATTATTATTATTATTATTATTACTTGGGGCACGGGTGGCACTGTGGGTTAAACCACTGAGCCTAGGGCTTGCCGATCAGAAGGTCGGCAGTTCGAATCCCTTCAACGGGGTGAGCTCCCGTTGCTCGGTTCCAGCTCCTGCCCACCTAGCAGTTCGAAAGCACGTCAAAGTGGAAGTAGATAAATAGGTACCACTACAGAGGGAAGGTAAACGGCGTTTCCGTGCTCTGCTCTGGTTTGCCAGAAGCAGCTTAGTAATGCTGGCCACATGACCTGGAAGCTGTACGCCGGCTCCCTCGGCCAATAATGCGAGATGAGTGCCGCAACCCCAGAGTCGTCCGCGACTGGACCTAATGGTCAGGGGTTCAGAGTGGGGTGCTAACTGTTCCCTGTATTGTTTTCCTCATATGCACTGTTATCCTGTCATTCCCACAGCTGCTATTAACTCAAAATGGTAACAACGTACAGGTACACATTATGTATGGCATTTTTAAAAGGCACCTCTGCTATTTCTGCAAAATAGGCACATTATTTTACTAGGGGCTAGTACCAGAAAAAGGGGGGTGTCTCTAGCAAAGAGATGGAGTATATGTGATCTGTTGGGCATAAATTCAATACAGTCAATAGCAGTGGTGCATAGACTAATGTCGGTTGCTCAATAATATGAGTCTATACATGTCTACTTGGAAGAAAGTCCCTACAAACTGAGCTAAACATACTCCCAGGCAACTCTGTAAAGGATTGTATTATAAACTGCATTGAAATAAATAGGATATGAGAAGTTTTAACTGCATGCAGGGCTGTTTTTTTTTGTGTTTCAGTCTGAAGTTCTCCAAAATGCACTTTTTATGTGCTGATTTCCTTAAAATAAAGCGCTTAGTGTACATCACTGGCTGATACCATGGGCAAGACATGCCAGGGCAGAATTATTGCTTCTCTTGCATAGCAGGTTTTAAATGTTTTAAGAGTTCAGCTTTACTTAGGCGATAAACTTTTATAATGAGTCTGGAACGCACCTTACGAAAAAAAAGTAGTGGCTTTATTTTTAATCTCTCTGCCTGTTTATTAGAAATGTGTTTTGGTTTATCAGAGCAGTGCAGGAGGGAGAGCAAGGAGCTATTCCACCTTAAGAATCATAAAATGGTCTCATGTGCAGTCAGAGTCTATAAATGTTAAGTATACTTAATTTACAAACTGAAAACATAATGCACATCAGAGCTTTCCTGATCAGCGCTCATGGCAGGAGGCTCCGTCATACTTTCATAAATCCATTTCTTTCTTTGTCTCTAATGGCAGGCATTTATGATTTCCCCTGCATGATGCTTAGCCAGGTTTCATGAAATAAGGGAGCAGGGGAAATGGCTTTATATTTTGATTTTTTTTCTCTTCAAGATGGAGAGTGGGTGTGTGCAGAAGTCACGCTTTTAAGAGGATCACTTTCTAACAGCAAATAATTTATAAATCTGTATTGGAATTAAATGGGAAACCAGTCCAGAACAATTAATTAATTACAAGAGGACAAAATCTCAGGGCAGCTGTTCAGTGAACCACAGAAATGGCCATCAAAATAAGAAGGGCGATTCATTCTTTCTCCCATCACAGTAATTTACAATGAAGGTAGATGACTTGCTCTTTTTTTTCCATATTGCCAGGTGTGCAGTGTTGAATGGCTAGTTACATCTACTGGAAAGGGAAAGATAGGATTATTAAGAAGCAGATTAATTATTAGGGTCAGCCTTAGGGCTGGATGAGCTGAAGAAGGCACCAAGCTGATGCTTGATGGCTCAGTGTTTGTGAACCAGGGCAGACAGAAAGACAGAAAAAAAGCAGAAAGCAGTAAATGAATTTAATCTTTTTTCAAAGTTCTACAGGTCGGATACTAATTTACAAATATGAACTTCTGTCAATTAATCTGAATGTTTTATTAAAATAAGTGCTTCTGCATTTGATAAGTATCCCACAGCCCTCTAATCCTTACATCCAGGCAGGCTGGGGGGGGGATAGGCTTCTTATTGATATTCCTATTCATTTATTATTGCATTTATATCCCACCTTTCCTCCAAGGTACTCAAGGTGGCATTCATAGTTCTCCTCTTCCCCATGTTATCCTCACAACAATCCTGTGAGCAGGGCTGGCCCAGGACGTTTTGTTGCTTGAGGCAAAATAGAAAATACGTCGCCGTCCCCCCTTCCTTATGCCGCCGCCACCACCTAAGTTGACTGGAAGTGGCCTGGAGATGCCCCAGGGGCAGGTGGAGGTGTGTGTCTGTGGTGGAGGTGGAGGAGGGATAGGGGACAAGGGCAGGAGGCAGCAGGTGGCAAATTCCTTGGGGGCCTAGATCTGCTGCTCCTCCCAGCAGCCCCCAGCAGACTGCCTGAGGCGACTGCCTCCCTCACCAAGTTTCGTGGGGGACTTGAAGCCTTGTCTCCCATGTCTTCCACCTTCTGCCTTACACCTTGCTGATCAAGTTCTACCACTGACTGGAATGCACCGTCAGACGCAAAATTCAAGAGGCTTACCTGGACATGTCAAAACACGGCAGGGTGAGGGAGTTGTGTGTTAATCTGATCGGATAGTCTTTAAATTTCCATAGATATCTTTTTTTTATACTTGGTTGCAATCAATGCACAGAAATTAAGACTGTATTTCTAATTGGAGGGGAAGGGATAAAACATTTTCTGGTGTTTTACTTTTGATATATGCTTTTTCTGCTCAATGGGACTAACTCCCAAGTAAGTGTGCATATAGCATAATGTGCGAGTAAGTTTTGGCCCTCAACTACAACTCCTATCATCCATTGCCATTTGCTATGCTTGTTGGAGCTGTTGGGAATTGTAGCTGTTTTTGTTTTTATTAGGTGTTTTATGGTTTTTGTTGTGTAGTGGGTCTTCAGTGATTTCAGCTCAGTGCAAATAAGAATCAGGAGGCGAGGATCTGGTACAACATCTCTTTACTTCAAAGAACAAGTAAGAGCCAGAACACAGGGAATGGGGAAAACTGGGACTTATATAGTAACAGAGAACTAGCAGGAAAAAGATACATTTTGGCGGGAACCAATGGCAAGGATTCCCTCCAGCGTAAACCAATCCAGCAGTGGATCCAAATCCTGCACTCTGAACCAGCAAATGATATACGTTCCCGCTGGAACTTATGCATTCAAATAAACTTTGCAATACAATACAATAAACTCTATACTATATATTATATTACAATACATACTTGGCTGTGCTATTACTTTAATACACAACAGTTTTATATCTTGATTTTATTCTGTGAACCACCTTGAGACCCCTGTGTATAGGGCAGAATATAAATTCTATTAACAACAACAATAACAATGGGGTTAAATGTTTCCCACCCTTCGCATATATAATATAGACTATATTACCTCTAGAAGTACACACTGTTGACAAATAAAATACTGCTGGGGGCAAAGATACAACCGCAATGTTTAAGGGCCTACTATTTTTGCGCAAGTTGAGGATGATGATGAAGACCCATCTCATCCAAGGATTGCTAGCCACCACTGCTAGCTGGAGTGCCATTCAGGAAAAAAAACTCCCAAGGAAAGGAAATAGAGTCTGGTCCTCAGATCAATTATTCACCACCAACAGTACTATCCTGTAGCCTACTTGCAATCCTGCCAGTATAATGTGAGACAAGTACTTGCAGAAGATGCAGTAGCAACTTCTGCAAGCAGGGATATTTCACAGAAGTTGCTGCCATGTAAATTTCACCAATATTACACGGCTCAAATGAGGCTCCATGTCAGCAGGAGCCATCCTCAGGCAGCTGCCAGGGCCCAGTACAACAGCCTCTTAACCTTGTTTGATTTAACAAGAGTAATTATTTTAAAAACCACTTAAGGATCCAAGTAAATCATTTTTTTATAATCTCAGAAGGCTATGGTGAGACTATAGAAAATTAAAATCAACCACTGTTTTAGATATGGAAAATCTTTAGGGCATATTTGGTACACAGTTATTGTACTGAATGGAGACAAGTACAATAATTTAAAATGAAGACACTTTCCAGCCTTCTGGGATAGCGTTTGTATCATTCTTAACATCTAGATTCAGGATGCAGTTAGGAAATTGTGCTTATTCCATCGTCGATAATAATTTGGTCAAAATGGCCACACATTTTCAAAGCCAGGGAGAAGCGGGGGTGGGGGGGTGATGACTGGAACAATTTATCAGAAAATATATTAGAAAAATCAATAGGAAGGCCATCTGTTCCTGGTACCTTTCCACCTCTCAATTATCTAATTGCTCCCGATACAATACTTTTGAGAGCTCAATCAAAGCACCCAGCCAGCTGCTTAAGTGGTTGGGAAACTGAGGACAAATTAATCTGTTCTAGCTCATTTTAAAAACATTTGTTGCAGCCCATTTTATTGCACCCCTTCTTAGCATCTATTGCAAAAAAGCACCTCTCTTGTTAGGCTAAATGCCTTGGAAACTCATGTTCTTGTTGTCTAGTGCACAAACAGCACATTATCTCAGTAAAGGTGTGTTTCCAAACATGAGATCGGGGAGCATTATTATGAAAGACAGATACCATGTATACTTTTGTGCAACCTCTTCCTCCACCCACCCAGTCTGGACTTATTTCTAGGCTAAGAGGTGATTGTGTGCATGGGGCTATTAAAAAGAAAGCAAGTCAGAGGTTTATGGGGGAGAATCGCAGATAGGCTAGTTAGAATGCCAAAATATATGTAAGCCCGGCCCTACCATTGGGCAGCAGATGCTGAGGGATAGGGAGAGGCTGCAAGGTTTTGGATGAGCTGTGTGAAATACTATAAAACAGAAGTAAGAAACGGCATCTGCAGTGATGCTCACAGTGGATATGGAAACCAATATCCAATGTCCAGAATCTGCCTCCCTTTTCTACAAGTAAAAATACAGTTTACTGTAAAGCTACTGGTCTTTTGCTATTTTATGTGAAGTACTTGTATGCTGTGCAAAGCAAAAGCATCAAAACCATGCTGAAAATGTATTTCAACACCTGGCTTATTGTGTTTTTATAACTTCCGGCTGTAAAAATATATGAAATGTATTGACACATAAAAATTGTTTGACCCATATGTACTTTGTAATTTCAGTTTATTGTCTTAAAAAATTCCCTTCCTCCTGCATTTTCTGGATGGTATTGTAATAGGCAGACCTAATTTGACTAATTAGTTGGCTAATTTCTGGTAGAAACTGAGTGCCTGTTTGTTAGATTCTTGCAAATAATGCTAGACAATGTGGACCTTGGCCTGATTCAGTAAAGCAGTTATTAAGCAAGAATGAGATGTAGGAAGTTACCTTAATAATTTAGATCATTGGTCCATCTAGCATGAAGTCCAGCATGTGTATATAGACTGGTCTTTGCAATTGCACAAATATTCTAATTGCAGAATTATTAGTATATGTAGCCTACCGAGTAGAATTCTAAGCATATGTACTCAGAAGTGAGTAGAGAAAGGCTATAGCTCAGTGGTAGAGCACCTGCTTTGCATGCAAAAAGCCCTAACTTCTATCCTTGACTTATCCAGGTAGGGCTGGAAATGTCTGCTGCTTGAAACCCTGAAGTCCCACTGCTACCGTAGTCTGTGAAAAGAATACTATGCTAGATAGATGAATGGTCTGACTATAATGGTCTTTCCTATGTTCCTAGTAAGCGACCTAATGATTACAGCTTTGTTTGCTGCGATCCTTAGAGGTCGGAACACAGAAAATTGTGTTTTGTTTCTTTGAAGAAGTACGGTATTGAGGCAAGTGTATAAGGTTATAGGCAGCTTTTCAATCTAGATGAACTGTTGGTACTGACTCAGTATAAATTAACTTTCTGTGTTCCTAAGTGGTTTTGAAGTGCTTTAAATTAACAAAAGCAAAACAAAATCTCATATGGCTTAGGACCAGTGTGCCTCAAGGACTTGTAACCAAATAAATTGATCTAGTCCTCAGGGTAGTTTTTTTGCATGCCACTACTACCCAAGGCAATACGGGGCCTTTTCAATAGTGGCCTCCTGTCTTTGAAATTTCATCACCAGACAAGCTTGCCTAATGGAAACTCTATGATCTCAGTGCCAGATTAAAGATGATGATGGGGATGATCATACATACTGCACCCATTACTATTTATACCCCAGACACTCTGGGCGGCTCCCAACAGAATATTAAAAACACAATTAAACATCAAACATTAAAAACTTCCCTAAACAGGGCTGCCTTCGGCTATCTTCTTCTTCTGATTATGATGATCTTGCCCAGGACTCTCAGATGTTCCGTTACTGTTTTAGCTTTTAACTGCTGCTCATCTTCTGTAATGGTCCATTGCTTAAAATGTCAGTTAATCTGGGAGCACTTTCAGGAATATGCATACAGTATAAGATACCTGCGAATATTGTTTTCATGTACGAACTGTATTTACATCCCACCAAGGAGTAAAGCCAATGAACATAGTTTCCCCCTGCGCAACTTTATTCTCACAACAACCCTGCGAGGCGGGCTAGGCTGGGCTGAGAGAGCAGCTGGCCCAAAGTCACCCAAGTACTCTTCATGGGGACTGGAGCCGGGGTCTCTTCCCCAGTAACGTCAAACATGTCCTGCCGTCTGAATGTTGTACAGTATTTTGAAAAGGACGCGGCGGCGACCTCAGGCCGCGCTAGGCCCAAAAGGCCTGCCCTGGGGGGAGCCGCCTTATCCTGCCGTTTCTATGGCAACCGGGGCAGAAGGGCGAGAAAGAGGGCGGAAGCGATTCGGCCGCGCGCGCGCACGCACGCACTTCGTGCCTCGCAGTTCCGTGTGCGCGAGCTGACGTGTCTGAGGAAGCCGGAAGTAGCGGCTGAGGAGGCTCGGCTCGGTTTCGTGCTTGGACGCGGGGGAGGGTACCGTCTTTCCAAAAAAGAAACCGCCCCCATATCCGTTCTCTCTGTCACCCCCACCCCCACCACCCTCCTACACCCCACCCGCCTTCCCTTCGCCATGACTGTCGCGCAGCTGCTGTTGGCCGTCGCGCTCCTGGTGGCAAATTCGCCCTCCGGCTCGGCCTTCTACCTGCCCGGCCTGGCGCCCGTCAACTTCTGCGACGAACCGGACAAATACGACTGCAAGGTCTGTAGGGGCGGGTTGGGAAGGGCGGTTGAGTCCGGAGAGCGAGGCCTGGCCGCCCTCAAATGCCGGAGGGGTGTGTGACAGAGTATGAGTAATGTCGGTTAGTGGGGTGTGTGTGGTGTCATGTCATAATAGCCCCCCTCCATACATACATACTAATCAGCTGTGCGGTGACAGGGATCCCCCCCTTCAGATCGAAAGTCTTTCCTGCCTGCTTAGGCTTTCTTGCGTTTGGGATGGAGGAGTGGATTGGCTGGGAGGAAGTCTTCCAGAATGCCCTAAACTGCATCTTTTAATCTCTGCTTTTGTCAGTGCCTGCATACCCTGCAACATTTGTCCAATGAAAATAGGGACATCCTATTCCATTTCCTCCCAACATTTCTCCCATGAAAACAAGGATATCAATACAGTACCCTCCAACATTTCTCCCAGGAAAATAGGGACATCCTGTTCCATATCCTCCAACATTTCTCCCGGGAAAATAGGGACATCCTGTTCCATACCCTCCCAACATTTCTCCGATGAAAATAGGGACACCTTATTCCATACCCTCCAATATTTCTCCCAGGAAAATAGGGACATCCTATTCCATACCCTCCCAACAATACAGATGTCCTGAGGAAAAGTGTGACCTTCCAGGATCAAATAAGAAACCAGGCAGTAAATCCAGGATTGTCCCTGAAAAATAGGACATTTGTAGGGGTCTGCGCCCAGGCATGTGTAAGGTGATGGTGCCAACAAGCTGGTCAGGCCGCTGCGGCTTGCTCATTGCCTTAGACCTTTATGTTAGGATTCAGCAGCTCCTACGATGGGCGCTCAGAAGTTGGAGAAAAAGAAAGTAAACTAAAATAAGGATCTAAAGCTGAGCTCTATGTAGCTGAGAAAACAGAAACCCCAACTGTCTGGGGCTGTCCAGGGAAAGCAGGCTGGCCTCTCCCACAAGGAGGATCTTCAAGAACCTTGCCTGCCCCATCAGAATGGGAGCAGAATGCTCTGCATTTACCTCTGGGGAATTTTAGAGTTGGAATGGACTCCAACGGTCTTCTAGTTCACCTTCCTGCTATACAGGAATCTCAACTAGATCATACAGGACATGTGGCCATCCAAACTCTCTCTCTCTCTCTCTCTCTCTCTCTCTCTCTCTCTCTCTCTCTCTCTCTCTCTGTGTGTGTGTGTGTGTGTGTAAAAAATGTGGTGGGATTGGCAGCAGCCTAACTTGTCTTATCCTTCTCTTTGGTATTCCTTCAAACCCTTCCTTTTCTTCCTTTCTTTTTTACTGTTAATGCTGCTTCGTAAGTAAGCCACGTTTCATTGAATAGTTGTGTAGGGGTACATGATTGGGTAGGTCTGTGTTAGGTAACTTATTATGTTCTAGTGACTGGGGTCTTTTAGAGGAATATTTTATTTTATTAATGAATTGCTTAAAGAGATTGCATATCCCCAAGATTAGCTCCTCTTCTCTCCATCCTGAAGAACCGTTATCCTACCTTCTCCTTCTCTGGAGTCATAAATTGATGAAGGACATGCCTGAGGTTGAAATAATAATATTTGGCAATGGAGTATGATTACCACTTGTGCTGCACATGTGGTTTAGGAATAGTAACTTTGGAACTGAAACATGAGCTTGCATTTTCCCTCTTCCTTACCCATCCCTCTTTCCTTATGTGACATGTCTCTTATATAGTACCTGCTCCTCAGTCTTAAACTGATTTTTGTAAGCTCCTCTAGGAATACTTTTGTCTAAAGAGGGGTAAACATGCTTTAAGTAAGATGGTGATGGTGATAAATAAGTTCATGGTATTATGGTCCTTGCAGTTTAAGCTGCCCTTAAATTTCATACAGCTCCACAGAATTTAAATTAGAAATTATACTGTATGTTTAAACTGGTGGTTTAAACTGGTGATAGCCTATGTATAATTACATGCAACACCTTCAGTGTATATGGAGCAAGGGGCTTCTTCGGCAAGGGGAAAACAATACTGCCACCTGTAACCTAAAGCAGAGCACTCTATTTATCACCTGAGGATTTTGCCATCAAATCGTGATGCTTGCATTGATCATGCCATAGTCTGCGCATATGGAGTGTTATGCGGAAGTTTTTAATGTTTGTAGAAAGTTAAAACAACAATAATTTCAATGTGATGAATACTATGTTTGGATAACTTGATTAATCCATTCATGCCTCCTTAAAGTTCCTGGTTCTGTGAAGGGCAGACTACAGTAAGGGCAAGAATAGGGTTTCTCTCCAGTATGAAGGCACTGCAGTGAACCTAGGCATGTAAAGGTGCTACCACATTGTTCTCAGTAGAAAAGGTGTTCTCCATGTGTCTTTTCAACCTGGTCTATTGGCTAAAGGCCATACCACGTTCTTTGCATTTGTATGTCTTTTCCTTCCAGTGGATCACTTTGTGTTTGAAAATCAAGTTAAGATTCCTGAAAGCTTTGCTGCATATTGGGCAGAGTTAGCATAGAGTATAAAGTGTATAAATTCAAGTATTATTATTACTACTACTACTACTACTACTACTAAGTATAAAACAGCAGAAGTTGTGGGAAAAGAGATGTAAGAGTAGCAAAGCAAATGAATGTTGCAAGTGCACTTAAACGTACTGTCGTTGTTGTTGTTGTTGTTGTTGTTGTATACTGCTTAATTGCCAAAGTTATTTACAATTATAAAACATCTGGGGGATGTTCCACTGCTTTGTTTTTCACAGAAAATGTTACAGGTAGGTAGCCGTGTTGGTCTGGATCGAAGTAAAATAAAAAAATTCCTTCAGTAGCACCTTAAAGACCAACTAAGTATCTGAAGAAGTGTGCATGCACACGAAAGCTCATACCAAAATAAAAACTTAGTTGGTCTTTAAGGTGCTACTGAAGGAATTTTTTTATTTTACAGAAAATGTTCTATTTCATAAGTACATGAAATAAGAATAACAACAACAACAGGACAACTGCAAAAAATATTAGTTTTGTTGCAGATCAGATTTATTCATAAAGTCATTTACCATTGTAAAATACAACTGGAGTACCAGACCCCAAACATCATGGATATTTACATACATAATGTAATATAATCGAAAAAGATATAGAGCTTTACATCCATTTCAAACTCACTCTGAGATCATCTGAGCCCTTATCTTGATCACCAAAGTTTAAAAATGGCTACAGTTCTTATAACATACCGTACTCACCTTTTTCCTTCATATGGAGTTCTGACATCAGTTAATATTTAATGCTTTAAATATGGGAGGATCGGATGCTTCCTAGCTCTGTTATGTTTGCAGTGAAACAGAACATGACTAATAAATTTCTGACAACCCTCATTGCAATGGTGTACTCTTTCTTCTAATCAAGTTCAGTTAAATCTACTTTCCATTAATGCTCCTGGCAAAGAATTACAGCGAACCAGCATAAAAGCTCTTTGAGCTTTAGGAGGGTTATGAGGGCTGAAAATACTTGTACTGTATATCTAATAACATTTCCAGTTATCCAAACCCAAATAAATTGGGGAACAAGTTTGACAGAAAAGGCCTTCAGCTCCTTAATTCTATGCACACCTTAGCTTCCTAATGAAAAAAAGTGGGGATATCCACGCAAAAAATTCCAAAAGGTGTATTTTATGCAGATTCCACCCCAGAAGCTCATGAAAGAATCTGTGACTATCAAACCAATCAACTGTGTAAATTTCCTAAAATGGATATGAAGCCAATAATTGCAAACAGTGTTCCATGCTACTGCTTGGAGGAACCTAAAACCCACCTCAATATGCTCTCCTTACACATTTAAGAGTTCCAAAAAATTTTCAAAAAATTCCCTTGTACCTTCTCTCTAGGGTGCCATCAATGTTCCTTGCCCCAAAAACAACTCCAAACAATTGTTGGGCTGCAGTCTTGACCCTAGAGAGACCAGAGCTTGCTTTCTTGCTTGCTTAATTAATATACTGCCCTATACCCGCAGGTCTCAGCTTTCCAAACTCTGTGTTGCGGCATGTTAGCGTGTCAACTGCAGTGTGTAGGTGTGTCGTGCAAATACTCCCTGCGCTCCTCCCGGGGCTGGAAAGGGGTTAGTTTAACCTCTAGTTTCTTTGTAAAACTGAATTACTGTGTCATGAAATGATGCATGTCTAAAAAGTTTGTCACCAACATGAAAAGTTTGGAAAGCTCTCCTATAGACCTGGAAGATGGCTGGAACAAACTATCCACCTTTAGAATAACGAACTGTCCACCTTTAGAACTGTTCACCTTTAGAAACGAAAGCCTGAGAGGTACATAGCTGCCAAGTTTTCCCTTTTCTCGCGAGGAAGCCTATTCAGCATAAGGGAAAATCCCTTTAAAAAAGGGATAACTTGGCAGCTATGGAGGTAGGAGATTCCATTGCTATAGCCTGCTTTATGTGGGTCTTCCATATCAATGGAAAACAAAAAAAGAATACCAAGTACCAAGAGGCTCTCAGTTACTCCAACAAATAGTCATCCATATACCACTTAGAAATCAATCCCCTTCTAGAAAACCAATGACAGCAAGATCTTAGTTCTAATCACAACCATATTTTCACTGTTTCTCTATGAAGAAAATTGCTTTAAAGCCCTTCTAAAACTTTTTGTTAAAGATAGCAATACAGCACCATCTGCTTACAGTAATATACAGTACTAATGGAGGTGCTTTCCAATTTGAGGGCAAGCACCTCAAGTGAATTGAACTTGAATCATACAAGGACAGATCAAGCAGAAAGGGAGCCAAAGTACATATCTGACTCTCCTCCTTTGATGCAACAATATTATTGAGAGCTGACCTCTTGTACTATAGCTGGCTTGTGGGGATGTCTTCCAGTAAAACACCTAATCAGAAATAATAGACTTTTGTCCGCTGAAGACTTCTCCAGGTTTTTCCATAAATGATCATGTTGGACTAAGTCAACAAAAGCTGGATAAAGTTCATCCCTGGGTGTCTTGAAATATTCCTCTGCCAAATGAGATAAAACAAGGTAGTAATCCAAAAGACAGTATCCTCTAAAAATAATCTGTTTCAAACCTGGAAAAAATTATAATTCATTCCCTCCGGGAAAACACAACACAATGCAGTTTGGTGGAAAGAGGCGTTGGCTTCATGCTATTTTTCTAAGTTTTGTGGAGGTCCGTGATGTGGGTTTCCCAGAAAATTTTGAATGGGAAAACTTTTCTATACAAATTAGGGCAATTTGCCTTGAAAAGTTGGTGTCCTAGGTAAAGGTACTGTAAAGGGACCCCTGACTCTGGGATTGCGGCGCTCATCTCGCATTATCGGTCGAGGGAGCTGGCGTACAGCTTCCAGGTCATGTGGCCAGCATGACAAAGCCGCTTCTGGCGAACCAGAGCAGCACCCGGTAACGCCGTTTACCTTCCCACTGTAGCGGTACCTATTTATCTACTTGCACTTTGAGGTGCTTTCGAACTGCTAGGTTGGCAGGGACCGAGCAACGGGAGCTCACCCCATTGCAGGGATTTGAACCGCCGACCTTCAGCGCCACCCGCTAATTTGGCATGTTTAGTTTCTTTGTATTCAGTAAACAAAGCATAATACTTTAAATTGCCACGCTTTCCTGGTACATTTGCTATTGGCATCCTTTTACCTTTTGAAATAGCAAGTTTCAATGGAAGCTTTAGCCTAGGGCTGGTATAGCAAAGTGGAAGAAGACCTGCCCCCTACCACCACCTTTTGCCCTGGCATGTGCCTTCAGGACTTGGGGTATGGTGGTTGATCAGCCTCTCCGCTCTTCCTGGCCCCAAGTCAGGATTGTAAGTGTAACATAATTTTTCCTATTGGGAAGGCTGTTTTGCACTATTAGCCAAATTTTCATTTCCGATATACTGTAGTTTTCCTACAGTGTATTTGTATTACATACTCTTGTTCCCTCATTGACTTTCTGTCACTTTAGTCTAAGTAGTTTAGTTGCATGTAGTCTTCTGTCTATTGTTTATTAAATCTTCCCTATCTCAATTCTTTTTTACTACTTGTACTGTTTTATTTTATTGTTTGATTGAGCAACTATGCAGATGGCAACTATGCAGAGAGCTGATATACAGTGGTTTTAAATCAAAATAAGTATTCTTTATAGCTACTTGTAGAAGTCACATAGGCAAGCTTGATTATATAATGCTAATTGCATAATGTAATTCAACTTTTGTAAGGAAGGGCAGAGCATACACATTTAGAATAATGGTCAAAATACTCTAATTGCAGTGTGTATAACTTTGATGACAGATACATTATGTATATATCTTAATTCAGTGTAACCTACAGTACTAACATTCTGAAAGTTTTAAACACTTGTTCTTACCTGTTATTTACTGATAAGCGGTTTACAAAAAGAATTAAAAAAAGAATTTAAGGTTTTATTACAATGACGTGTATACATGTTAAATATATAAATAATGTCTTGTTGTGTTTTTGCAGCCTGTGATAGAGCTATTTGTGAATAGACTAGACTCTGTGGAATCAGTCCTTCCATATGAATATACTGCGTAAGTATATGAAATATTATTCTTTGATTTGTAATGTATAAAAACTTTGTTGAAAAAAGGATAGGATAGATTTCATAGACAAGGTTATGATTGTCCAAGCTGCAGTGTCAGTGGTACTTGGTATTTGGTTTAGTTGCTTTGTACCAAGGTTTAGCTTGTTAAATCCTGCTCCTGATATTTGCCAAGAGGCTAGAATTCCCTTACTCTGTTTTAGAAGTTGGTTTTTTGATTCAATTATATATTATATATTTTAAACAAATCGACTTGGGAAGAATTTTGAACTAATGGTTTTTGCTGGCTATAGAAGTTTCAAAACGTAGAATCCCAAATTTTGCAATTTGCACTACTAAGCCAATCTAAAAATTTTGGATCCTTGTAAAGAATGAAAAATCTTAGTAAATCATCTTTAAATGGCATGCAGAAGTAACTTAATTAGATGTTGCTTTGGGGGTGATTAATATAGACCAGTATTGTTGAACTCCAACTCTCATCTGTTGCAGAAGGCACGGCTAATAATCAGGAATGAAGGGAATGAACAAGCAAATAATTTGTGTGGAGCATTATCTCAAATATATTGCTCAGTGATGCAGACATAAGCGCAACTTAGTGAAAGTCAACTTAGTGAACATAATTGTCAACAGGGAGGTTTGTTCAAATAAGGGAACTTAAATAAGATTCAAAAGTTTCTTGTGAAATTATGTAGGTATGCATTTTAGATATAGAATATAAAACAGAGTTCAAGTTTTGCTTAATTTGATTTTAGGTTTGATTTTTGCGAAGCATCTGAAGGGAAACGTCCATCTGAAAATCTTGGTCAGGTGTTGTTTGGAGAGCGGATTGAGCCCTCGCCATATAAGGTATTTTAATTGCTTTAAAAATCAAAGAATTTGCATAATCTAAGCAGTGAATCCCAGTTGTTGGCATGTTTTGATTTGTACAAATGGATTGAAGGTTTTTAAAACTTTGTTAGGCTTTTGGTTAAGCCTGCCCTAGCACATGACATTCTTGAGGAAATATTAGGATCAGGAAAGGACCCACTGGGTGTTGCTTCCCCTGCTTTACCTTTTCTTCACAGGGGTCTCAGCCCTAGGTGGGTAAATTACAGTAGATCATTTACATTTTCCCACACTGCAGTTCCTGCAACATCAGCATTACATTGTTGATATTGTTGAGTCCTGCTGCAGAGGCCCATTGCTGCTGAGCTGCCTACTGGACAGTTTGCCTGGCAACAAGGAGACAGCCTGCTTCATCTCTAACAGGAGCACCAGCCCCACACTGCTTGACTTATTAATAATAATAATAGTAACAATAATAATAACAATACCTCGCCCATCTGGCTGGGTTTCCCCAGTTACTCTGGGCGGCTCCCAACAGAACACTAAAAACACAATAAAACATCAAACATTAAAATCTTCCCTAAACAGGGCTACCTTCAGATGTCTTCTAAAAGTCAGTTGTTTATTTATTTGACATCTGATGGGAGGGTGTTCCACAAGGCAGGTGCCACTACAGAGAAGGCCCTCTGCCTGGTTCCATGTAACCTTCCTTCTCACAGTGAGGGAACCGCCAGAAGGCCCTCGATGTTGGATCTTAGTGTTGGGGCTGAACGATGGGGGTGGAGACGCTCCTTCAGGTATACAGGCCGAGGCCATTTAGGGCTTTAAAGGTCAACACCAACACTTTGAATTGTGCTCGGAAACGTATTGGGAGCCAATGTAGGTCTTTCAGGACTGGTGTTATGTGGTCTTGGTGGCCACTCCCAGTCACCAGTCTAGCTGCTGCATTCTGGATTAGTTGTATTTTCCGGGTCACCTTCAAAGGTAGCCCCACGTAGAGCGCATTGCAGGAGTCCAAGCGGGAGATAACTAGAGCATGGACCACTCTGACGAGACAGTCTGCGGGGAGGTAGGGTGTCAGCCTGCGTACCAGATGGAGCTGGTAGACACATGCCCTGGACACAGAATTGACCTGTGCCTCCATGGATAACTGTGAGTCCAAAATAACTCAGGGGCACAGTTGTCCCATTCAGGAACAGGGAGGATCCCACACCCACCCGCCCCCTGTCCCCCCAAAACAGCACTTCTGTCTTGTCAGGATTCAACCACAATCTGTTAGCCACCATCCATTCTCCAACTGCTTCCAGACACTCACACAGGACCTTTACCGGTTCTGATTTAAAAGAGAGGTAGAGCTGGGTGTCATCTGCATACTGATGAATACTCAGCCCAAACCCCCTGGTGATCTCTCTCAGCAGCTTCATATGGATGTTAAAAGGCATGGGGGAGAGGATGGAACCCCCAGGTACCCCACAAGTGAGAGCCCAGGGGTCTGAACACTCATCCCCCAACACCACTTTCTGGACACGGCCCAGGAGGAAGGAGCGGAGCCACTGTATAATAGTGCTCCCAGCTCCTCTAGATGGTCCAGAAGGATGTCATGTTCGACGGTATCATAGGCCGCTGAGAGATCCAGCAGCAGAACTAGGAAACAGCTCTCACCTTTGTTCCTAGCCCACCATAGATCATCGACCAGCGCAATCAAGGCAGTTTCAGTCCCATGATGAGGCCTAAATCCTGATTGGAAGGGATCCAAATGGTCTGCATCCTCCAGGCATGCTTTGAGTTGTTCAGCAACCACCTCCTCAATCACCTGCTAAATGGAAGATTTGAGACTGGGCAATATCGCAGGCGTTGCATTATGGGGAAATTAAAATAATAGCTGGGCTGGTGATTCCAGTTGCATAGCTCTGGCAGTGCTGACAAGAGTGACACTCGCTCCCCCAGCCCCCGCCTACCATCTGGTTGGGATTCAGAAGCTTGGTCAGCTTAGCCATCTTAGAAACATGTCTGGCTATGCTGCTCATAGGCATGCCCTATGTCTGGCCAGACCTCCCTAGAAGCACGCAGCCTTAGTCTGTTCCCAGGCTATTCAAAGGAAGGGTCCCAAGCTATAGAAGAAAAGGGCTTGCCTGGATAATATATCTGCCTTAGAAACAGTTGTGCTGGCTTCCGGTCTGTCGCGGCGGAGAGAAGGACGCAGGGACTTTGCGTGCCGAAGTCCCTGGCCTCGCGGAGGGGGGGGGGAAGTCCGCAGAGCGAGCGGACTCCCCGTAAAAGCACCGGGTAGAGAGTCCCGGTGACTCACGCGCCCAGCGGCTGCTCCGTTTTGCGGATCCCCCGCTGCCCGAGAGCTCAGTAGAGCGATCGAGAGCCGGCGGGGTGGAACCGCGGGAGCCATTTTGGGCTATATCTTACCTCCGAGAAGCGAAGCTCCGAGTCCTGACCCGGCAAGCGGCGGATTCTTCCGAATAAAATTAAAGGTTTCCATGAAGTAAGTGGAATTTTGATTTGGACTTTAAATTTATTAATTGGAAAAATAGGAGAGACTTTAAAGAAACGGAAGTCGGTCTCTTCCTAATGGAAAACTGGGAGGCGCTTTAAATAAACCTAAGCCGAACGACGAAAAAGTATTTGGGACTGTGGACCCGAGAGGAAAAAAAAGATCTTTTCGAACCATCTCAGCTCCCGAGTCCGGCACCCCTTGAGGCACAGCATTATTAAGGGGAAGAGCGCTTTGACAGCTGTCAAAAGCTGTCAAACTGTTAAAAGACCGGGTGGATTTATTGCATTGCTGTGAACAGTAAAAATTGATTGAAAACGTGGTAGAACTATTTAAATTGGAATTAAGAATGGATTTGTGATTGAGTTAAAGAACAAAGGGAAAGAACAGCCAAAATGGAGTCGATCGTCTGAGGAAGGAATTTTCCAGCACCCTTTGTTCCCTACCTCCTGTTTGTCTGCGGTTAAGAGAAGTATGAAAACAAAGTACTCTCGAGCCTTCCAGGAGGCTGTGCTGAACTATCTACAAACATGGGAGGACATTTACAAGGAACGGCAACATCCCAATTTACCATCAGTTGAGGTTGAAGTCCAAGTTCAGGACTTAGAGGATAATTTGGATTTGGAGACTGCTGAGTCTGAGACTGTGTGTGAGGAGAAACAACTTGATGAAAGTATTAAAGAGGACTTGGACTATAACAAATATGTTTGGGATGAAGCAAAGCATGGATTTCAAAAGGAAGAAAAACAAGCAGAGCAAGAAATTGAGAAGCAAAGGAATTTAAAGATCAATGGAATTGAAGATCCTGGAGGGGTTAAAATGTGGGGTGGTGTTTTTGTGGGATGGGAAGGACAGGGACGGGGGGGGGGCAAAGGCCTGGAGATGGATTTGGGAAAGAATGGGTGTGGGGTGAAAATTTTAGTTAAAAGGTTTTGTCTTGGCTTTTGAAAGACGGTTTTCGAAATCTTGGCTTGTTAACGGAAATGCTGATCCAATTGGGGGAAAAGACTTAGGGAGAGGAGATGGAGTGTAAAAAAGAAAGAAAGAAAAAAAAGCTGTGTTTTCTTGAGGGAGTTATAAGAATGGCCTAGGAAAGAATTTTTAGGTTGATGCAAATTTTTGTAAGTTAAGATAGGTGTTTAGGCAGAAAGCTGCCTACTCTCCTCTCCTTACTCTGAGATACTCAGTGGCAGGGGGTACTCAGAGGGGTGAGGAGGGGATTTAATGGAACCTTGGAAATGCTGTGCCCTACAGGTTCCTCTTGTGGCAGGAGGGGGCCTGTGGGAGGGCAGCATGGAAAAGGAGGAGGATTGAGTTAATATTATAAGAAAAGGATTTTAATTTGGAATAGAAAACCCGCCATAAGCAATTAGAGTTTGTTAGGAAAACCAGGAGGAAGAGTATTGAGGAAGTCACAATTACAATGTTAAGATAATAAGAATTGGGGAGTTAAAACTCTTCCCTATTGTTGTTATGTTTATATTTGTTTATGCATGTTTATGAAAGAGCTGGGGGAAACCAATCCTCAGAGCTCCTCCATTCCTGTCCTTTCAGTGGCAGGGGGGGATGTGGGGGGAGGAGGGAGGGGGGAGGCCAAACCCAACTTACAAAGGACCCCTTTGATTCTTAAAGCTCACGGGTACCACTGGTGGCAGAGGTGGACCGGTGGGTGGAGGGAAAACGAAGGGACAGTTTTATATTGTATGTTTGTTTTGTTTGTTTTGTTTGTATAAAATCAATAAAAATTATTATTAAAAAAAATAGAAACAGTTGTGCTGCATTGGAATTGCGAACATGTTGGCTGCCAGTTGATGAGATTAGGAATGTTTTTTTAAAAAACAAACAAACAAACTGGGAACATCTCACTTTGGTGTCCTATATTTTTCATTTGCACCAACACACATTCATTCATTTGCACCAAATGTAATACTTTGTTTGCAGCTACAGTATTGCTAGAATCGCTCACTAAACTAAGATGGGTCCTGCTTCTTTTTACCCTCATCTTGCTATATAGTTTTCAATTACGTCATGCAACCATATTTGGCAGTCTCTTAAAGCATCTTAGGACAGAGAAGCCTAGTATAAGATCAGTATGTATAAAAATTCACTCAGGTAATATTTTAAATGTGCTTGTGGTATTACTGCCATGTAGAAAATTCTGTTGTTTAGAAGAGGCAACCTAGCCTATTCTACCCATAAACTTTAATTTATTAAATCCTTCTGAATTAGCCACCTGAAATGTTTTCTCAGTTCAGGTTGTTAAAAGACTTGGATCAAAATTTCCTTTGGTTTAAGGTAAAAGAGAGAATAGCTTGAAATAGTTTTCAGTTCCGGTATAGTTGGACTTCTTAACACAATAAAAATTGCATTGAGAGTTTGGGTTTGCTGTTGCGGAGAAAAAAGATGCTATTAGGCACATGGTAAAATCGTAAGTTAACTGAATTACTGTATGTAATAATTTGAGAACTTGTGCATGTGTGCATTTTGATGTTCTGCTGTTGTCTTACATTGAATCTTTAAGCAATTTGAGTGAACAATGTGTAAAAAGGAGACTTGTTTCTAAATTCTTTCTCATTTTTTTTAGTTTACCTTTAACAAAAAAGAGACGTGCAAGCATGTTTGTACAAAAGAATATGATTTGAAAAACCCAGATCACAAGCAAAAGCTAGATTTTCTGAAAAAGAGTATGCTACTGAACTATCAGCATCATTGGTAGGTTCATGTTTAACTTTTAACTACCGTAATTGCGTACTTTTAGTAGAAAATACAGAATTGTGGTAGCTTATGATGAGAAATGTGGGACATTCATGGAAAGAAATGTAATGTTTTCTTCCATTTAATACAACATAGTTCTAATTTCTTATTTCTTTTTAAAAAATAAAAGTATGGATCTGCTGGAACAGCAATTCTATATCCTTTTGTGTATTAAAAACTATAGAGGCAAATGGTGGTGATAGTGCGAATCATCTGGAGCAGATTTGGGGAGGCATGCAGGAGAAACAGAGAATCTGTTCCCCAATTAGATATCACCTAAACATTACTATTACTAACATTACAGGTAGGTAGCTGCGTTGGTCTGACGTAGTCGAAACAAAAAATAAAAAAAAATCCTTCCAGTAGCACCTTAGAGACCAACTGAATATCTGAAGAAGTGTGCATGCACACGAAAGCTCATACCAATGACAAACTTAGTTGGTCTCTAAGGTGCTACTGGAAGGATTTTTTAAAAAAAATTTGTTTCTATTACTAATGATAAAGTTCTTCTCAAAATTTATAGCTGTGGTACATCTTTAATGATACAGGCTTCATCTGAAAATACTGTATTACTATTCATTTTATAGGATTGTGGATAATATGCCAGTAACTTGGTGTTATGATGTGGAAGATAACCAAAGGTTCTGCAATCCTGGATTTCCCATTGGTTGTTACCTAACAGAAGATGGACACCCCAAAGATGCCTGTGTTATCAATGTATGTATAAATAAATTTTAAATAATGCATGCAAGATTACCATGCTGCTTGATTTCCCCCCCCCCCTAAATTTTTGCTGTTATCAGTCTAAGTATGCTATTTTTAGGAGCCTGCTTTGACACCATTGCAATGACTGAGTCATCATGGAAAAGTAGAAGGAGGAATAGATGGACAAAGGCTATTTCTAATAACAATAGGCAGCTAATCTGCTTAATATTGTTCTTCTCAGCCTGACATCTTCCTCCCATATGCTAAGTATGCTCCATGAAACCATTAATTTCCACACCTTATGCCTTCCCCTTTTATTAAAGCAGTTGGTGTTAGAACAGCATAAAAAGAACATAGAAATGAATTGTTGCATGAAAGAAAAATTGGATGACAGGTAATGTTATCCGTTAGTGATTCTGGTGAACTGGTTTGAATTTTCAAACTAATCTGCAGTCTCTGCATGGAGGAGAATTTGTTTCTGAAAGACAGAATATATTTCTTTGGAGTTGGATTTCAGCTCCCATAAAATTTTATATTGTTGTTCATGAAAGTTTGGCTGTTGGGATATTCGCAGCATCCATGATTCTATATACAAAGTAAGCTTAGTTCATAAATTAACATTAATGGTTAATTGTAATGCTGTTCCTTGTACTGCAAGGTTTTAGACTTAATTTCTTAAACCTGAGAAATGGGATCAATTTTTAAAGCTTGGACTGTGTAAAAATGGGATCTTATGAAATGGCTTTTCACAGTTACCTCGTTTTTATGTATGGTATGAGAATGCAGGAAGCAAACAGTGGACTGATGTGTTCCCCGTTCTGTGGAACTATAAAAGGAGTTTGGAAGTTTTTGCTTGCATTTTAAATGAAGTGCAGCTTGTTGTGATTTTCAAACCAAAATAAAATGTGGTTAATCTTATCTATGGTTTGTTGAAACAAGCGGCATATAAATTTTAATAATAACGATGATGATGATGATGATGATGATGGGGAGGGGAGTTATTTTATAGCCAGTTGTGCGCTGCTCCATCCACCTATTTGATTAAGTTTTTCCAAAATATTTTTTCTGTAGTCTGAGTTCCATGAACACGACACCTTCTACATATTCAATCATGTGGACATCAAAATAGTCTACCACGTTGTAGAAAATGAAGCTCCCAGCGCAAGACTAGTAGCTGCTAAACTTGAACCAAAAAGGTGAGCATTTAGTTTTATTACTAGATCTGCGTGACATCTTGGCAATGTTATAACTTTGTTTGAAAGATATAAGGGAATTTAACATACTCCTCACAGTGGACTTCACGTTGAGTGGAAAGTATAGGAGTGGGAGGGAGGGAACACCTAAGATTTTTCATTCTTAATAGGAAAAATAATAATGGACAAGTATATACGATACTAGTTAGTAAACATTGCTGCCATTGTGATCCCATTTATATATAGGCCCAGTTCACACATAACACAAACTGCACATAGTTACAATTTAATCATGGTTTTGCTGCCCCAAAGTTCACGAGTCACTCCTCCGCTGCTTATTCCTGGTAGAAGAGATACCATGCCATTATGTGCAAACCAGCACTTGAGGTTTGTTTTTCACCTAAAAAACATGAACAGACCTTGCCTTGTCAAGAACAGACCTTGTCTTGCCAACATGGTTTGTTAGGGGGGAAAGCCCAACCACAAGTGCTGGTTCACACATAACAGCAAGTCATTCTCTGGTTTGGTACAGCCCTTATTTGTTAAATGAAGCAGTGGGGAAATTGAGCAATGTGCACTTTAAGCCATTTCTTATTTAAACTATGATTTAAAGCAGGGGGGCTAGTCTCTTTCAGGCCACCAAATACCCTCCTCCTAGTTTTATTATTTAAAATCTGTTGCCAGAACGACTGCATTTTGCACTCAAATCTATTGTCTTTGGTTTTTTAAACAGTTACAAGCACACTAATCCTGACAGCCCAGACTGCACGGGACCACCTATGGATTTAAGTAACAAGCTTGCTTCTGGAAATGTCAAAATTCCCTACACATATTCAGTTACTTTTGAGGTTGGTATGCTTGCCGGCTTTTCCCATTTCTTTTCCTGGAGAAGGTGTGATTTGGAAAGTACTTTCTGAGGTTTTAAAATAACACCCTGTTGGTGATTCTTGTACCAGAAATTCATAGCAGAGTTGGAAGGGACCATGAGAGGCATCCTGTCCAACTCCCTGCCATGCAAGAATCTTTTTGCCAACATTGGGCTGAGATTAAGAGTCTTACGCTCTACTGACTGAGCTGTCTTAGGTGAATTTTAAAAAGTATCATTATTAAATATTAATGAAAACCTAATAAATGTCTTAAGAAAGGCGATTCATCTAAACTTTTTTATTGCATTCTTCTAGGCTAACTAGGGAAATAACTTTTGTAGAAAATTTCATAGATGTTACTCAGTTAAAATTCTTTGGAATCCTAATAAAGGAAGACAGCCAATGATGGCCACTTGCCTGAGCGACAGAAATCTGCTTGCTTTCCGGAGCATATTTTGTAAGTGTGCCAGAGAGCCATAGTGGTAGGAGAGGAAGAAGTCCCACTGGGTGAGCAGACCCCTTGTTGCTCTATACTGTATTGGATCTACACTAAAATGGTATTTGTGTACAAGTCTTAAAGTTCAATGCTATGCATGTTTACTCAAGAATGAGTTCCACTGTGGTCAGTGAAACTTACTTCTAGGCAAGCACATAGCTCAGATGGTTAGAACACACTGCTGATAATGCCAAGGTCGCAGGTTCCAATCCTGTATGGGACAGCTACATATTCCTGCATTGCAGGGGGTTGGACTAGATGATCCTTAGGGTCACTTCCATCTCTACAATTCTATGATTCTACATAGAGGATTGCAGCTTCAGTGAGAAGTCTCTATGCAGAATATAGCCTTCAAGAAGTATAGAGGCAATGGTAGCTGCTTGACACCTTTTATTTGTTCATTATCATGTCTGATATTATTTTAGTGAAGCAATTCCTTGCTCAATAAGAATATGTTTAGCTGACATTTTTGACATTTGATGTTGAACGTGAGAGAGGTGTAGCATGGTGAGTTAGAAATCCCCAATTCAAATATTGTGTCTGTCATGAACTCACTAGATAAACTTTTAAGTAAGGCACTCATAGCCTTAGTTGTCCTTCCTCACCATTATGGTGGGTCATAATACTGATTTCACTCTCAGGGCTTGCTGTAAGGATTATAACAAGATAATGAGCATATTGTGAGCATCTTAGAAGACCTGAAAGTATTATATAAATATTTAATTTAATGACGAAAATCATAATGATGTTGGTTGCCAGGAATCTTGGTGATTTCTCGGTTCCACTGAAAATTGTGATAATATTCTCATTATTATCTATGTAACTAAGATCAGAAGAAAATAAGTTGTTCATTATCCCCAAGAATTATTTATGCTACACACACACACACACACCATAGTTATGTTGCCATTCCCAGTATAAAAACTTGGCAAGTCTGTTATAATTTTATTTTAGTTGTATGACATCTAATAATTAACCATTTTCTCTTCAGAAAAATGATGAAATCAGGTGGGCCTCCAGGTGGGATTACATTTTAGAATCCATGCCTCACACACATATACAATGGTTTAGGTAAGGGAAATGTTTTCATTTTGTAATTCAACATATTGGAGCACTTTTTTGGTAAAAAAATAGTGGTTTGACAACTGGCCATTATGTTTCCTTTTAGCATTATGAATTCTCTTGTGATTGTCCTTTTCCTGTCTGGGATGGTTGCTATGATCATGCTAAGAACTTTACATAAAGACATTGCAAGATATAATCAGATGGATTCTACTGTAAGTATAAGTTTTTTAAAAAAACAAGTTGGAGAAGAAATGTTTTAAATTTTTCAGGTCGCTAATACAACATTGTGATACCTTCTAAATATTCATGTTTAGAAATGTTGTGAATTTCTTTGCCTCAGTCATGTTCTGATAAGCACATTGGCAACCTAACTCTTTATCTGTATTATGCCCAAATAGCTTTTATGTATATTTATTTTATTAAAACATTTATATGCTACCCTTCAAGTATAAATACACCACTCATTGTGGCTTACAGCAAATAAGAACCAGCTGATCTCGCAACTGTATTAACTGATATAAACATACTCCTTTTGCAACAATAGTTACTGACAGAATTTTGTGTTAGGACATCGAAGCATATAATATTGTCTAAAGGAAAGGTGAAATACAGTCTGTTCAATTTCTGTGAAAATAATACATATTAATAAGGATGCTATTAATCTTAAGTCATACTCAAGAGTAGATCCATTGAACTCAATGGGCATAAATAACAAGTCCGTTGGTTTCATTAGATCTAGTCTGAGTATGATTAATCTTGGATATCATAGGCATCTTGAACACCTGAAGGAATTACCATTGAGACAGTTAACTAATAAGAGGCCTTCCCAGTTGCAATAACTGCAGCCCACAGGGGATCTGAATTGCGAGCCTTGTCCGTACAGAGCCATCTTAATATGTTTTCCGTAAGGTAATGCTGGGCACAGATGCAATCCCTGCAAAGGTTACCCAAACAGACCAAGAGGAGCTGGGTGATTACCATGATTTTGCTTACTTCTTTTGATGAATGATGTATCCCAGGCTTCCTCAACCTCGGCCCTTCAGATGTTTTTTTGGCCTACAACTCCCATGATCCCTAGCTAGCAGGACCAGTGGTCAGGGATGATGGGAATTGTAGTCTCAAAACATCTGGAGGGCTGAGGTTGAGGAAGCATGATGTATCCCATGAATTACCCTGCCAAGACTAGTGATATTTTCAGATTGTCATCCCAGCACACACTGGATTTCTTCCTGCTGGGGAGTGACTTTGTTTACAAATGATTGCATGACTCAGGGAATTCTACCTTCACCTTGGCCAGGGACAGAACTGGGGAGGAGCTTCGTAGACCTAAGACAGCATATAAAGAGTTCTCACACTTCCTTGCCTTCCGGGGCAGCAGTAGGGCTTGCCCATTCCTTTCTAAATGCTCAGTTCACCCCCAAGAATATTCACACTAAGTGTCTAACTTGACTATCTCCCAAAAGGTTGAAAGAGATCTCATTTGTATGTTACTCATTGGTTTCTGAGTTATAAAGATTGAATGTTTGGTGTCGTTTGATATTTCAGTATTTTATATAAACAATACGCAGAGTTTTTGTATCTGGAGGGATGAAGTTAGATATATATATATATAATTGTGTGTATAAACCCCTCAACTGGCTCATTAATTTTCAGGAAGATGCTCAGGAAGAATTTGGTTGGAAACTGGTTCATGGTGACATATTTAGGCCCCCAAGAAAAGGAATGCTACTCTCAGTGTTTCTGGGCTCTGGAACACAGATTTTAATTATGACTTTTGTTACTCTATGTAAGTATAACATAATGGGATGCCCCTTAATTCTATAAGCTCTTCTGCCTAACCTTGGTTAGATGATCAACAATGCACAATGTGCTTGATGTGCTTGTTCTCTCCTCGTCCTTCCCTTGCATGTATCTAACCCCCCCCCCCACCGCCTTCCTGGTTTGAGGCATGTTTGCTGGTGCTGGATGTTCACAAGGTCCTGAAAAGATACATAAACACACATGGGAGATTTGACTCTCAAACCACTTTGATGCTGAGAGCTAGAGTGGTGAACTGATCAGGACCCAGAAGACCAGGGTTCATGCAAATACCCACTCAGCCATGAAGCTCTTTGGCCGACCATCAGTCAAGTCACATGCTTTCGACCTAATACACATCACAGAATTGTCATGAGAATAAAATGTGGAGGAAACCATGTGTACCACCTTAAGCTCTTTATCGGAAACATGGAATCTAAATGTAAAAATAAAATAATAAGAATTCTGGTTGGTAACTACTACTGCTATTATTATTATTATTATTATTATTAAATTTGAATGCCGCCATATACCCGCAGGCCTCAGGGCAGTTCACGACATAAAATCGCAATAGCGGTATCAAAACACAAAACACATGATAAAAACCAAAACAACCCAATATTCCCCCCTCCCTAACACATTTTAACACATTTTATGCCAGTGAAAATGGATGTTGTAGGAGCCTGCAGGAAGTTCACATAGGTGATTTGCAGTATTCTTCAGGCTACTTGTACTGTAGATAGATGAAGAGATCAGGGACCATTATGTCTGCACAAATCCTAAATATATTGAACTTCACAAAGTAAAAAATCCAAAATCTCTGGGGGGAAAGGGGGAAAGATAGTATTGTGCCACCACTCCTAGGTACTGTGCACAACAGATGTGAATAAGGTAGTCCACATGTGAAGCACACACATCTTTAAGAGGCCTCTAAATATTATATATTTCCTTTTCCAGTTTTTGCTTGCCTTGGGTTTTTGTCACCTGCAAATCGGGGGGCATTAATGACCTGTGCTGTGGTCTTGTGGGTGCTGCTTGGAACCCCAGCAGGTTATGTTGCTGCCAGATTCTACAAATGTAAGTACAAAAGTTCATTTAACGTGACAGCACTTAAGTTCATTAGTCTAAATTATCATCACAGCAATGATTTCCCCTCTGATCCTGTTTGCCCTCTGGGCAAGATGGAAAAATGTTTTAAGACTGAAGAGAGACTACATGCAGGTTTAGATTGTTCTCAAGCTAGCAAACTTTCAAGTTGGATATTCTTTTATTGTATTAACTCTAACGTCAATTGTTCTTACTTGGATCTACTTGCAGGGGAAGAGGTAACTGACATATTGTTATGGAAATCAGACTGTCAGTGGCTTTTGAAATTGCATTTTGTTTGACATATGAAGTTTGATCCAGCTTTTGTCTGCTTTGGTCTATATGTATTTGAAAGGGAGAGAAAATGAAAGTTAAACCTATAACTGCTTTACGGAGCTTCTCAATCAGTGTGCACTTTTAGTATTATGCAGTACAGTATGTTGAATCAGTCTAATTTTTTTAAAATTTTGTTTTAATAAAGGTGCAGAAACAAATAACAAAACTGAACTTTAAGTTCAAGTGCATGTCTAAACTGTTCTAATAAATAGGGAATTATGTTTGTATAGTACCTGTCATTTAATTGGTGCTGGTTTGGGTTTCTTTTCATACAGCATTTGGGGGTGAAAAATGGAAGACAAATGTTCTGCTGACAGCCTTCCTTTGCCCTGGGTAAGTCAATTTCTATTATTACCGTTAAAATAGGTATATGAAAAGGTTGGCTAAAACTTGTGAGTCTTCAGCAACATAAGTAAAACACAGCAACATCATTGCATCTCAGAGCTATGCACAGTTTGTGCCCTTTTTTGGTTTTTGTAAACCTTGTTTCCTTCTGCCACATGAAAAAAAGTTGATTAAGCAGTACCAGCATGACAGAAGTACTTTTTAAAAAGACAGAGGTGCTCTTCATTGATTCTTGCTTTTACTCCTTAGGCTGCTTCTCAGACCACGCTGCATCTGTGGTGTCATATACTGTACAATGCCTATGTCAAATCTTTCTGCTTAATCACAGCAAGCAGTCATCCCCTGAAGTGGAGCTAAGACAGACATATATTTGGAGCTATTTAACTGAAACGTCAACTCCTGCTGGAGCTCAGTCCTGTTAGATTAAGGAAGAAAGGCTTGCTTGACCTCTTTGCCTGATATTTTCTACATGTCACCTGGGCTTAACGTTAAGCTAGACATATAGTGATATGATTTCAATAACATTGAAAATAATCAAGTGTGAGTTAATTGTTAAATCTCGTTTCTCTTTTAGCATTGTGTTTGCCGATTTCTTCATCATGAATCTGATTCTCTGGGGAGAACATTCCTCTGCAGCCATTCCATTTGGTACTTTGGTTGCTGTTCTAGCCCTCTGGTTTTGCATATCTGTACCACTGACGTTCATTGGGGCCTACTTTGGTTTCAAGAAGAATGTAAGTTCTTTGTCTTTCTGATCTTACATATTTTACTCACCTCTGCACACATATCTCGTACCTTTTGAACTGCCTGAAAACAAATGGTGGGTCAAGTCCTTTAGAAGGCTGTGGATATTGGGGTCCTGCCTGACTTCAGTGATTGAGTTGTGTATATATAAAGCATGGTCAAACAATAGGATTCAAAGCTAAGAAAACCATTCTGAATGTGGTAGACCTCGTTAGATGAGATTTAGCTTCTAGGTGTAGTTTGGATTTCCTTTATTGTGCTAGAAAGCCATAGGATTGTAAATTCTTTTGTGCAGGTACTTCCTTCTGTTTGTGGTGTTTAGTATAATTTAGATTATTTAGTAATTCTCTCCTGCACCTTTGTTTATATCTTTTAAAGGCCATAGAACATCCAGTTCGTACTAATCAGATTCCTCGTCAGATTCCTGAACAGTCATTTTACACGCAGCCATTACCTGGTATCATTATGGGAGGCATTCTGCCCTTTGGATGCATCTTCATACAACTTTTCTTCATTCTTAATAGCATATGGTAAGCCAGTATGCTTCTTGAAAAACGTTTGATGCCTTCTAAAGTACTTTTTCAACTTGCTGGGTTTTTTTTTAAGAGCTTGTATTTGTTTTTCTGCACTTCTCTCCACTTTCTTCCATTATCAAAGCTTTTGACTGTTCTGCTTTAATGTCATATAAAGCCTGTGTTAGCCTTGCAAGTATGTAGCTGTCTGGCCATAGGCTTTTGAAACCATCCAACCAAAAGTTGCCTGATGCAGGTCTTGAGTGTCATGACACCTCTGTCTGACATTGGTTTTAGTGTTCTGATGTCACAGAAGGTCTTACCAGTCTTATGTGAAACAGTTTGTTGGTGGGGAATCTTTGCCTATGTCCCTAAAGTCCATGGGCAACTTTGACATGAATTAAACATGGGAGTAGTTTTATGCCATAAACTTTAATGGATAGAATTTGGTTGAGCAGTCTTCAGATGCTGGAGTTCAACAATATTTGCTACTTGTACGGTAGAATAGCCAGGTAAACTTCACCAAGACTACTTTTGTTGTGCTTAAACTTCTGTTTTCTAGGTCTCATCAGATGTATTACATGTTTGGCTTCTTGTTTCTGGTGTTCATTATTCTGGTTATCACGTGTTCTGAGGCTACTATTCTACTTTGCTATTTCCACTTGTGTGCAGAGGTAAGCCTACAGAATTCTTTCTTGCAAGAGTCCTGTCTTGGGGGGATTTAATTTATTAGCAAAAAGGATCCGATCAATGACTTGGCTCCTAAGTTACTATTCCTTTTACACAATGATGGAGGGAGATTTCATAAAGTGCCTCTGCCTGGTTATGTTTGCATTGAGGACCAGGATAGACTTTGGTATTATGGTGCCCAGAGTGAGGCCAACCCCCCCCCCCCCCAAAAAAAGAACTTTGAGTAGGTACCCATATAAATACAGTGGTTCCTCGGAAGTTGAATGGAATCCGTTCCGGAAGTCCATTTGATTTCCAAAATGTTCGGAAACCAAGGCGCAGCTTCCGTTTGGCTCCAGGAAGCTCCTGCAGCCAATCAGAAGCTGGGTCAGCCACGTTGGATGTTTGCGTTCCAAAGAACATTTGCAAACTGAAATACTCACTTCTGGGTTTGCGGCATTGTCAACCCTGTAAATGCTTATCATTATTAGATAGAAATATATAGTCTATGTTGCTTTGGTTTGTAAATATTCTCCTGCATGTAAGTTGATTGATTGTAGCCCAGAAGGTCTACGAGTACTTAGCAGGTTTTTCAACCATTTCTCTCTTTTGTTCTAGGATTATCACTGGCAGTGGCGCTCATTTCTCACCAGTGGCTTTACCGCTGTTTATTTTCTAATATACGCAGTACATTACTTCTTTTCCAAACTTCAAATTACGGGTACAGCAAGCACCATTTTATATTTTGGATACACTATGATAATGGTACTGATCTTCTTCCTTTTCACAGGTAAATATAAATATATTTTTTGGTACTGAGACTTTATGTTAGAGTGCTTCACACAATACAGTTTAAGAGTTCTAGAGCCATGTGCAAACTTTTTTCATGCTAATGTTTGACTGACATCCCTACGGTTGCTTGTTTAAAAAACAAACAAACTTGTGTGCCTATTTTAATGTGGACTATGGACCTCAAGTTGTTGTGACATAAAGCTGGGATGTTTAACTGTAGTCAGGACATTTTTCTGTTCATTTCCCTTCTCCTGCTTTCTACCTGCAGCTTTAGCTGCTGAATGTTGGCAGTCATCTGTATAATTCCTAACACAGTTAGGGGCCATTTCAGAATTTGATTTAAAATGTAAAATACAAACCCTTCCGCTTTTTTATCTGTATTCTTGCATGTTTCCATTTGTTTACCTATTAAGGACTGTTAGAAGTTTTATACAGAGAGAGCTGTACCATTTGGAGGACATCCTTTTCTACTTGTAAGGGTTGAGAGAGAAGGTGTCAAAACCTTGATGGCTATAAAATATAAGAAGTTAATTTGATTTCATTTTAGTATTTAATTTTTTTTTTTTTGCACAGGTTACTGTTGCTTTCGGGAATAGTTTTTGTAATGTTTTCCAGTTTTATATGCTGATAACTCTTTATATGCATTGGGATTCTTCTCCCTCCCCCCAGAAATGTAGCTGTTTACAAGAAAAAAGAGGCTGTGTATTAAGGGATACGTACATAGTAAATTTCATTAAGCTTGGATGAGATCATTCTAGCAAGTGACCAAAATTACACACACAAGCCCCGAAGGCATCTAGCTTCCTGTGTCAAGATGATATAAAAGCTAAAAAGAGAAACTCATAATTGTTGCATCAAAACTATTATATTGCTGCTTACTCATCTGTTAAAAATGGTCAGCCTCAAGAAGGGTTCTGACGGTGCCCTGCTGCTGTGACGGTGTAGCACATGCTTGGGGCACTTGCTTCTCACACTGCATTCCGGGTCATTGATCAGACGCAGCAGGCAAAATACTGGGAGCTATGTGACAAATCTGACTTACAGCTGGGCCCACAATACTGTATCGGAGTAAATGAGTCAGTTAAACATCAGTGGCTTAGCTACTACGGAAAAAAACAATACGATGTCATTCACAGTTCTTGCTGAATTTTTTCATCATGAATGAACCATTGCTAAATCTTCATTCTTCACTACAAATGCACACATATGCATAACTTTGAATTAGAACCTGATGCATAAACATAGAAAAGTTTTGCAACATGTAACGGAACAATACCTATCTTCAGTCATCTAAAGTTACAAAAAGTTAACTCCACACTCGTTAATTCTCAGTTACATGAAATACAGACTTCAAGTGACATTTTTTAAAAAGTCCATTTGTACATACTTTTTGCGAACACTCAGGTGCATAAAATCAATGTGCCATTGTCAAGCAGGTTTAGACTGCTCAGGAATTTATATATTCAAAGGGCTGTAAAAGCAGTATTCTCTGTTGGTTTATTGGAGCACATGGTTATCTTCCAGCCATGAACACGACTTATCAAATGTTCCACTCTCCAATATCCTTCAGATACCCTGGATTCTAAATCAGCCAAAAAAAATTGAAGTCAAATAGTCTGGTTGGTTGTGCTTTGCAGCATCAAAACTATGTATATATTTACCAAAATAACAAAATATGCTCAGACTGCATTGTACCACCCTGCATACATTACTTTGGAAATGTTCTTGTTTGAATTTAGTGGGGCTTAATTCTGAGTCCCACTAAATCATTTAGAAGGAGGCTTTACAGTGTGCCTTCACACTGTGTGAAAACATAAAGAGGAATGTACTCTCCCTCAGAACTGGTCAAGCTATTTCTTCATAATTTGTGAGTAGGTACAGACTGTCTTAATACACTCTACATATAGACTCAAATATGCGCTAATTGAGGGAGATAACTAACACTAATCTCCTGGCAATTTAGGATGTTGTTACCCGGAGATTTAAAAAAATTAAATCTGACTGGTACAGACTTCCCTTTAAAATAAGTCAGGACACTCCAGCTTCTACAGCTACCGAACCCATTAAGCCATTGAAACAAGAAGCTTCTGTGCCTGAAAGAGAAGGTATTGTGTATTGCAAAATAGGGTTGTGTTGATGCACAACACTTTTTTTTTTAAGCGCCGGGTTCTTTTGTGGGTGCCACTGAGTGGTGGGATCCTTTGCGGCCCTCAGCATCCTGTCTTGGTGTTTTTAGCGGTGGGGTTTTTTTTTGTGGGCGCTGCGTGCTCCGAACGCTGGTATCCGGTCCTGTCCCAAGAGGTAACCTTCCTTAAAAGGGCAAGCTTCTGTAAAAAGGTCAATAACTTTGGGGTTTCCTCCCTAAAAAAAGGTCAACAACTTTGGGCAACTATAGTCCGGTCCCCAACAGTGCCTGAGGCACAGTGAACTGGCCCCGTTTATAAAGTTTGAGGACTCGTGTTACAGTATCTAACCAAAATATAAACTCATCCTTGGTATATGTGGTTTCCACACTTTCTTCAGGCCACATGGATCCTTTGCTCATTTGCATCCTTGTGCTTCAACAGCTGTGTTGCATCAACACAATCCTATTTTGCAATACACAATACCTTCTCTTTCAGGCACAGAAGCTTCTTGTTTCAATGTCTTAATGGCAAGGAGCCTGTGCTGCCCACCATTTTGTCACCCCGCCCCCCAGGCTGGCACTGCTTCCCACGCACGCACCCACCTTCCTATGTCGCGCCAGGTTTACCTCAGCATGCTTCAAGCTGCGGCGGCTCTGCCTCAAGCTCCTCCACGCTCCTTTCCCCTTTTTGGAGACTCAGGAAAAGGAGCATGGAGGAGCTTGAGGCAGATCCTCTGCCGCTTGTGGCGCTGAATGGGAACAATGGGAACAGCCGCCCAAAGACCTCGCCGCCGGCTTGCAGGCTGGATTCAGGAGCCTGGTGGGCCGGATCTGGCCCACGTACCATAGTTTGAGGACCCCCTGCTGTAATAGATCCATTGATGTTTATTCTGCCGGTTTAAAATTCATGTTCTGTTTTGTAGGAACAATTGGATTCTTCGCATGCTTCTGGTTTGTGACCAAAATATACAGCGTTGTGAAAGTGGATTGAAGAAATTGTAAAACACAGGAGCCACCATCCTAATATAATGATATGCTCCTGAAGAAGAATTTAAGCTTTATCTGAAGTACCTTGTGAATGATACTGAATATACATTTTGCCCACCCAAAACATTTGTATTATAACTTTGCAATTTGTTTTCACTTGGGTGTTCTTACTGAAGGTTGAAGTTAAATATTGTATGCGTTTGTAAATGTTGCTTATAGTAGGACTTTTAAATTCTAAATGACTGGCTAGAAGTGAGTACATTACAGAATTTTTAATGATACTTCTAAATAAATAACGGGTGTAAATACAGTTTTCTAGGCTTGTTGAGTGGGGTTAATTATTCCCCCCCCCCATGAAATAACTTCTTTCCATCATGACTTGGAAAGTTGACTCATGTGTTGCTTTTGATTTTTTTCCTGATTTTTTTTATACTGGAGTTATGGCCATAAATCCACCTCACTTTTTCTGTGACTTCATTAGGTTCCAGTGTTGTTGGCCTTTGGAACCTTGTGTCTCTTGAGTCTTGGGAATCTATCCATTCATAATTGTAATAATTACTATCAGCATTTTCAGTGGATCATCACATATTATAAATAAATCCATGAAATTTTGTAAATACAGATATATTGATATGTTTTAAAAATATGTAGATTATATTTGTTAAATTCTAGGTTGGTTTAACTTTTTGTTTTTTGTTAATCTGCTCTACCCTATATAGATGTAACTGTTCATAACTGTACTACACTGTCAGTTCTAATCCGCTAGCATAACTAGATTAAGAGACTGGATAATATGTTGAGAAGATCTGCATACAGACAAAGAAGATGCACTCTCAAGTGTGCTCACAACAGATTTTAATGATTCATATTATGTAGAATGGATTGTGTGTGGGCGGGGGGAGTGTTTGGACATACACAAGCAAAAATGCTGTTTGTCTTGTATTAATAGAATGGTTCAATTTGCTAGATGTGGAATTGACATTAACCCATATGCATCCTTGGAAAAAAGCAATGGAAACATGTTTATCATGTTGAGTTGGTTTGAGTTTACGTTAATGCCTGCATGTCTCCCACAAGAGCATATCTGCAACCAAGTTAAACTGCATGTTTTGGGCTCAGACATTCTGATTGGAGAAAAGAACCTATGTTTTTTCTAATACGTTCTTTCTAAAGATCATAAACTAATGCTTGAATATTAAAATCCAATAAAAGTATCTTTTGTTAATAACTTTTGAATTTGGTCTTGTAATCTGGCATTACAACTGTATAATTAAACTTGGTATGTTACAAAAAGCAAAAAGAAAACATGCAGCAAATGTATATTCTGGTTTAGTGAACAGCCAATCTCATACTTTGCTCTATAGTGTAGGGCTGCTGTGGAGAGTTCCCTCCCTTCCTTTAAGTCTTAATTGATGGGGAAAGTGTGAACCACTCTCTGCTTCTTACTGGAGCTGTTTCCCTTTGCATTTATGTGGCAGTTTGTTTTTACCATATTTTTATCTTGCTTTTTGGTTTCGACCAAACTGGTAAAATAACTTCTGATAAAAATAGCACACAAGTTAAACTCAAACCACCAAAAAAGCCCACTGGCCAAGCAGTTTCAAACTTCGGTCAAATACCAAAAGTCTGTCCTAGGTCCTAACCAAACATAATTTGACCATGTTCATGAATGCAATGAGAAGACCTGGTAAGCTACCCTAGAGAAGGTATTGTAAAAGAATACCTGGCTTCTCTGGCATTGCCCCCAACTGATTGTTCTGTTCTATCAGTATCTTGCTATGCTTAAAATTCTATCCATTTCATACCCGCATCCTTTCCCCATTTCTGTCCTTCTGCTGCTTCCGTTTGTATTGTTCCAGCCATCATTTTCATTTCAGGTCTCTGTCCTGTCTTGTTTTAAGAAACCTCCTGACCCCTGGGCTCCCTTTGCCTCTTGTGTCTTCCTTGGAAACCTTTGAAACATGTTTTTCTCATATGCATTAGAGTCATGTAAAGTCAGCATTACCATGAAGTTGCCAGTTTTCTAAGTTGGAGCTGTGTGACAAGTGAGAAACTAAGCTTTACGTACTTCACAAATCAGGTTTTCTGAGGTAAATTCTTTTCCAGAATATGACTTGGGTGCGCTCTGGGAGGTGAGTTACATCTCCTTTAAAAGGTATAACCTGAGTTTGTAGGAGAGATGGAAATGAGGGGAGACCTTTGAAAATTCTGCGGATCATTTTGAGATCTTTTCAGCCACAGAAGTTCTGTTGTAAGAACCCAGCTATATTTATCAGAGGCCTGAACAAAAATATTTGATGAAAAAGCTTTTAAGAATTAAAGAAAAGTTTTCACCCTGCCAACTGTCACCAGGGACAGACATTTTAGAAGTGTTTCTGAAACTTAAAGTGTGACGTTACTCTTTCCCTCCTCTTCTAAAAGCCTTTTAATTTAATTCTATTTGCATCAAATACAATGTGAAATACTGACTTTGTAACAAGGGGGAAATGAAAGAAACGTTTGAAGGAGTCTTAAATGCATTAAATCTAAAACAGCTATGTTCCTTGTTGTCGTTTAGTCGTTTAGTCGTGTCCGACTCTTCGTGACCCCATGGACCATAGCACGCCAGGCACTCCTGTCTTGCACTGCCTCCCGCAGTTTGGTCAAACTCATGTTCGTAGCTTCGAGAACACTGTCCAACCATCTCGTCCTCTGTCGTCCCCTTCTCCTAGTGCCCTCCATCTTTCCCAACATCAGGGTCTTTTCCAAGGATTCTTCTCTTCTCATGAGGTGGCCAAAGTATTGGAGCCTCAGCTTCACGATCTGTCCTTCCAGGGAGCACTCAGGGCTGATTTCCTTAAGAATGGATAGGTTTGATCTTCTAGCAGTCCATGGGACTCTCAAGAGTCTCCTCCAGCACCATAATTCAAAAGCATCAATTCTTCGACGATCAGCCTTCTTTATGGTCCAGCTCTCACTTCCATACATCACTACTGGGAAAACCATAGCTTTAACTATACGGACCTTTGTCGGCAAAGTGATGTCTCTGCTTTTTAAGATGCTGTCTAGGTTTGTCATTGCTTTTCTCCCAAGAAGCAGGCGTCTTTTAATTTCGTGACTGCTGTCACCATCTGCAGTGATCAAGGAGCCCAAGAAAGTAAAATCTCTCACTGCCTCCATTTCTTCCCCTTCTATTTCTCCATGGACAAAGACAACAGGCTATGTTCCTAGCATACATTAAACATTTTCAGGAACTTCAGAAATGTGCATATAAAAAGAATATCATGGGGGGAATAGGCACAATTACTTCTGGGTGTTCAGCCTGTTGATTTGACAGGATATATAAAAGGTGAAAACAAAACATTTGATACCAAAATTGTGCTTATCCTTAGTCTGCTGGGGAAAAGTATTTCATGTGAAAATGACACACAAATCCTTTCTTATCAGGCAATCACTTTCCTGCTAAGCCATCAGGCTGATCTGTGGTATGTATATGTGAACAGTGAGCCTGATTCTGATTTTGGTTACAGATCAACATCAAAATAGAGATTGCATCAGTCACATTTACCAGTCTCGGTTTTTTGCATCCTGCAGTTCCCACCAGAACAAGTATGAAAATCAAAAGGCAAAAAGGTCATGTTATATTTTAATAAGACGTTATTTCCTTTGGGTTTTTAGGAGAAAAATAAGTTCTTTATAATAAGGCATTCTAAGATTACAGATTTCCATAATTATTTTCAAGTGTGGGGCTGCATCCGTTTACATCCAGTGCGTTCCCACAAGTTTGGGAAGTGGTGTATGCATTAACAGCCATTCTCTGTACCTGTCTGGTCATCCTATATAATAAAGTCCCTGTGTCTCTGCGTCCAGTCCCTGTGTCCCTGGGTTTGCGCTACTGCGCATGTGCCCCACGGACACAGGGATTGGATGCAGAGACTAGACGCACACACTGCGCACTCTCCCCACCGATGAAGAGAACCAGAACCCAGTAAACGAGCCACTGGCAGCTTCTCCTCCCGCTTCCCGTTCAAGAGCGGCTGCTGCTGCTGCAGGACAGTGAGATGCTCAACGAAGCCGCCGGCCTTGCCGGCGCCATCTTCCCGCACCCCATTCTCCCGCCTGCTCAGCGCTCGGCCTTTCAGCTGCTTGGTGGTCCGTCGGGGGAGCCTGGGGCCCTCGGTGTACATCCTCCTCCTCCTCCTCCCAAGCCTCCCTGGCCCGTGAGAGGAGCGACGGGGCCGCGGCCTTCCCTCCCTCTCTGCGCTCGGCCGCGGGGCACGGCAGAAGAGCGAGTTTGTTTACTTGCGTTCCTGGCGCGCCCCGCCGCTCCTCTCACATATGTTCTAGCGCCCGTTTATTTAACAGCCTCAATGACACTAGTGTTCCTATATTACATCAACATGGTCCCAAAGGGAAGCACTGCTTACAACCCTGGTGGCCACATTCTGCTGTCAGATTATCTTCACAAGTAGATTATCTTCACAAAGTGCAATTTATTTCGCAGTAAACATGCTAAGGATCAGACTGCAACTATGTATCCCAGGCAAACTTTTCATAAAGGCTGTTCTGCCTTCCTTGTGCAGATATCAATAGGTGGTCAATATCTCCATGGTGTGAAAAGTTTCTCTTGCTGATTTCTGTGTATCAATCTGTTCTGACGGAACAAGAAGCGCCAGGCTGCTAATACGACTTTATGTTTGTAACACAGCTAATTCACTGTTGAAAAAGGAGATGAGCGCAGAAGCACTTTGCTTTGCCATTCCATTATTTTTAATGCTTTCTAAGTTTTGAGGTAATATTACTGGTGCTTCTGTGTACTACCAATGCACAAGGTAAAGCTTACAAGAACAGGAAAATGTTTCTCCTTTGAAGGATCTGTATTGGAGCTGTTTCGAAAGTGACTTTTCAACTCAAAATGTCAAAAATATTTTCAAGATTGACCTTGGCAGCTGTTTGTTTCCTGATTTTGAAGAGAGAGAAAAAACACCCGCCAAAGAAAATATCCACTTACAGATGGTCAGGTGTACATCACTCTTTGACTGCCAAGATGCTCATTTCTCTTTCATGATTCATAATTAATAAACATCAAAGAAATGTTAATATGAAGCTGTCTTAACCCAACCTGAGGCAGAACAGGAGGTCATTTCTTATTATATTCAAAGCCCAATGTTATGATTTGTGTTAATCTTTACCTTCGAGGGTCATTAATAAATTCCCTATTAATGTTTTTTTCTCAGTGCCGTGCACTCTTCTGTTCTTTTTGCAAGACTAACTGCATCTGTTTGCAATTTTGCAATATTTTATTCATTTCTTAAAATATGAATATATATGAATCCTATGCTCACTTCCTGATAATCTCATTTGAATAATGGGGAAATAAGATTATTTTCTTGCTGAACCCGATTGTTCTTACAAACATGTAAACCATTCCTTTTAGCTTAAAATGGTGTTGGCATTATAAACCATGAAGGATCCAATCCGCTATTCACTTATGATCAGCTCCCTTATTGTTTGTTTGGATGGATCTAAATGGGTTTTTTTCTTTCAGATTTCTTGTAACTGAGGGGGTAGATTAGGTGACATTTTTTGTGGAGAGGCTGACAGGAATAGAACTCTGTTATTTTATTGTTGCATTTGAGTGGTGTAGATATTTTAAATTGATTTTTAATTCGCTATTCATTGTATGCCACATTAAGAAAATACTGCAGGTTGAAAGGTGGCTAACAAGTCTATTATATTAATCAAATAAGTCCCATTGGGCTAAGTGGAAGTTAATTTTATGAACTGATATCCTTTGGGCACATGAAAGTATGGACCTTAAATTATTTGTATCCCACATGCTCTAAAACAACTTAAACTTGATGTGTTTATTCATGTTATGTTAGAAATCAAGACTTTACAATATTCTAGGGGTGTTTCCAGATGGAGGTTTATTGCTCCTCATCATGTGCACAAGTTTTTATGCACATTAAAAAAATGGCAGCCTACACTGCCCCCCCCCATTTAAAAATGGATTTCCTCATACAGCGAAAAAACCCCACTGAATATGTTTTTAAAAATCCATTACACATCTGCAGTCAGTAGTATTGTAGTGTGGAAGCTTGATATTAAACTTTACGGAGTGGGTAGTTTGCCACATCTGTAGTTAATGTTTCAGTAGATGACCTCAAACACACCTGTATTTCAATTTGCTCCCCACCTGAACGCAGTCTAGTCATTTGTTTGCAGAAGCCCAAATGATACGCATTGCCTCTTTTTACCAATTGCTACAAGCTGAAGGCACTTTCAAATTTCAATAAGCGCAAGACATCCCTGCACTCGGGGCATAGCAGATGACCTACGAACTGAGCTACACCTTTCCTGCCCCAGAAGACCTTTCCGACGACTAGGCGTCCCAGGCCCCACCCCTTTAGAATGCCGGGACGGGCCCTCACGCGCCTGTAACACGTGAGTAGAGCTTTCCGACGACCCGGCGTTCCAGGCCCCGCCCCTTTAGAACACGGGTAACTTATCCAACGCGAGGCGACAGAGAAGCGGCTTCCCTCCGCTCAACTCCTCCACCAATGGGAGCCGGGCGTGGGCGGAGCCCGGAAGAGGCGAAGTGTGGCGACGATGGCGGCGGCGGCGTTCGGACTGCGGCGTCTCCTGGCGGCTGGTCAGAGCCTGAGCAGGCGGGGAATGTGAGTGACGGCGACGTAAGGAGGCGGGAACGCGCGCGGGGGGGAGGCATTGCTCCCCCCTTCCCTGAAGATGGGGGGGGGAATTGGCGGGGTTGTGAAGAAGTTCGCAGAGTGGTTGCTCTCCTCCCCGCTTTTTACTGCCACCCTTGCAATAAAACACTTTCACACGTGCACCCACACGCGCGTCTCTTGTGCTGCTAAGTTCCGAATAGCTACATGGTCTGGTAAGCGTTCGAAAGGTAGAGCTGCCCCTTAGAGAGGGAAACAGACAAACAAAACAAAAACCCCACAGCCCACTCTTCAACCTTCATTAAGGGCACTGAAGGGGAAAGGGACGCCGTGAGCTCCAGCCCCAGCCAGGGGTGGTGGGAGCTTGGAGTCCAGAAACATCTGCAAGCGCCACAGCCTCCGCATCCCTGCTTTAAAAGAAGGACCGTCAACCCAAGGGCGTACCCACCATGCGGCAAGTTAGGGCAGCTGCCCTACTCTAGAAGCAGGGCTGGTGGGCAGAGGCGGAGCACAGCCCGGCGGAGTGCGAGTTCGCCATTCCCGCCGCACCGCGCCGCACCCTCCCTCCAGCTCCCCGTCGCGCCCTCTGGCAAGGCCAAGCGCGGCGGGGAACCAGGGAGCGCGGCGCGGTGGGCGGGAACGCCGAACTCGCGCTGGGCTGGGCTGGGCTCCGCCTCCGCCCACCAGCCCTGCTGCTAGGGAGGGGCACAGCCCGGCGGAGCGCGAGTTCGCCGTTCCCGCCCGCCGCGCTGCGCCCTCCCTCCAGCTCCCCGTTGCGCCCTCTGGCAAGGCCAAGCGCGGCGGGGAACCAGAGAGCGCGGCGCGGCGGGCAGGAACACTGAACTCGCGCTCCGCTGGGCTGGGCTCCGCCTCCGCCCACCAGCCCTGCTGCTAGGGAGGGGCACAGCCCGGCGGAGCGCGAGTTCGCTGTTCCCGCCCACTTTGTGGCCCCTCCCCTTCCGTGCCTTGGCCCCTCCCCTTGCCCCCCCTAGTTTTGATCCTGGGTACGCCCATGCGTCAACCCCTGCAAGGAATAACAGCAGCCTGATCTTACTAAGTAAATCCACCAGAGTTCAAAACATTACAGTCTTCTTCAATGTGGGGCTGTTGGGATTATTTCCTAGCCACTAAAGTGGGATTTATCCCAAAGCACTAAATTAACAGGATTTGTTTGTATGTACTGTATGTTTTGAGCACTTCTACACCACTCTTTTGAGTATGTAACCTCCTAAAGCAGTTTACGAAATGTTGAGGTGGTAACAGTAGTGATAAAGGTAAGTATAATGTCCAGAAAAACTCATCTGTCAAATTAAAAGTCCAGGACCAAGGTCATTAGTGAGCATTGAAAAGGCCAACTTCCTTAGGAAGTGAGTTCCGAAGGCTAGCACAAGTCACCCTTGGCCTCAAGGTGTGGGGACATGCAGAATGCCTCTGGTTAGGATCTTGATATATGGGCAAGTTTTTTTGGGGGGGGGTGAGGGGTGATAGTGGGCTGAATGTCACTTTGTTTCACTCTCACTTAGTTGCGTTGCCCCCACCTCTCTGAACAACCCCTTTACCCTAAGGTTTAAAACTAATACGAACTATTCCAGAGAATCTGTGGGGGACCTTTATGAGGGGATAACCAATAAGTTGGAGTCTCAAACAGGTGTACTACTTTAAATAAATAACAAAAAATATTTTTAAAACCAAGGTAGCAAATAACATAAGGGGTGTGTGTGTGTGTGTGTGTGTGTGTGTATTCCTTCTGAAAATTTGTCAGCATTTTAGTAAAAAGTTTTGCAAGTAAACATTTTTATATGTCACGTACACATTTGTTGTAAAGCAGTTTCTCCTAATTTAATGCACTTTCGTATATAATGCACTTTTGTATGTTGTTTTCACTAATATGCACATTTCCATCCACACTTTAATATATGCAATTTAGCGCACAATTGCTGTATTTCAGTTTGCATCTTGATTCAGTAAGTGTGGAATTGGTAAGTTTGCCTTTAAAATGAACTTTTTATTGAATCTCTCTCCCATCCCTACTTAGATCATATCATAAATTGACAAAAAATAAAGTTTCTGGTTCCCCCGCCTTCCACGGGGGTTGTTGGAGGAGGGGGAGATTTCCCAAAATCAGGTTGAGATCCACCCAGTTTTGGTCGCTCCCCCAGGAGCACCTGGTTCAGGATGACCCCCTGACCCTGCAGCATGAATTTTTGGGGGGTGGGGTGGAAACATTCCTCCCCTGACTTTCTCCAAGTTGATGTGTGATTGGAAGAGGGAAGATCGGGGACATAATGGGGTGGGGTGTAACAGGGTGGGGCACACTTAATCACACTCCGCCGACTTATTCGGAGGGCGGGAACAGAATCCTTGTGCAAAATGGCTATCACCTGTACAGTGAGCCTTATTTCTTCTGAGTAAGAATGCTTAGATTTGCATTGCAGAAGTTAAGACAGATTCATAGCATCCTTTCAATTACATTGAGCATCATGGTTTGGTTACCTGAACACCCAAAGCCCTTTTACAGAGCTGCTTTTAGCAGAAATTCTGTCCACATTGGATGGTGGGTTGGACTTGGCAGCTGGAATTAGGACAGTTTGTTAACACGCTCAACCTTTTCGTTGTATAATGTAGTAGCACTGTGGGCAGAACAGAACAGAACTTGGCTTTAATTGGGTGGCCTTTTCTTATCATTGTCCCTAGTGGAGGCATATGCCAATGAATTGATAAGTCAGGGTAAATATTTCAACCTCCATAGTCTGTTACCTTCTTCTGTTTGACTAGGAAGTCACAGTTAGAGCCCCTTTAAGCTGTTACCAGGGACGCAGGTGGCACTGTGGGTTAAACCACAGCGCCTAGGGCTTGCCGATCAGAAGGTCGGCGGTTCGAATCCCCGCGACAGAGTGAGCTCCCGTTGCTCGGTCCCAGCTCCTGCCAACCTAGCAGTTCGAAAGCACGTCAAAGTGCAAGTAGATAAATAGGAACCGCTCCAGTGGGAAGGTAAACGGCGTTTCTGTGTGCTGGCATGGTTCGCCAGAAGCGGCTTTGACATGCTGGCAACATGACCTGGAAGCTGAACGTCGGCTCCCTCGGCCAATAACGCGAGATGAGCGCCGCAACCCCAGAGTCGGTCACAACTGGACCTAATGGCCAGGGGTCCCTTTACCTTTAGTAAGCTGTTACCAGTGTTGTGTTTTCCTAAATTGGACACTGGAGGGTGCTAATGCAACAAAAGCTGAAATATAGCCAAACACATTCTCTTTGTTAATCAGAAAAGTTTCTCCCTGTCTTGCAACATTTTAGAAGACACAAGTCTTGAACAGATACAAGATTTCCGTTGACGGGAAAATAAAATAAAAAATATCTGTGAAGATGAGGTATCTCTTTTTTACCTGGAATTATTATTATTTTGTTTCTTTAACAATTGAAACATTGCTTTATACAATTGTTAAAAGTTGTTCTTTAAGAATGAAATCTCTCTCTCTCTCTCTCTCTCTGGTGCATTTTGAGGATTTTGGCTTCAAAGACTGGTCCCCCCATGCCTTTGTAAAATCCCTTGGGTGTCTTTGCTGTACTGTTTCATTTTAAATTAATCTTAAATTTATTTTATTACTATGCAGCAGAAAGAGATGAAAATGAAATTGTGTTGAGTTTGTTGTTTATAACCTTGTTGGGAAAATGTTCATTTGAAACCACCACCTCATTTTTCAGGTTTTGAACAAGTTTGTTTGTCAGTGATTTATGTCACTGATGTTCTTGAGAATCAGGACTGGCTATTAAGGTAAAGGGACCCCTGACCATTAGGTCCAGTCGTGGCCGACTCTGGGGTTGCACGCTCATCTCGCATTATTGGCCGAGGGAGCCGGCGTATAGCTTCCAGGTCATGTGGCCAGCATGACAAAGCCGCTTCTAGCAAACCAGAGCAGCACATGGAAACTCCGTTTACCTTCCCGCTGTAGCGGTCCCTATTTATCTATTTGCATTTTGACGTGCTTTCGAACTGCTAGGTTGGCAGGAGCAGGGACCGAGCAACGGGAGCTCACCCCGTTACAGGGATTCGAACCGCCGACCTTCTGATCAGCAAGCCCTAGGCTCAGTGGTTTAACCACAGCGCCACCTGGGTCCTGGGTTGAAATGTGTTAAATTTGACAGTTTTTGCAAGCTTTTTGTGTGATGTGGGACTTAACAGGAAGCGCGTGTGTGTCACTGCACTCGTGGTGGATAAAGTATTTCATAAAGTATTATTAAAGAAGAAGGATGAAATATAATTGGCAAAGTAGCTTAGGAGCAGCAGTTGTTCTTTGGGGCTGTGCCATGCACTCTGATTCTGCTAGTCTCAGATAAGTGCAGTTCCCATATTCAGCTTGTATTGTTGTCAGGTGTAGCTCACGCTCAAGCTGTAGGACTGGAGTTTAAGGTCGCTCGGCCAGAAAAGATTTACTGGGTCTAAAGTATTATCAATCAAGGCAGTCTTTGCTTGCTACATATCTGTTCCACAGACTTAAAAACAGATTTAATAGCCCTTAGTCTCTAGGAACCCTTAGATGTGTAGTTCAAGGGTGGAAAGCTAGAGATCAAGATTTGTAACAGAGAATTTCCAGCATCCCTCACCAAAGTTCCCATGGTATTTGTTTTGGTTGTGGTGGTGAAGACATAACTAAACTGGCATAAAACAAATAAACTTAGTAGAATTGATGTGCTCAAACTTCAGGAAAATATATTTAGCATTTCCCCTGAATAGCTAGGAAGCTTCCCTAACATCTAAATCCCTGAAATCTGTTCCGTTGCAAGTAATACCAGTGTTTTTGGTCCTGAAATTACTCAAATAGAAGAATCCTATGAATGCTAGGTACTGATATTCTTTTCCCAGACAGAGTTGGCACAGTATAATAGAATCTAGGGGAACTTAAGAAATATATAATGACAAGACTACATCTACTTGAACTCAGGTGTAAATTTGAATTACTTGTTATCATGGTATTAAGGACTTCTTTTCTTCCTGTTTCTATAGTACAATGAAAGAACATCTCAGCTGGTGATTATACAACTAATTGCCTTTCCTTTCATATTTTTTATTGTAATGACATGACACAATGGCTGGCCATTGTGAAGTCTCTTCCACAGTGAAAAGGAAGTGATGAAACTCTGAAGAATTTGGGACACGCCGAGTCGATTTTCTAAAATTTAATGTACTCATTGTAGTTAAACAGTTAACAGAGACATTTTATATTGAGCTTTCAGGTGACCTAATTTCCCCTAGTACTGTACATTTAGCTTTATACATCTGCACCTAATTTGTAAAATGGACTTAATGAGAAACTTCAAACAGTTTAAACATCAATTACAAAGAGGGCAAGGTTTTAAAGTTCCAGTAATCTGTCCATATTGGTCATTGAAACATGATCCCAGCTGGATATAATTCAAGGCAGATGCCATTCCAAAGCCTTGAAACTAAGGACACTAACAAGCTGTTATTGTAGGTTGAAGCTCTACTTGGTTTGTTTCACGAGAGCACAATTATTGCTTTCGTCCACTGTAGATTTAATAGTACTAAAAGTGTTTTTAAATATTCTCTACTCCTCAAAATTTCAGCCTTAAAAAACCACCAATACCTGTACGTAGTACGTGATGTGATGGGCATGTCATAAGAATGGCTTACAAGGTTGTGTCATGGCTTTCCCTGAGGACTCTGATGAGGACAACTAGGGGGAGGCCACGGGTGAGAACCTGCCCCTGACTTGGGCCTAGGCCTTCCTGTTGAGACTTTCCTCTGGAAGTCTCACACGCCCACTTCCTTGGCTCAGGAGGAGGTGGGCCCTTCCAGTGCCAGGGAGGCCCCTCCTCTGCTAGGGGAAGAGGAAAGGCCACGAGCCCACAAGGAGTGCCCTGCTTCAGACAAGGAGTTCTCAGTAGGACAGGTGAGCAGTTGGACTTTCCCCGTCTCTTTGCATGGTGGGTAGGCTTTGAATTGTTGGAGCATATTCCCATCCCTGTACAGTCTCAGATCACAGCTTCTGATCCTGGGCCCCTGTCTTTGTCCCTGAACTGTGTTTAGGGAACCCTGAAGCTCCTCTCCAGAGTTGCCTTGATCCTTGCCTCATTGTTGGTGCCTCGGGGCTTCTGGACTAATTTCTGCTTATACACTATCTATTTCTGATTATACACTATCAGTCTGTCAGAATAAAACTTGACTACTTTATTTACACTGAAAGTAAAAGTGTCGCCATACTTGGGTAGGAGCCAGGAGATATTTATGTTGTTAATTCCCAATGTTGACATCTAATTTTATGACCTGATCCTGTGGGTTGTTGTAGCAGCAAATAACATGACTAGAATAGAGAGTAGTAGTAGCAGTAATGATAACAACAACATCAACAATTATTTATTTATTTATTTCCCACCCATCTGGCAGAGTTTTTCCAGCCACTCTGGGCGACTTCCAACAAATACAAAAATACATTAAAATATTACAGATTAAAAACTTCCCTAAACAGGGCTGCCTTTAGGTGTTTTCTAAATGTCAGGTAGTTATTCATCTCCCTGACCTCCGATGGAAGGGCGTTCCACAGGGCGGGCGCCACTACTGAGAAGGCCCTCTTTCTGGTTCCCTGTAACTTGCAAGTAGATAAATAGGTACCACTACAGCAGGAAGGTAAACGGCGTTTCCGTGTGCTGCTCTGGTTCGCCAGAAGTGTCTTAGTCATGCTGGCCACATGACCTGGATGCTGTACGCCAGCTCCCTCGGCCAATAATGCGAGATGAGTGCCGCAACCCCAGAGTCGGTCACGACTGGACTTAATGGTCAGGGGTCCCTTTACCTTCTAATTGAATTGCAGAGAAAGGGTGGAATCTCATGTTTTGTGAGTGAACTTGCGCAATGCAACATCAGTTTCCTCTGCTCATCCCCTGCAGCCTCCCTTCACCATGCCCAATATCAGCCCTGGAGAGCCTTCCAACCCTATGAAGATTGAGGTTGTGCAGAGTGTTGCAGGGCAGAGGAGAGGTAAATCTTGTTATACGTGGGGGGTCTGTTCCACTCATGCGCAGTGTTGGATACAACTTTGTAGGGGTCTACATTGCAACTGAAGAATAAAACACTTCAGAGCTTGGCTTTTCCTTCACTCATCCCTCATGTAGGGATGTCTGAAATGGGAGTGGAAATTGCCAAATTTCACTTATTTATCTCATGTCCAGAACAGAAATCAATCCAGTGAATATGATAGGTGTATACTGTTGTTGTTTTCAATCTGCAAACAATATGTAATTGATTATGCATTACATATCCTTGTTTGTAAAGGAGAAACTATTCATGATCCTGGGTTTGGATACAATACTAAGCTACCCCTTTCCTGGTTTTCTTACCTGCGTGCCCAAAGGGAAGAGCAAAGTGGGGACAATTGGGCTGCATGCAGTAGTACATACCGGTAGCTTCTGTAAGTATGGTTTAAGTAGTGTTTCTTGGCTTATCATTAGGTGTGAACACAGCCAATATGCCTCGTGAGTCTCAGATACCAGCGATTCACAACGGGGGTGGACATTTGCAGCATGCTCTGCTTCTGAACCTTTGCAAGACACTTGGCTTGCCTAGTTTTGGAAGGCAGAAAGCGGAAGTAGATAGATCACTGATTGCCAGTGCAATTCGCCAATCCTGGAGCTGTAGGATGCGTGTGCATGGTCTCATTGAGGAACCAGTAATCAAGGTTATAGTGTATAGGATTAACACAACAAACTCTGTAGGTATCGGACTCATTTTAGCTAGAGACCACCAAAATACAAACCAAAAATACCCAAAGAGGTCAAAGAACACTTGCCGCAAGCAAGCTAGCACCTCTCACCACCTGCTACCACACAGCTAATATATCTAGAACTCCTCCTCCTCCTCCTTTTCTTCTTCTTCTGCTTCTCCGTAAACGGTTTTAACAATGAGTCCGCAAGTGACTGTGGAGGCCAATTCTGGATCCGCACGCCCTTCCACACTGGGGACATTGGTTTCTGGGCGGGAGTTGATCACGGTGTGGATTTGCCAAGCATGCCTTCCTCTTAGCACGTTTCTCCCTTGCGTCCTGAGATCGAGTGCCTTCAAAGCCCATGACACCTTTGGTAAAGGCTGTTCTCTAACTGGAGTGCTCACAGGCCAGTGTTTCCCAGTTGTCGGTGTATATACTACATTTTTAAAGATTTGCCTTGACAGTCTTTAAACCTCTTTTGTTGGCCACCAGCATTACACTTCCAATTTTTAAGTTCGGAATAGAGTAGTTGCTTTGGAAGACGATCATCAGGCATCCGTACAACATGACCAGTTCAACGAAGTTGATGTTGAAGAATCATTGCTTCAACACTGGTGATCTTTGCTTCTTCCAGTACACTGATATTAGTTCGCCTGTCTTCCCAAGTGATGGAATCTTTTGAGCAGTTGGAGATGGCGTTTATAAGTGGTCCATGTTTCACAAGCATATAGTAAGGTTGGTAGTTCAATAGCTTTGTAAACAAGCATTTTGGTTTCCCTGCGAATGTCCTCAAACACTCTGCACTTCAATCGGGAGAAAGCTGCACTCACAGAGCTCAGGCGATGCTGGATTTCGGCATCAATGTTGGCCCTTGTGGAAAGGTAACTGCCTAGGTAGGAGAAGTGATCAACATTTTCCAACGTCACACCACTGAGTTGGATTTGTGGTGCTACAGAGGGGTTATTTTGTACTTGTTGGTGCAACACTTTGGTTTTTTTGATGTTGAGTGATAGGCCAAGCTTTTCATAAGCTTCTGCAAAGATATTTAGGATGGTTTGTAGGTCATCCTCTGAGCGTGCGCACACTACGTTGTCATCAGCATTCTGAAGCTCTATGACGGAAGTTACGGTAACCTTTTTGCTTTCAGCCTGCTCAGATTGAAGAGCTTTCCATCTGTTCGATATATGATTTCTACTCCGGTGGGGAGGTTCCCTTCAACAAAGTGTAGGATCATGGCAATGAAAATAATGAACTCATACGTTCCAAGTGTCCCTATTTTCCAGGGACTGTCCTAGATTTACAGAAGCCGGCTGAGTTTCTGATTTGATTCCGGAATGTCCTGCTTTTCCTTAGGACGTCCCTATTTTTATTGGAGAGATGTTGGAGGGTATGCAGAACTCACAATCAGGGAGTGGTCTCTTAAAAATACAGCCACTCTCTTATTATAGCATATCCCCCGCTAGCCCATGGGCAGAGAAGATACACACAAAAATCGTGTCCTATGGACTGTCTCCATCGGACCTATTGGAACTAGACCTCGCCTCGGCCAAGAGAATACTTATGCAAAAACTAGATGAGTTTGACCTCCAACAAAATGTCATAATGGGAAGTGGTACATGTTCACCGCTGAATCTTGGTATACGGCTCACACCGCAGATTCCATCTTATTTGTCATCTTTATCCGTTGCGGCTCACATATTTGCTTTTACTAAAGCAAGATTTAACGTTTTTCCATCCAACGTTATGGGCAATAGGTTTACTAAAGGACAAATTTCAGCATTATGTGCATGTGACAACAAAACTGTAGAATCTCTCCACCATATATTATTTTGTTGTCCTTTGCACACAAACTCCCGGACCAGATTTCTATTTCCCTTAATAACAGAAAGTTTGACTGAGAACTTGGAGTCTCAGTTAACATATCTGCTACAAGACAGCGACTCTAGCAGAACACTGCTAGTAGCAAGATATTTGGTTACAGTTCTCTCATACAAAAGGAAAAATGGTTTACTTCATGATTATTGAAAATCTGTTTTATTACCCGATTTATAGTGGAAATTGTCGAAACAAATGTACTGTTCCATCTATTTTAGCCAAGGAATTCTTGCAAATTATATCTGCCTATATGTATTGATTTTTTAAAACTTTATTTACTCTTGCTTTATTTTATCCTGTCTTGCCCAGTGTTTTTGTACATTGTGTTGCATAAGATTATATTGTGGGCCTTTGGCCGAAATAACAATAAAGTTCAAAGTACTAGCATGTCCCCCAATTCACCACAAAGACATGCTTTTTTTTAGAACACCCACAACTGCTGGACAGTCATAGGGTCCATAGTATGCCTACAGGAAGATGCAGTAAGAGTTCATACTTTTAGTACACATACATAAGTGCAGCTGCCACTTTCTCTGAATATTAAGTGAGTAATATATATTGTGTAGGTATGTAAGGACAGTGATACAAACCAGTGTCAAAGTTCTAGAATGTCAAAGAAATAAACAACTATCTGACCTTTAGAAGACATCTGAAGGCAGCCCTGTTTAGGGAAGTTTTTAAATGATTGATGTTTTAATGTATTTTTAATCTTTTGCTGGAAGCTGCCCAGCTGGTGGCTGGGTTTCCCCAGCCAGATGGGCGGGGTAGAAATATTATTATTATTATTATTATTATTATTATTACTACTACTACTGCTTACTACTACTACTGCTAGAATTGCAGCATCCAAGGTAGAAATGTTTGTGCAGTTTGTGAAGTCCTGAGAATGGATTGTCTTGCGTTTTCCGCAAGCAAGGTGGCACCAATATTCTACTACTGCCTTTTAAGCTTGGGTGCATTTTTGGTTCCTTGGGAAAGCATTGAAAACATATGTGTGAAGATGTGTGTGGCACAACCAGCTAATGAGACTGACTGGAGAACACACATTTCCTGTTAATTCCAATGTCTCATACCTAAAAATGTAGAGGATCAGTGAAAGGCACTAATTTAACTGAAGTGCCTTGAATCAGTGGGATTTTGTTTTGCCCTCTAATTGAAAGAAAATCGAGCTCTGCAGTAAAATGTTTTTAAAACATTTAATCCCATTTCCTGATTGGGGAAGATGCAAGTGGTGTTGGCACACCCACAGCCAAGCTGTAACTGTGCATGAATCAAATTAGCAATTTTACTTGCATTTTACTGGTTTCTCCTTTCATTTGCTGGCCTCTACTTGGATTTTATTTTTATTTTTTTTAAAAAAAAGCAAAAAACCTAAAGCTCATTAGCACTGTTTTTGGCAAGTCACGAGTCATTAAATTTGGAAGCAATTTGTAGCATTTCAAGACTACTGTCCACAAAGTCCTTACTCCAGAAAAGTCTTTTAGATTAATCTTGTAGATTGAACTATGTTGTTGTTTGTAGATTGAAGCCCAAATGGTTATATTTCTGTCCTCATCAAAGCTCTGAATATCACTTCCTGTGCACAATGGCTCTATACTTACTAGTTTAAAAACAACAATAACATGCAATTCCTGTGGTTATTGAGAGTTTGTTTATTTTGTCGGGGTTTGTGCATGCAGACTCAGAAAGAAAAAGTGACTCATGGGACAAATCCTACCCATATATTCACAAGTAAGTCCAGTTGCGTTCATTGAGGGTTACTTCCAGGTAAGTGGATATAGAGTGTCAGCCTTGTTTATTCATTTTTGTGCAAAAAAGTTTTATTCACTTTGGAGGTCAACACATATTGATCTCTATTCTCCCTCTCCCCCTTTTTCTTCCCGGAGGAATTTCTCCATCTGATTTACTTCTCACTGCTGTAACTTTCAGGCTACAGACTTTACATTGAGAGTTCTATTAATCGTTCAAGCAACGGGTGGGAAAAATTTGCTGCACCTGGAAAGCTCAGAGGGACAAAGCTCAAGACATCCTTTCCCTAGTGGTTCTTCACCTGTGAGTTTGCCCTGAGATGGCCATAAAAATTCTGTGGACCTCGTTTTATGTGAGACCATTAGGCAACACGAGAAATTGGGACTAGCTGCCCTTCCTTCTTTGGGACACTGAAAGGTGCCATTTACAAGCTCTAAGCGCCTGCAGGAAAGCAAAACAGGCTTGTAAACTTAAATTCTACACCCTGGAAGGTCCCCGGTTTGTAATGGAGGCTACAGGCCTAGATTACTAACACTGCAAATGTGATTTACGTTTTTTTAAAGAAAGCTAGGAAACATCTGCCTGCAGAAAGTGGACAGGATAGCCTATCCTTCCATAGTTCTTTTATTTGGGGGGGGTATGATATTGATAATGTATTTTTGTGAGAAGAAAGTAAATGAATATAATCCAATGCTGTGGTCCCCTACCCAATATTGAGTTTTCAGTTTGTTTCAGTGGATTTAAATACTTACATTTATACCACATTTCTTCTCTGTTAATGACCATCCCAGACTAATCTGCTCAGAAGTAAGGCCAATTTAATGAGTTTTACTCCCGAGGGAGTGTATATATATAGGAGGGTAGCCTTTGTTTACAGGCTTGAATGTTTTGTTTTGTTTTAAATCGAAGAGGAATCTTTTTTTCCTAAAGCACTTTTCCAGTATACAAAGTGATTTACGTTTCTCTCATTTGTCATCCCAAGAAGGCAAGTTAGGCTGAGAAATGGCAACTTGCCTACAATGACAGATTCATGATTCAACAGGGTTCTGAACTTGGGAACCAGCACTCTGGCTGTAGTTCATCTGCGGGTGGTTTTTCTTGAACTATTGACACCCACGAGCAGTAGTGGAATTATTGGTGTGAGTAAAATTACTTGAGCCATATCTTCTGCTAAATTCCAACGTCACGTTGTTCTGCTTGCTCCCAAACGCTGCGTAAAACTTTGTCAAGTATGTTGGGGTTCACTGTGAGTCCTAGGGGTAGGGTGTGACCTGCACAGTTTGCATTCTACTGTCGCAGCAAAAGGACTGAATGAATGGTTGTGGTGAAAGTACCCGAGGAAAATTAAGGTGCGGAAATAGGTAACATACGGCCTCTGTATTGCCCGAGGCTGTTTTGTACGGCCCAGGGGATTCATTTATAATCTTGAGACTCTCCTCTGGCTGTAGACCTAGGCAAGACAACATGATGGCAATGTGCAGTAAGCCAGAAGTATAATCAGTTAAAACTGGATTCCGAAATATTGCTCTCCGGTCCTCTTGTTTCATAAAATGCACATGTTGATTTTGGATGGCTTGGCTCCAGGGCTCTTCACATCTGGAGCTAACAATCCCAGAATTAAGAATTTAACAGAATACATGAAGCATGTTACTTGGTATTTGTAACATTCATCCAAATGATATGCAGATTTTGGAAGCAGCATGGAATTGGAAGGTACAAATTAGATGCAGCTCTCTGGTTTTTAATGTTTCCGAACCCGTTCTTTGTGGTGGACAAATTGCATTCTTTTGGGTAAGGGCACATGCAAAAACTTCCTTTAGCATCCTCTGCCTGTATTTTTAAGATATAGTGGAAATAACATGTTACTGCAGGCCTCCCCAAACTTCGGCCCTCCAGATGTTTTGGACTACAATTCCCATCTTCCCCGACCATTGGTCCTGTTAGCTAGGGATCATGGGAGTTGTAGGCAAAAACATCTGGAGGGCCACAGTTTGGGGATGCCTGTACTAGTCCAACAATATCTAGAGGGCACATATTGCCTATATTTGTGGTAGGTCAGAACACAAAGACTGCACCTATGTCAGTTTATTCTCCAGAAAGTGATTATCTATTTTACTAACGTATATCCCACCCTTCAATATATATATACACATATAAAAAGAGCATGCTGTATTAATATTGCACACATACACTCAAAATTAAAAGGTCTGAGAAAATAAGATTGTTGCGTGGTGCCAGAAAGATTTCACAGCATGCATGAGTCAAACGTTCCTAGGACGAGCACTCCAAAACAAGGGCACCACAACAAAAAAGGCTCTGCCCCCATTACATGCCACATCTCAGCCAGTGGGGGAAAGTCTAAAGAGGAATTATGATAACAGGCAATGTATAGGAGAAAACGATCCTACTCCCAGCCTATGCTTGCACGTGTACTTGCTATTAGATTTTAGAATTAAGAGGTTAATTAATAATACTACGAAAAACAAGAAACTTCATCATTAATGCTTATAACAATGTACCATCCATTTACATTTAGCTATGCTTCCACCTAAAAAGAAGTGAAGGCTAAATTTATACAGATAGCTTAAGACCATCAGCTTGGAGGGAAAGGACCCAACACTCACAGATGTTTGAGAGGGCTTGAGTGGGAAGAGAACAACCAAAGTGCTTTAAAAAGAGCTCACTTCTCAGGGGTACAGGCAGAGTTTATCACTTAATGCTATCTCAGTGTTTCCAGTAATTATTTCTGCTGCAAGGCATCCAATAACACAGGCACCCCCAAACTGTGGCCCTCCATATGTTTTGGCCTACAACTCCCATGATCCCTAGAAGATGGGAACTGTAGTCCAAAACATCTGGAGGGCCGAAGTGTGGGGGGTGCCTGGACTAGTATTACCATCATCCAAGACCACATTCTGTGGAGGCTGCAAAAAGAATTTTAAAAATTCTCCATCTCTTCTGCTTATGAGCCCAATGACATTCCAAGTGTTAGTGTGGAGAACCTCCACGTAGTGTCCAATATAAAGGTATTAATCAGTAGACATTGTGTTGAGCCACTGTCATCGCATGTTTCGGTGTCCTCCAGTCAGAGAAGTGATGCATACTTTTAACTCTTGTCCAAGTTTAAGGCCGGTCAAGACAAACAGGGATAAAGACAAAAGTGGATTAAGGACAGCCCCCCCCCCCAACCCATACTATCCACCTGCTCCTTTCAGGGCAACAAATCTGGAACGGACAAATTTCCCAGTTCCAGGACCCAGGGAACTACCTATGCACAACTTCCATCTTGTTATGACACAGCTTCAGTTTTATTCATGGAAAAAAATTGGGGTGAGACCCAAAAAGCTTGAGTGCAGCTGAAGAACTATTTTCATGCTCTTCCAAGCTGCTTAGAGATGTGAAAGATTCAGCCCTCCCCTCACCCCACCCTGGGGCCATCTTTCTCTTCTACCCTGCCCCTTTCTATATGCGAGCGTCAGAGGAAAATATTCCTATATGCTGCAATATGTCCCGAAAGGTGAGGTACCGTCACCTTTAAGGAAAAATTGAGTGTGGGTTTGAAGTCGACAAGTGATGAAAGTAGCCCTGAGGTTGTCAATTAGGGAAGCCAAGGCCTGGAATTGATAAGTTATGGGGCAGTTCCCCTTCGCTCCCTCCCTCCCTCCCTCCTCTTTCTAAGGTTTTGTCAGATCTTTATTGCTCAGGATATTAAAGAAAAAAGAAAGAAAGAAAAAGTCACGTTGACCTGTTTTCTAAAACGTATCCCACAAGCAGTATTTGCTCAAATCCCTTTTGTCCTCACTTGACTTACAACTTTCTTAACGTAAAAGGCTAAAAGTACAGTAGTGGCAACCTCCCCCCCCCAAAAAAAAACCCACCCTGAAAGCACAACCAATCTCTCCACTTTTTTTGTAAAACGTGAAGACTTTTGGAAGCAGATTTCTCTCCTCAGTGATAAGACTCTGCTGGTTTTTATGCATCATTTTCATGCATATGGAAATGGAATGGATTATTCACTGGGAGTTCTAGAATGGCTGTATGTTTCTAGAATCTTCTCTTGAAATAGGCTTGGGTTGCTTGGGTTGAAGTCAACGTACGGTTCTTCATCAAAGACTCCAGCCTCCCATCTTCCGCTGCTCTACGCTTGCAGCATAAAAGTGGGTTGAAGGGGGGAAATCCATGCTTCAAAGTACCTTTCCAATACATATAATTAGATTATAACTTGAACTCTTCCCCACAACACTTCAGTATTGCCCTAGCTGCCTTTCTCCATTGAACCCAACTCTGCCTGTAAATGAATTGAATATAAGTATTTGCTTGGCTTTGGCGGGTCCTACGGCAAAGGTTTACGGAAGGTTGGATTTACAGTGTGAGACAACTATATTTTTTTAATATAACGACTGTACAGTCTTTACAGTGCATTGAGAGCCTCTTCCCCTTGACTCTGTTTCCCCCTGTCTAAAATAAGATTCTATTTTCTTTTCTTCTCTGTATCCTTGATGGGTTTAATTGCATTTCTATCTCATCTTTTTCTCAAAGGTGCTCAAGGTGGCTCACATGATTCTCCTTCTCATCATTTAATCCCCACAACAACCTTGTGAGGTAGTTTTAGGCCAGGCACCCCCAACCTGCGGCCCTCCAGCTGTTTTGGGACTACAACTCCCATCATCCCTAGCTAACAGGACCAGTAGTCAGGGATGATGGGAATTGTAGTCCAAAACATCTGGAGGGCCGAAGGTTGGGGGTGCCTGTTTTAGGCTGAAAGGTAAGCTTTGTGGATGAGTGAGGATTTGAATCGTGGTCTCCCAGGTCCTAGTATGGCTGTTGTTCCTAGACTACAACTCCCATCATCTCTTACCCATTGGCCAGACATTTGGGCTGATGGGAGTTGGGGCCAACAAAGACTTGGAGAGCCACATGTTCCCCATCTCTTCTGCAGAGCCCAAGTGGTTCCCTCAGTTGACAGTTGTAGTTTGGCGTGTGGTGTCCTCAGTTCCAAAATGTTGGGTGCACTCTGCACCCAGTTAAAATCAATGCAAAAGTCCAATTTGGTCCAGGAAGTCAGGGTTTATAGCTCTTGCTTGCCCATGCATACACTGGGAAGTTTGGGCAAGTCACTCTGTCACAGCTGGTTCAGATGTTCCTGCAGCTGCCAAACCTGTAGAGCAGCGACCCTGCTGCCCTCCAGATGTTACTGAACTCCAAATACTGTCAGCCTCAGTCAACATGGTGAGGTTGTAATATATGTAGGGCCACAGGTTCTCCGCACCTGTCCTTCACCTCTGTCTGGGTCAGGCTTGGATTGTCAGGCCCAATATAGGAAAGGAAGGAAAAAGAAACCAAGGGGTGAAGGCAGATTGGTGGGAACTGGGGCTGGAGGAGAGGAGCTTTCCCACCTGTGCCTCAACTTCAGCCACTTTAGAAGGGGCAACAGGGATTTGAGCTCCAACCTCCCGGCAGAGTAGAGGGTCTCTCTGGCAGTGAGGAAGGGCTGGGGGCACCTGAGGGGAGAGGCAACTCAGGAGGCAATGGCATTGCTCAAAGCATGAAGAGGGAGGGTGGAGCATTGTTGCCTAGAACTGGGCCGGCCTCCGCAGAGGGAGCCCACCCCAAAGTAGTGCTCATTTGCAATCCCAATATTCACATATAGTGAACAAATCTTGCCTCATCTTTAAAAGCTTGGTGGATGTGGAAACTCTTCACAGAATTGCAGAGTGGGAAGGGATTAAGTCTCATGCTGTACCAACTGAGCATCTTAGTTGCTTCTGTCCAGCCCTGAACATCTTGCCTGTTTTCCTGAACTTCTGAATCTTGACTCCTGAACTCTTGTGTCGGCTTCCAAGCCTGTATTGAGATTTACCTGAATAAAGATCTCTTTATTACTTCTACCTGTGTTTGTTCGGCATAGAGTGTTGTTCAAGCGTGTGGTGTATGCTCTTGAGCAGTGTAATATCTGAACTGAGGAGTGACAGCAAACCTCAGCAGGTACTTAATTCTGCGGTTAGGGAAAACAGGGCAAAATTCGGGGGGGGGGGTGTTCCGCAAAAGTAGCTGCCGTGACTATTCTCTTCCATGATTCCCCACTTCAGTGTTAATTGAAACTCAACAACAAATAAACAAATGGAATATATTCAGAAAACAACGTCTGCACTGGCTTCCAGCATGAGTTCCCTTATTATCTTCACTAGTCTCATAGGGCAGAAGACATAAATATTGTAAAGCATTTTGAGATGGTGTTTCTAATGATATGTTGTGCGCTTATTTGCAATGCATTCATTCACATAAAGAAAACAATTCTAGTATCTTCATTTAAGCTTCCTACAAGCATTTAAGAATCTGCTTGTATTCTAGTCCTGTTCTCAGTAATTATCCTTTTTTGAGATAAGTAAGCTAGCATTGTACAATTATGCCACACGAGAACCTAAAAAACCCCCATAGAATCTTAGAGTTGGAAGGGACTCAAGGGTCATCTAGTCCAACCCCCTGCAATTCTCATCTTTTTACTAAAGCTGCTCCAGGATCACAATATTTCCTTCCTGCCCGTTTCAGTTTCCCCTCAGAACCATACCTTCCCTTTCCCTCCCTCCCGAGTTTCCTCCTCCAGGACTTGGCCACAGTACTTTGTGCTCTGGTAACTTCCAGATTGGATTACTACAATGCGCTCTACATGGGGCTTATCTTGAAGATAACTCGGAAACTTTTAATTAGGCCAAAATTACTGGCTGATCTTCCTTTTAGAACTCATATCACCCCTGTTTTCAAACAGTTTGCTGGTTCATTTCTTAGCCCAATTTAAGGTATAAACACATTGGTGTTTTAAGCCCTATATGACTCAGGTCCCAAATATCTTTAAGACCACCTCCTTCACTACAGATGCTCTTCTCTTGGGTTTTAAGATAGCAGAGGAGGCCTTCTCAGTAATACATCTGCACTCAGAGGTGTGGGGTGGGGTGACCTAGGAGAGGGCATTCTCTGTGGCAGCCCCTAAGTTGGGGAATTCCTACCCCACCAGGCACTTTCATTGTACAGCTTTCATTGTACGCTGAAGATGCAGCTTTTTGCTCCTGCTTTTGACCCTTCGGATATATTTATATATTAGGACACTGTCTAGTTGTGATTGTAATTTGTTCTAAACTGCTTTAAATGCTGTAGTACTAATAATAGTACTTTGTGGGCACACTTTCAAACAAGCAATTCCTTCATGTTCATTCTAAATTAGTAAAGCCCCGTATGAGGACTGTACCATCTCAGGAACAGCAAATTTGAATATGGTATTGGCGTTAACTCTCATTAAGTGTTATACCCATGGGGAGGACCAATGGGTGGCAGGGAAAGTGGCTGAACCAATTAGAGCCACACCCCCACGTTGCATGTGCCAACTAACTCCGCCCTTGCCATCCACGCATACAGCTGTACATGTGAAGTTTATGCTGTACATGTGGCTATCAGGTGGGCGGGGCCATAGCTGCCAAGTCTCCCGTTTTCCCCGGAAAACCCCTTTTTTACTTACCTTTTCCCGGTGGTCCCCCGTATCACTTCGTCTCCCGTTTTTCTCTGTTATTTTCTCCTGCCGGCGGCCATTTTTTATTTCCGATTTGCCCTTCTATGGGCACCCAAAATGGCCGCCGCCAGCTTCAAAAGTAACATCTACGCATGTCCGGAAGTGCATAGACGTGACTTCCGGTGTTGGCGGCGGCCATTTTGGTGCCCATAGATGGGCGGAGCTACACCGGAAGTTGTGTCGCGCACTTCCTGACATGCGTACAAGTGACTTTTGAAGCCGCCGGCGGCCATTTTGGGTGCCCATAGAAGGGCAAAGCGACACCGGAAGTTACATCGACGCAACTTCCGGTGTCAAATGGCTGCCGGTCCCGGATTCTGCAGTCCAGAACTTGGAAGGTAAGGGCGGGGCTAGGCAGCAAACATGATGGCAGCATTGGGTGGTTGGCTCATAGGTTGACCTCAGCTGTGAGTAAAATGCCTGAATAGAGCTATTGTGTGTTTAATATCTGATCTTAAGCATACTTCGTTATGAGTAAAATCAAAGAACTTCACTTCCAAGCAGTAGTATCTAGGAGTAGAGTGTCTGATTCCCCCACCCGCCCTATTTTTCATTCATCTTACAGTTCATGAACCCCAGCTTTCCCTGATCTTGTTTATGTGCTATGTTGTAGCCTCATTTTTCTTGTTTTGTTGTCGATTATTACATTGATTACCTCACAGTAAGTCTTCAATCTGTTGTTAGGATTGCCACATTTTGAAGAGCAAAAAAGAGGACACATTTGCCAACTTCGACTTTTAACAATGGATCACTATGGCTCTCATTTCGCATACCCGTGAAAAAGATGACATGTCCTGGGAAAAGAGGACATATGGCAACCCTACCTTTGGTCATTCCTGTTGATGTTCTTTCATTATGGACCCTTTTGGATAACTAGCATCTACTTAATATTTCATATAGGGTTATTAAATTAGCATCAGAATAAGTTCTAGGAAGCCATCACAGTTTAGGGCAGGACAGACTATCCGAAGAATTGTGTTAATAGGCTTCCATATATAGTTGACAGCATTAGAGATGAAATCAATTTTCTGCTCTGGCATATTAGTTGCCATCTTCCAAGAGTCTGAAGAGAAATGATCCAATGCTGTGGACTGTTGTCCACTGCTTGTATTCACAGTGGAGTCTTTTCTGTCCGCAACAAGCAAGACAACAAGTTCAGTCTATCTTTAGACAGCTGGACAATGATTACACATTTGTCTGCAAAAATCCCACTCCATTTAAAACTCAGTGGGAATTGTGCTGTTAGGTAGAGTTAGGTAGAGACAAAGCTTGTCTGTACAATTTGAGTTTATTTTTATATTTAATTGAAATCGCAACTTCTGTCCCAACTGTATTATAATCCCCTGTCTAGAATTTAGCACAGGCACCTTTATAGGCAGGACACCCTGTTTTTAAAAGCGCTCCCCCCATTTGCTTTTCAACAAAGAGGGATGCAAAAGTAAAAAGCCACCTTTTAATATATAGTTTTATATGCCTGTTGTCTTTGTCCATGGAGTTTTCTTGGCAGGGATACTGGAGTGGCTTGACAGTTCCTTCTCCAGGTGGATCACGTTTACTCAAAACTCTTCCCTATGACCTGTCCATCTTGGGTGGCCCTGCATGGCATAGCTCATAGCTTCTCTTGAGTTACTCAAGCCCCTTTGCCACGACAAGGCATTGATCCATGAAGGATCCATGACAGTGTTCTCGAAGCTACAAACATGAGTTTGACCAAACTGCGGGAGGCAGTGCAAGACAGGAGTGCCTGGTGTGCTATGGTCCATGGGGTCATGAAGAGTCGGACACGACTAAACGACTAAACAACAACAACAATATATAGTTTGCTTACAGAACGCTGGGCTCCCTGAGTTGTCTAGCTCTTCTAAGTACCTTGAAAATTCTGAGAAAAATATATTTGAAAAACATTTCTAAACTGAGAAAACAGCACTGCAAGGGTTGTTACTAGAGGCTGATTTCCACAAAGAAGTCAATCTGGAGGATTTCATCTCTGTTAGGATTTCTAAAATCTACCTCGAAATTCTGCATCAAGATGAAGGCGAGAGAGATGATAACAGGAAGTCTAAGACCTGGAGATGTAATCTGTTTCTGCACATTTTGAAGACATAGGATTCCCCCCCCCCCCGTGGGGTTGGGAGAAAATGGAAATTCAGTAGTGTTTGATTATAATACCCATCTTGCCTATACATCCTTTAGGCTCAGAAACAACACATAAAATCGACCCACTGTGACATTTTTTTTCTATAGCTACACTGTAGAGCAGGCATCCCCAAACTTCGGCCCTCCAGATGTTTTGGACTACAATTCCCATCATCCCTGACCACTGGTCCTGTTAGCTAGGGATCATGGGAGCTGTAGGCCAAAACATCTGGAGGCCCGCAGTTTGGGGGTGCCTGCTGTAGAGCAAACCTAGATGCCCCTAAATGTATTATTTATTCTAGCTATAGTTTATCAATGTCTCTGATCAGGGATTTTTTTTCAGCCGGAACTTGCTGGAACTCAGTTTTGACCCCTTTTCAGGTGGTTGCCATCGTTTCGGGACCTCTTTTTCTAGAAAAATAATACTGCCTCCGCTAATGGAGGTAGAACATAGCCATCATGACTAGTAGCCATTGGTAGCCTTGTGTCCTTCATGAATTGGCCTCATTCTCTTTTAAAGCCTTCCAAGTTGGTGCCTCCTGTTAGAGGGAGTTCCATAGTTTAACTGAGCTGCAGTTCTGAACCCACTTCCTTGGAAGTAAGCTTCATTGAGCTCACTGTGGGACTTACATAGGATGCACTGTAAGATACCCATACTGCAGAATATTTTTGAAGCTTAAAGCTACGGTATATGGGAGAGGGGAAATGCTACCAAACCCACTTCCACTACAAATGGCTTTTCCCTTTCCTTTTTGCTTCATATCCTCCTTTCCTGGTGAGCAGCTTGCTTTTTATCTTCTTTTGCATGCTGTAGAGTATGTAAATTTTATCCAGCATAATAACATATAGATACTATATGTAAGACTGAAATCTGTGATCCTGGCATGTGGGGGATTTCTTTCTGTGCGCACACACTCCATAATTAACATAGTTTACGGCTTTTTCGAGGCTAGTTTCCTGGACAGTTGTGATCACAATTGTTCACTGTGTCAGTTTTGGAAAGCACATATAATTTCTCTTGTCCTTTTGCCTAACAATAAATAACAATAATCATCATTAAAAATAACAATAAAAATAGTTTTAAAAGAGGGCTTTAAAAAGTCTGCTTGTGACTGCATAGAGTGCCAGATTTTAATTACAGTTGGCATTTCTGAGTGTATTGCTGGCAGTGGAGACAATCTTACTGAAAAAAGGCATAAATTTTGACACTGGCAATATGGGATCTCAGCGTAAGAGACTGTAAGCCGAGTAATGTTCTGCTTTAATGTACTGATTAAAATATTCAGTGTTAAGTGCAAAACTGTGCTAATCTCAGGCTTGAATTGTGTAATGATTTGGATTGTTACAAAGCAGCATATGTAATAGCTTCAAATAAGCATTTTTAAGGGGAGGAAAAATAGGATGCGGCATTGCAAGAAATATGGTTGGCATCTACCAGGTTTTCCATTAAGTTCCAGGTCACAGACAAATAAAGGAAGCATGTTAGGGGAGGAGGGGGAAAACCCTTTTAAAAAATAATTAGGGAGATGTCTGTTTTGTTCACCAGATGGAAAATCAGTACTTGTGGGTGGTCTGTGCTGGATGGGGCATCTCGCAATTGGCAGAACTATGCCTTTAACTTTTAAAGTCCTGGGACAAAATGGAAAAGTAATTGACTGTTGAAAATGCTCCCTTTCTGGATACATATCAACCCTATTACATGTGAAGTTTTGGTGAGTTTCTGCCATTTCTTATACGAACACACTGGCTTTTAAAACTTATTTTATTCACGCCTGGCTTTTCGTTTTTGGTAGTGATTATGAGGCACTTTGGTCGTAGAGTTTGGGGTGCATGTTTTTTAGAAATGGAACACACACACCAGCCATACCTGAAGCCGCTCCGCTGTTCGTTTTACTTGTGGTTTTCATATTTTCAGCCTTCTCAGTGTCGAGAGCATTTTGTAACTCATTGGTTAACATTTCTCAAAGGTATTTCCACGAAAACCAACTTAATTTGCATTTCAGAGGACACAGCTTGTCTTTTATTTGTATGATCAGTGAAACAATAAAGGCATTGCAATAGAAGAGTAAAAGCGATTGAACTTTTAAAAGTTCATGCTATTTTTGTGTGTTGATTATTTTTAGAATACATGTAGAGATTTTTAGTAGCTTTCAAATTGTGTTTTTTATTAGATGTATTTGGTTAACAGTTTTTATTTCGCATGCAGTTGTAGTTTTTCAGTAAACATTACAAAGTTTCTTCCAATTAAATGGTTGATGCGCAAGCAGTACGCTTAATCCCACTGATAAGAGTCTACCATCGTCAAATGTCTTAAGAGCAGAATCCCAACTATACTTATCTACAAGTAAGTCCCAATGCACACAGTGGCACTTGCATCTTGGTAGACATGCAAAAAAGGATTGTTCTGCAAAGTTGCATGTTTGCACGTGACTTAACTCCTGTCAAAATCAGGGAGATTTAAGCAGCCTTCTGCCAGAATTGCTGTCTGAACAAATCAATCAATCAATCAATCAATCAATAGTGAAAGGGTGCAGGGATGACCAGTTTCTTATATACATGGAAATGTTAATTGGAGGCATAGCAAAAGAAAATCAGCAGAATCAAAGGAATCCTCATAGTTCAGATTTTAGATCAAGGGTAACATTAACCAGTATAGGGAAATCACTCACCCCAGTGACTGTTTCCGAGTGCAATGGAGGCAGGCTAAAGAAAGTGCAGTTGGCTCCATTGTAGTGGATGGTTTAGGGTATCTTTGCCTCTGAGCTCAAGTCCCTCTGCCCCCTGTGCTTGCTTTGGAGAAGAAGGGATGGCTCAGCATCTTTGCTGATGAAGGAAGAGCTTATAAGGCCGCAGACAACATAGTGTGTGTTAGTTTCTGAGCCGATGCCCCCCTGCGGGGGTGGGGGCAGAATGGGCTCACCCAAAGCTACCACCGAGTACATGAATTATCACTCTTTGCGTGTTGGCTAAGGGAAGGGCTTTGCTTGCCAACCCCTTCACCCCTGCTCAAGGCTAGAACCTATGCAGAAACACTGTGTCCAAGGATATTCCAGACACTTCCACCAGCATAACTGGAGCCCACTTTTTTCAGCGGAGAGGGGAATATTGGGCCATTTGAGAATCACTTGGTTCCCCCAGTGTTTTCCTGATGCAGTGGGGTATCTTTGATATTGGAATAAACCCTCTCCTCTTCCTCTGCCTCTCCCACACTTCCCAGTTTGACTCCTGCAAGTCCATGTGTGGAGAACCTGCTTTTAAAAACAGCTGGTAACACTTGCCTGAAAGCTGGAAGCGAGTTTTGAAAGCTGTACTGAATCTTGCATATTTGGGGCTCAGTTCCTGATCTCCTTCAATATTTACTGCCTAAGTAGCCCTTGCTTGCTGTGTGAGTTAGGGTTACAGGTGTGTGCCAGTAATAATGCTGTGGTGTCCCTGCTTACAAAGAGGGTACTGCGTGAATTGTAAGTTGTGAAGCTCCATGGTCGAATTTTGTATCAGCTGTGAACTCACTTCATGTAGGCAAGATGCTAACTCTCAGCCACAGTCTCTCTCTCTCTCTCTCTCTCTCTCTCTCTTAAAATATGGTGATAATAAGACTGATCTGCCTTTCGAGATCCTTGTAGGAATTCCTGAGGGAGTTGTAGAAAGCTTTTTGAATTACGTTTTTTTAATTACTTAGAGTAAAATAAAAAATAAGGGGAGAAGGGAAATTGCCTCAGAGAAGTGTTTATGGTTTTTGAGTTATATGTTACCAGACGGTATATCTGTACATCATACATTTTCTGAAAGCTCTGGCATTAAAAACACTTGCAATTCTTCCTTCTTCATGCCTAGATTTTGTTCTTAAAATGCAACATAACAGGGCTAATCTTTTGGAGGTAGTGGTTAACAAGGCTTAACACGGTGTAGTGGGAAGTTCATATGTCTAAAATTGTTTTGAAAACTGAGGAAGCTATGCAGCTCTCTGGTAGCCTCTCTTTATTCTACCTTCCTGAAGAGAAAAGAATAAAATGAACATTGTATTTGTGTGCCCTGCCATTGTTTTTAAAGAAAACATATAGCCCAGGAAGGGGGGGGGTGTCACAAGATTACGGCTCATTTTGGGATTTCCACTCTCATGTTTTGGTCCTAAAGGCTTCTTGTATTATCACGTAAAAGCAAAAAAGTAATTTTATTTTTACCCAATTTTCCCGCCCCAAATATCCCAGTGTTTATTATATTTTGTAAAATGAAGCATTTAAGCTTTTGCTAAGGCAGAGCCTTCAAAATGAAAGGGGCCGCAATAATAGCACCCAGATCAGATAGCAATATACCCAGTTCTTTCCAGCTACAAAACAAGCTAAGCTGTACTTTGCTCAGTAAAAGCAGCAATTACTTAATGCTTCCATAGTCTCCCACTCTTTTCCTCTGCCCCCCTCCATTCCCCCTCCCAGTGCCACAGATGCTTCACAGTCTGTCCTCTTTTCTTCTGGGCACAGCATACGGATTTTTTCAAAATACAACTCAAATTTTTGATGTGTGTGTTGTACTATTAAAAGCATAATTTAGACATTCATGACGGTTTACTACCAGCACAAAACAATGGTGTGCTGGAAGCAACCAAGACTGTGAAAATGTTGTTTAACAGCTTCTATAATGCAATGTACAAAAAAAATTTGGGTGCTTTCTTTTTTTCTTTTTGGAGCTGGGGGGTGGGAGTAAGCAGCTACTCTACCCTTACAAATCATGCCAACAGTAGCCAAAGCAGTATATGGTGAAATTAAGGTTGAAATAAGGTTTTACTGGAAGAACTAAGCCCCTCTGCTCTTTTTCAGAGGGTGGTTGGAACAGGGTGATCTTTATCCCCTAATCAGGGGATAAAAATCAGAAACATATATTTTAATCCTGTTATAAGGGAAGGGGTAAGTAACATTCTCACCTTTTTTGCAACACTTATCTTTTTATTTAGAGGTGTCAAGTATGGTCATGTGGTTTACAGCAAAGCAAGTCGATATAAAACAAGATATAAAATAAGCAAGAACATTAAAATAATTCTCAACAATAACTAAACGATTAGCAATATCATGATTTAAAAATGGCTTGGGGAAACAGAAGGAAATGTAGCCATGGTAAACACTTAATGCCCTTAGCATTGTAATCTAAGAAATGCACAAACCTTTTCTGCCCACAAACCATCTTTGCAATGCCATTTCCCTCTATTATAGGAAGCCTTCAATTAACCATAGTTTCTTTTTTCTTCTGAACCAAGAAACTATAGTTACTAAGTTAGGAACAAGCCAGCGTCTTAAACCATTTTAAGGGAGACTCACCTGGCACCTTCGTGACATATCTTTAGGAGCCAGGCAAAAACATTCCTCTTTTCCCAGGTCTTTGGCTAATTTGACAATCTGTGGCCTTTTAAACCGTGTGAGGGAGTTTTATTGTTTTTGTTTGTTACTGCATTGTATATTTTTGTATTGTAAACCACCCTGTGGTGTTTGGATGAAGGGCAATATAGAAAGAAAGAAAGTAAAAATAAATAATAATAATAATAATAATTTATTTATACCCCACCCATCTGGCTGGGTTTCCCCAGCCACTCTGGGCGGCTTCCAACAGAAAAATACAATACAATAATGGATTAAACATTAATAGCCTCCCTAAACAGGACTGCCTTCAGATGTCTTCTAAAAGTATGGTAGTTGTTTTTCTCTTTGACATTTGATGGGAGGGCATTCCACAGGGCGGGCGCCACTACCGAGAAGGCCCTCTGCCTAGTTCCCTGCAACTTGGCTTCTCGCAGCGAGGGAACCGCCAGAAGGCCCTCAGTGCTGGACCTCAGTGTCCGGGCAAAACGATGGGGGTGGGGACGCTCCTTCAGGTATACTGGACTGAGGCCGTTTAGGGCTTTAAAGGTCGGCACCAACACTTTGAACTGTGCTCGGAAATGTACTGGGAGCCAATGTAGATCTTTCAAACCCGGTGTTATGTGGTCTCGGTGGCCGCTCCCAGTCACCACTCTAGCTGCCGCATTCTGGATTAATTGTAGTTTCCGGGTCACCTTCAAAGGTAGCCCCACGTAGAGCGCATTGCAGTAGTCCAAGTGGGAGATAACCAGAGCATGGACCACTCTGGCGAGGCAGTCTGCAAGCAGGTAGGGTCTCAGCCTGCGTACCAGATGGAGCTGATAGACAGCTGCCCTGGACACAGAATTGACCTGCGCCTCCATGGACAGCTGTGAGTTCAGAATGACTCCCAGGCTGCGCACCTGGTCCTTCAGGGGCACAGTTACCACATTCAGGACCAGGGAGTCCTCCACACCTGCCCGCCTCCTGTCACCCACAAACAGTACTTCTGTCTTGTCAGGATTCAACCTCAATCTGTTAGCCGCCATCCATCCTCCAACCGCCTCCAGGCACTCACACAGGACCTTCACCGCCTTCACTGGCTCTGATTTGAAAGAGAGGTAGAGCTGGGTGTCATCCGCATACTGATGAACACCCAGTCCAAACCCCCTGATGATCTCTCCCAGCGGCTGCATGTAGATGTTAAAAAGCATGGGGGATAGGACAGAGCCCTGAGGCACCCCACAAGTGAGAGCCCAGGGGTCCGAACACTCATCCCCCACCACCACTTTCTGAACACGGCCCAGGAGGAAGGAGCGGAACCACTGTATGACAGTGCCCCCAGCTCCTAACCCCTCTAGACGGTCCAGAAGGATGTTATGGTCGATGGTGTCAAAAGCTGCTGAGAGATCCAGCAGAACTAGGAAACAGCTCTCACCTTTGTCCCTAGCCCGTCGGAGATCATCAACCAGTGCGACCAAGGCAGTTTCAGTCCCATGATGAGGCCTGAATCCCGACTGGAAGGGATCCAAATGGTCCACTTCTTCCAGGCATGCCTGGAATTGTTCAGCAACCACCCGCTCAATCACCTTGCCCAAGAATGGAAGATTTGAGACTGGGCAATAGTTGGCCATATTGGCCGCATCTAAAGATGGTTTTTTAAGAAGCGGTTTAATAACAGCCTCTTTCAGCGGGTCTGGAAAGGCTCCCTCACGGAGAGAAGCATTCACCAACCCGCGAAGCCTGTCACCCAGCCCTTCCCGGCTCGCTTTTATGAGCCAGGATGGGCAAGGATCAAGGAGACAGGTGGTTGGTTTCACTCGTCCAAGCAGCCTGTCCACAGCCTCGGAGGTAACAGATTGGAATTGATCCCACGCAACTGGACTAGACAGAGCTCTAGCACTCTCCTGCCCCGGCCCTGCTCCCACGGTGGAGTATACCTCTTCCCAAATCTGAGCAACTTTATCTGCAAAAAACTTTGCAAAATCGTTGCAGGAGATCATGCTGGGCCCCGATGGAGCAGGTGGTTCCACTAAACTGCGAACCACCTGAAAAAGTTTCCTGCTGCTGTTTTCTGCAGATGCAATAGAGGCGGTGAAGAAAGTCTTCTTCGCCATCGCTACCGGCACTTGGTAGGTTCGACGTTGAGCTCTAACCCGTGTCCGGTCAGATTCAGAATGAGTTCTCTGGCACCGGCGCTCTAGCCGTCTCAACGATTGTTTCATTGCCCTCAGATCCGTGGAAAACCACGGGGCTGTCCGGGCTCCATGCAATCGAAGAGGGCGCTTCGGAGCCAAACAGTCAATAGCCCTGGTTAACTCCACATTCCAGCGGGCCACCAGGGAATTGGCTGAAAGGCCATCAACATGGGATAAAACATCCCCTACCACTCTCTGGAAACCAATTGGATCCATTAAGTGGCGGGGGCGGACCATCCGAATAGGCCCCACCTCCCTGCAGAGGGGAAGGGTTGTGGAGAAGTCCAGTTGACCTGGTCCAAGGTATGTCCGTGGCTATGAGTTGGGCCCAACTTATTCAGGGACAGCCCCATGGAGGCCATGCTTTCCACGAAGTCCCGAGCAGCCCCTTGTAAGGTCGTGTCGGCATGGATATTAAAATCCCCTAGGACAACCAAACTAGGTGTCTCCAGGAGAACGTCCGCCACGACCTGAAGCAGCTCGGACAGGGAATCCTTGGTGCAGCGGGGAGGTCGGTACACCAGAAGGAATCCTGTACTGCCCCTATTGCCCAACTTCCAGAACATACACTCAGAGAACTGGGTCTTCACAATAGGACGCCTGGTGCAGACTAATGACTTCCTAAAAACCACTGCAACCCCCCCTCCCCACCCACAAGGCCTGGGTTGATGTACGTAAGAGAAACCTGGTGGACAAGCAGCAGCTAAAACAGGCCCATCTGCTTCATCCAACCAAGTCTCTGTTACACATGCCAGGTCAAGTCCTCCATCCACGATCAAGTCATGGATGGCAGTTGTCTTGTGAATCATTGACCTGGCATTGCACAGCAGCACCTTCAGGTCATGTGGGTATCCCTTGCTGATTCCAGTATCCATCCGGTCAGGTCCAGACCCGGAGGCAGGGATAGTCTTCAAACAACGACTAAGCCTGCCTCCTCGGTAATGACATGGTCTGGTCTTAGCATAACTCCTCCTCCTACCCATGATCACTGAGATCGGTTGTCCCAGTGCATCCCCCCCGTGGAACCTGTCCCAGCCATTTTGTTGGCTGGGACCCACTCCCAGGCAGCCCTGACCCCTCCCCTTAAAATCATATTAAAACATATACAAAAAACAAACAAAACAATAAAACAATAAAAACCAAAAACAGTAAAAGTTACAAACACATCAAAATTAAACGACTAAGCAGCAGCAGCAATGTCCTGAGGCCTCCTCGGAGCCTTATGAGCTGTGGTGGAGTATGGGGCCCGCCCCCAGGCCCAAGATAAAGAATGGGCTTCAGGGGGAGCTGTCCTCCCCAGTACTCACAGGCAGAGCAATGTTGTTATTATTATTGTTGTTGTTGTTGTTTAAATATATGAATAAATCAACATAAGTGGGGGGAAATTAACACTTTTTTATCGCCAATTTTCAGTAAAATATTCAATTGTAAGGTAAAGAATATAATCTGGATCAAGAGGACAGTTGTCGTACTTTAGTCCCAAATAAGTCAGTGGAACAAGTTAGTCATGACTAACTTTGGCCCCATTGATTTAAATTGGATTAAAGCATGACAGGCTTTCTCTGGATCCAGTCTATTGTCTGCATTGTGGAATGATGGACATTGATTATGGCTAAACTTTGTACATGACGGTTTTTCATTAAGAATGAATGTGCCTGTGCAGTATCTTAGCTTTTGTGTTGTTGCTTTTGTTGCATTATGGCGTGGTGCTGACTTCCATGTGTGAAGAAGCCACTGCAAAAGAGAACATTTATCTAATTTAATGTTTTTCAAGGGCAAGGGTTCCAACAACTGGGTGAGAGTCTTAAAGGGATGGAAAATCTGTTGTTGTAAATGAATGTGAATTGGCCCCAAATCCATTGACATTTAGATTAAGTCCAATCCCATTGCTTTGAGTCAGATTGAAGCCCAATCCTATGCATGTTTCCTCAGAAGAGACATTGCATTCCAAACATACATAAAGTAAAATTAATAGGACTTTCATAATAATAAAAATAATTAATAATAATTGTTTATAATTTTGGACTGCTAGAGTTTTTCCACACTCATTAATTGTGCAGCTGCACCAGTATAAATGGGATATACATATCTCTCAACACCGGGCGTATGCCTTAAATACAGGCAGAGAGAACATCAAGGTTTTTTGAGCTGCACAACACTGCATTTTTAAAGGGAGTACGGTTGTGCTTCAAATGTTTGTGAAGCGCACTTCATCTGACTTCGAATCCCAGATGTGATGGGGGGGGCTCGTTATTTTTTAGTGTTGGTGAGAAAAGGCACTCTGCACAAATTTGGTCTTGGCTACTCTTTCATGTATACGTAGTTGAAATATGAATGCTGCACCCCTCTCTAGCAGGAGGTGGGTCAAGTGAGTGTGTGCTGTCCAGTGCTGCAAATACAGTTGTGATATCTCTGCTGCCATTTGGCCAACACTTTCCTTTATTGGAATCCTTTATTGTGTGTTCCTTTAGGAGGAAGAAACTGACGGGTGCTCAGATAGATGGGGAAATGCCTTGGGTTCACCCTAAGTGCTTTTATCTGAGTCTAAATGATATAGAACTGATTTGGAATCCACGTAGGGTCTCTTTAACTCAGGAATTTTCAGATTATGCCATCCTCTAAATCAAGAAAACAGCCATCAAGAATGTCATCACTTCTGCCTATGATTCAAAGGAAAGCAGGCAAGAGAAGGACTAGGGCTACAGAATGATTTAATCTGCTTTTCAAAGAAATCCAGGAAAGCACAAACCATTCCGCTTGCTGAGGATGACAGTGAAGGGTGTGGCAGCCAGCCAGCCATCTATTTTACATGGAAAAGGATGCATTGAGCTGGCACTGTTTCTCTATCTGAAACGATAGAGAGGTGTTAAAAAAATAGGGATGCTTGAGGAATTCAGTATCTGTGAATTCTGATGCAAACCAGCCTGATCTGTGCTTCCCAGACTAATGTGCAGATCAGAATGTAATTATACTTCGGATTTCACACCTCTCTGAATTTTGTAACCTAGTTCTCGGCTCAAAAAAATAGCAAAATGCATTTTAGAATGTGTATTTTCCGATAAAATATGTTCATAAAGATATGCATTGAGATTAAAAATGCATATTTAAATAAGTACTTCAGCATGAATATTTGCGCAGATTTTTCTTAAAAATCAAATCACGGAATAAAGGGGATGGAGTAGACTTTTGAATGACCACATGCAAAACTGACATAGACTGTAAACAGACTGGCCTGTGATGGCAATAGTCTCTTCTTCCATAATGTGGCTTGCCTTACACAGCATCACCCGCGTCCCTGAAGCACTGAGCTTCTTGGGCTTGCCGTTTGGAAGGTCGGCGGTTCGAATCCACGCTATGGGATGAGCTCCCGTTGCTGTCCTAGCAGTTTTAAAGCGGTTTAGTCATGCTGGGCACATGACCTAGAAAGCTGTCTGTGGACAAACACCGGCTCCCTCGGCCTGAAAAGTGAGATGAGCACCACACTCCATAGTTGCCTATGACTGGACTTAACCATCCAGGGGCCCTTTACCTTTTACACTACTACAAATGTATCATATCAGTAAGCCCTAAGATTGACTTCTACTTATCATTCAAACCCGTGGAAAATTATGGCCTGATCTTAAATAAAAAAAGGACACATCGGTGAGACAGGCCACAAAGGATGCTGGACTAATTCCACACAAGGAATGAGATGGAGGCCCAGTGAGCCTAATAGCGGATTCCACCATGGTCAAAATTCCATTTTGTGAATAAAACCGTTATTAAATATTTGGAATCCAGAACCCTGAACAATTGCTGAATTCAAATAATAATTGTGACCTAGATGCAATATTGCATGATTTGGTGGGAAGCATGAAATGTTTAAGCACTACACATGTAACAAAAATGTTGAAATGTGTAAGTACTATTAGGAATTATTCGTTTTCAAACCGACTTAATGTTCTTGCAGTCAGGAAATGCCTAAAAGGAGCTCACTGATGTTACTCGGTGTTAAAGGTATAAATCTGTAAAAATACGTGGGAATATTTTAGAATGATATTAGAATATATATATATATATATATATATATATATATATATATATATATATATAATCAAAAATTATGGTTTATAGCTATCCACTAGATGGCAGTCACACCTTTCCTTTAAAACCAGGGTTGTACCATAGACAGCAAGAGACTGCTAGAGATTTTCTGGTGAAAGCCTTGATGCTTTGATCACTATTGATCACTCCATGCTGATTTTTTTTAAAAAAATATTTTCTGCTCTCAAAGCAGCTGAAGATAAAAATAACAAAACATCTTTGCATCCTTTCATCCCATTGGCATAAAATGTATTAGTTTGACATATGAAGAGGACGTTGTGCTTTTATAAGAAAGGTGGCTAACCTGTAACCCGCCAAATGTTACTGAACTCAAGTTCCCATCATCCCTGACCGTTGCCTGTTCTGACTGGAGCTTATGGGAGATGCAGTTCACCCACAGGTTAATGGGCCCTATTTCATGGACAAAAGAGCCTCTGCTTCTTTTCTTGACTTTCTTTTTCTTGACTAGAAGCCATTTTGGCAAGTTATCAGTATATAAATCAATAATGATGATAATGATGATGATGATGATGATGATGCTATTCTGGGTGGCAAGATAATTAGCAATAAGGGGTGACAATAAAGGTTAAAGCTGCTTTTCTCCATTTAAATGATGTATGTATGTTTACAATGATTCCCAAAATGAATAAATACTCAAGAATCATGACTGGATGTTCACAATCAGGTGCATTTTTTGTGAGCGTCATATATTAATTATATTGTTACACTATTGAATGTACAGTGGTACCTCTACTTACAAATAACTCTACTTACAAATTTTTCTACTTACAAATGGAGCTCCGTCCGCCATCTTGGATGCGGTTTAGATAGGATTTTTTACGAATTTTTAGATAGGGTTGCTTCGACTTACGAATTTTTTCTCCCAATGCATTCCTATGGGATTCGACTTACAAATTTTTTCGACTTACAAATGTGTGTTCGGAACGCATTAAATTCGTAAGTAGAGGTACCACTGTAGTGACTTTTAGTAGAGCTGTTCATATTCTCTTCCAGATGTGTAAAGGATTAGTAGAGCTCTTCGTATTCTCTTCCAGATGTGTAAAGGATGGCTAAAAACCCTTGTGTGATTGTTGAATAGTGTGCTTCCCTAAAGTATCCTAGAGACCCTTGGTTCTTATTTGAAGAGCATCACAATGAGATAACACTTGGAAAGCCTCATGGTGCTTATTCTGAAAGCAGCCCCCCCCAATAATATGTCTGATTTTTCACCATCAAGGGAGGTGTAGTTTGTGATACCCAAATTCTTTGTTGCATAAACTGATGATGAGAAACTGTGGCTGCCATGCCTCACATAAGCCTTTATGTTTGCCATGGGAAAAACATATCTCTGTGCAGGCTCCAAACAATGTGATGGTTTTTCTTTCTGTTGCAAGTAGTCCAATTGCTATTTGTTATCCTATGAATTGAGCTCCCCCAGTCCTATGCACCACCATGTTAATAACTCTATAAAAGAACCAACCACCTCCCAGAGTCTATGCTGTAGAAAACCTAAACCTACTGGCTTTAAATTAGACATTGTTATTTACTAAGGAAGCCTAATAACAAGTTTCCAGCCTCCAGCTCTCAGAGGATTCAAATTTTGTCTATTAGTTTTGATTATGCTGTTTGGTGAAACGCTCAGAGCGCGCACGTGAACCCAATTCAGCTTTGTGTTTCCGAGCTGTGATAACTGCCTTGCAAACCCTATTGCAAAGGTTAACCTGTGCACTGCATAAGGATAACAGATGGAGAGTTTGGTGTTCTGCCACTGCATGTATACACACACGCACACACACTCATTCCAAAGGGAAAAGGATCTTGTATTTCTGTATTTAAACCTTTGATCTTTTTTCACATCTGAGGGGAAGAGTAGCCCTTTTCACTGGAGACACATGGCTCTGCATCTGTAAAAACACAGCTGTCTATAGCAAAACAACAAACCTGGCTCTTAAAAGAAAAGACAATGGCTTTGCTGTGTCGGTTTAGCTACCCATGTTAAAATTCTTCATAAATATTGTTTTAGATGGATACTTCTAGAATCTCTGTGGATTTACACCAGCATTTGCTGAACTCTTCCCCCCCCCCCATCATATTCTCTACTCCCACAACACGTTTTGAAGTTGATGGAAATGATTGACGTTCTGAGCACCTGATATCTAGGTGGTTTTAAAGAAGTTGCTAGTTAATAGGGTAAACCTTGCTTAAATGAATGCATGCAAAGTATGATGAGAAAGAAAGGAGCCCAACCCATTATTGTTTTCAATATTTCTTTCTATATTCAGGTTTCGCCCCCATAATTTACTTGTGATTACCTTATGCCTATAGACAAGCGCATTCGTGTCACTTTCCTTTAGAGTTATCTCCTTTTACTTCATTGTTAACCCTGTTTATTTCAGGTTTGGGTTCACCATTTGTTCTTTGGCATCATTACCCCTTTGTAGATGATTATCATTTCGTGTACGGCTTCAGAGCATGTTTGAATGGGCCCATAACTCAGCCGCAGAACACATGCTTTTCATGAAGACGTTCCCAGCATCAGTTTCTGGCATCTCCAGTTGAAAGAATCTCAAGCAGTGGGGCTGCCTGAGAGTCACAATTAATCAGAGTAGATGAATGGACCAGTGGGCCAACTCTGCAAAAGGCAGCTTCATATATCTGAGACTGTATGATAATGTTTGCCTTCTCTCTTTCCCCTTGCAAACAGCCTGTGCATTTGCACCAGTTCACTGCACAATTAACTTCATTTCTGAGTGATGCTGCCAATGTCACCTTCCTTAAAACCCTCAGACGTTCCTCAAATATCTTGCATTTCATCACCTTTGCTCATACCTGCTATTTTCTGCCATTCCACTGCCATCGTGTGAAGGGGTTGCGCAGTTCTGTGGTGCATTGTGCGATCTGGTTGATCCAGAAGAAACTGCTCAAAACAGGCTGAGATATGAGGCTGCAAAGAGTGCCAGCATTATCCACTGTTTCTTAGGCACAGAAAGCTACCCTTGTCGTTCAAAAAGTCATTATTTTCTCTTTCCCTTTATGGCCTTTATGCAAGCCTGGTGACAAGCATAACACAATCTCTTTAAAGGTGATATGATGACTCTCACTTATTTTGATGTTGGTTTTACTTAAGTGTAAAATTTTAATTTTCCATTTTATTGTATTTTTTTAATCTATTGGATGAAAAGGGTACAGATATATAAAATAAAGAAATAACTTGACAATGGGAACATGGCAGAGGGTAGGCTTGCCCCTGTGAGAAGGACCAGAATTCTTACGTATGGCTTTAGAAAAAATGGACAACTATGTCCTACTCAAATCCAATGCGAGATAAGTTATTCTGCAGCCATATTCCTGAATATTCTGTAGGGTTCTTGGTGAGTTACTCCCATCGCTATTCCTCCAATTATAAATCTTTAATATGAAGGAATTATTCCTTCACCTCATAGAGGTGCTGGGAATATACATGTTGCATTGAAATCTGCAGATGGGGAATTGGGGAAGTATTGTATTGAATAAAGCCAGCCAACATTTCATAATGTGCACAAACCACAGGGTGGGGAATGAAAATGGAGACAGCAGAAGGCTGCTCATTGTAATTTTCTGTGCCATAGATATTTTTTCCCCCGTTTTCTTCAGAGGGGAAACAAATTGGAAAGGGATTTGTTAGTGTGCGCCTCCCCTGGCATGTACTGCCTCCTAGTTTTCCTCAGTAATAATGACAGCTTCATTAGCAAGCTGACAAGAAGAATGAGAAGATTTTAATAATGATGATGATAGTAATAATAAATAATAATGGCAACAGTAGGACAACACAGCCCTGCCTCTGCATCAAGCAGAAAGTTTCTCCTTTGAAGTGGCTGTTTTCTCTCCTCGCCCCTCCAGGACGGAAGGGGAAAAAACAACAACTGGAGAAAGATCTAAAGCAACTGAGGAATGCTGAGGTGATGTCTTTCCTGAGCTCCCTTCCCCCTTTGCAACGCTGAGATGAGAAGTCTTAAGGGGCTTTTGTGGCACACGGAGATTGCAGCCAAATGGCAATCTCTCATCCTGGCCGGTGGGTGGTGGTATTGACACGGAAACAAGCAAGGAGAGAACTCCAAATTAGCTGGGGTGAATTTGGGGTAGGGAGAGAAAACTCGGAAGGAGAGACCCAGAAAGAACAAAGCGCCATTGCATTTTGTTCGGGGAACAGTGGGTGTCAGCCTCTGTTTATAATACTGTGCAAATATCGGCAGAGAATGGTTGTAAAGTCTGATTGGGCTGGGTGGGTGTTGGGTTTTTGGTTTTTTTGGTCCAGGTATAATGAATGACGCTTGTCATTTCAATATGGTGTCAGCCTACATTTCCATTCAAGGACAAAGAAATTATATTCACATTATTATTATTCTTTTCCTTGTCCATGTTTTTTTTGGGGGGGTGCAGACTCAAGAAGGGATCTTCTTTCTTAATTCAAAGTAAGCCCCTCTCTCTTTTTTCTCATAGGAACTGCAGGCAGGTTTCAAGTGCTAGTTGAAATTAGTATGTGAGGTGTTATATTTGTTGTGTGCTTCTGTGTCTTAAAAGAACAATACTGCCGTTTTAAATCGTTTCACAGAGAAACACACTTTCCTCACATTACCTGGCTGTGCCCTTAATAAGGGAGTGTTATGATTCATTTATCTATAACAGTTGATGTAGCCTCAGGCATGGTATGACCATAGTGAAGCACTGCACTGAAGTCTTTTACATTGCAATAAGAGAGCTTAGCTCTCCCACTTAAATCAATGAGACTTAAAAGTGCTTAACTTGAGGTGGATTGTGCCCTGTTGTTGTATCTGAGATATTTAGTTTTTAAGCTTAAAAACACAAGCTTGCACCAGTTTACTCAATTCCCACTGTGCTCAGCTTAGTGTGCATAGGATTGTAACTTACCTTTGTCTCTTTCTCTCACCCCCAGAAAACATATATCACTATTCCTTCATTTTTGAAATAATCCCACTGGTGTTTTTTAAAAATAAAAAAAATCCTTCCAGTAGCACCTTAGAGACCAACTAAGTTTGTCATAGGTACCGAGCTTTCGTACTGGAAAGATTTTTTTTTTTATTATGTCAGGCCAACACGGCTACCTACCTGTAACTGGTGTTTTTTTGCCATCCTTTCTCCCCCCCCAAAAGACCCTCATTGAGATGCACAAGCATGTTAAAAAACAAGAAAAGTCTTCAGTTTCACTGCATATGCTAAAAGCACAGCTTGACTTTTCCCCAGTGTTTGTTAGTCACATCCTGTCGTCCACTGTTTTGTTGTTTGGTGGTGAGGAATGTTAATTTATTTGAAAGGAAGTTGTGCTAGCTTTTCCACTTTTTTATAACAAAACACCACAAATAATATAACGCACCTTTTAAAAAGCTACCTGGTCAGCCTATAACCCCTTATAACAAACAGTTACAGTTACTGCATGATAATGGAACTATAAACCCCTTTAAAGATGTAGCAGTGAGAGCTTTACTACATTTCATTTAGTAACTTTTATATAAGCAGCATTTTTTTTCTCCTGCTCCACCCCACCCCACCCTGCTCCTATTTTGGAGAGGAAAAATAAGCGGGTGACGACAGGTAATAAGTAAATCACTTATTTCTTTATAAACCTGCGCTGAAGTGAATGCCAAAAAGATGGTTGAGTGTAATGTACTTCTTTTGAGCAATGGGAAATAGGAGGTGATTTCATTATTTTCAGAGTGGGGTTTGTTTGCTTTTTGAGAGAGAAACAGACTTCTGAAGAGCAACGCGAGAAATAAATTATTTCGGAAACCGCGCTGGCTGTCCTAGAATTGACAAAAAATAAATAATTTTTTTTTTAAATGAAAGAATGGAGAACAAACTTACGAGGTTGTTATGGCAACTGAACTACTTAGGCTGGAATGTGTGTATCTTGAACATAAGATTGAAAGAAACCAGTAAGACAGTCACTGTACTGTAGTGCGTGTGAATGAATTGAAAAGTCGTACCCTGCATTTTATGGACTTTCGTTCGTAGTTTGTATAGCAAACCCTGTTTTTTGCTTCTCAATAGGTTGATTTTCTTTTTCTTCTTTTTTAAATAATCAAACAACCTGCACAGAACTGGTGTTCTGTGTCATCCTCCGCCCCCAACACACACACATACACACTTTTTGAATTTTAGCATTGTAGTTTTCCGTCCTTCTTTACGGTACTGTCTTTTTTATGCAGAATCTTTGAAAACACAACACTATGTAGTTGCTTAACTTACTCTCATAATCACTCTCTCCCCTCATTGAAACATCAAAATGGATCACAGTGATGAAAGCAGATAGATATATAGATAGATAAGTGAAAATAAGAGCTAATCTTTCATCTATCAAATGCAGGAAATGTAATTATGTAATGGAGCCATCTTAGACTTTAAACTTTTAATGGCACTTCCACACAATGTGGAATGCCACCACACATAAACCTTCTTGGAAATATGGAAGTAAATTGCACTGAAATTTAAATTTAACTATTTCCATAGACGTGTCTGGGTCTGAGGTACAGCTCCCCCCCCCCCAAATGGTGTGGCTGTTTAGCACAAATGCTAGTACAGTAGATCTGCAAAACTGCAGGGTTCTTTAGCAACAAATAACACACTGCCGCCTCCTCCTAGAAATACGGCAAGTACAAGCAGTGATGCAATTTTAGTGCATACTAAAAATCTACTTGTTCATCAAGCCTTTGCTGAATATTCATGCCAGCTAATAGTTTAAAAAATTAGTTCAATTTTCTACTAATTGCTAATTTAGCTAGAATTATTTTTTATTGTTGTTAACATGTTTTATTATAAACCACTTTGAAATATTTTCATAACAGGCAGTGTGTGTGCTTGAGCACTTCACTCCTGTATGCCTAATCTCCCCTGTAAGTATCTTTGTATTCGTGTGCGTGTGTGTGTAAAATAAATATCTAATATTCAGAAGAAGTTGATTTGCACAATGTAACTTTCCACATGCAATTCTAGTTGTAACATGCTCTTGTTATAATTGTTCTGAGTCTGTGCATGTGTTTGTGCAAACACGTATAATCTTGAATTTTTATATCACTGATTAAATGACATTACTTTAAATTAAAGATTGGTGAGATCATATTTATATGCTGTGGCAATGATCCCATACTTTTTTTCTCAATTAATGACTGAAATGGAGTTGTAATCCTGAATAAATACTTGACCCTCAGATCACATACTTTTAACAAAAACTAAATGAATTGCCCTACCTCCCTGCATAGCTTTAACAGAGAAAACAACTTTGACTTTCCGCAGGTAATGCAACTTTCTTTATATACTAGAAGAGTATAAAGATTTCTTGAAAAATATAGTTTATTTTAATCCGAAGAATGAATATTTTTGTTGTTAAAAATTGGTATCAATAACAATTATTTTAACACAGTGCAGATTATTTATGCAAGGTTTTGAGACTTTTCCTACTTTCCTACATGAAATTACTTGATGCTGTTTAATTGGACATGAGGGTGTAATGCAGGAATTTCCGTTATGTGATGGATTAATTGTTTTCCTAATACTTAAAAGGCTGTGATCCAAACATTTTCCCATTCTGTTGCAAAATTAACTGCAATAAATCTGTCAGACCCAATTTATTCATTTAAAGCATTCCACACTGATTAAATCTGCACATTTGTGTGCAACACACACACACACACACACACACACACACACACACACACAGCGCAAGTATCTGGCATGGGGATGGTGGAAGATGTAGGTAGGCAAAGCCAAAATATCTGATTTACATTGTGTGTGGTGTGTGTGTATTGTTGCTTTTTGTGAAATAGAAGTTTAAAAGATAAGCAAAATATTGACCAAATAACATATATATTCTATGGGTCAGAGACCTGGATGACTAATTGTGCCTAGCATCCCATGCAGGTAAAAAAATAAAAGTTTGTGTCTTTTAATATTTAAGAACACTCGAGTGCAATTCTTTTCTGTTTCTACCCTTCATATTTTACTTCTGGAGGGTCTTTCCACTAGTTTGTTGATGTTTTCAAGGTCTCTAAACAAAGTCATATGTGTTAACAGTCTTATTAACAATGTTAAAATGGAATTAACAGCTTGTGGGTACCTCAAGAGTACAATAGCGTGTCAGCCTTCGCTGCCCCCTTATAAATTGTGTCCTGCTGTTTTTCTTTTGTTTCATGTCCGATCAGCAAACCAAACTTCTGTTGAGGCAGCCAGCAATTCAAGTGTTTTCTGCTCCATGTGAGGGGTGGAGCTAATGTGGAATTTATCATTAGGCGAATCTAGACACAGAAGTTAGAAGAATGACCCACACATTATGAGGGAGGGCTTTCTCTTGCCCTCCTTGGCTCTCTGACCTCTGACTTGCCATTTTGTCAGTTTTAAAAGGCCTTTCCTATGTTGTAGTTTACTTTTGTAGTTCTTTCAATGCAGGAACAAAAGCTTTTGTTTATTTAAGATGTATTTTAGTTTAAATTTCTATTAATCTTCGCGATTTTTTTTTTTAAAAAAAAGACTGCTCCCCTGAAATGATATTGAATTGTTGCTGGGTAAAGCGTACTGATTAAAATGTAGAATTTGTTTTGAAAGGGGAAAGAATTCCTCCCCCTCCACCCATTTTCTTCCCTACGTTTAACAAGTTGTTAAATGGCATAATCTTCCCACAGATTTCAATGGGGAAGAACATGCTAGTGGATTGTGCCCAGATCGTGCTCTGTTACAGCATTCAGTCATGTGGAGGAAATCTACGTTGCCTTTCAAAATCCTTTTTCTCAAATTTATTGTTGATCCCCTAGAGAAACGGCACCTGTCAACACAACACAGTCTTGTTCCATCTACTTTAGCAGTAACCGGGATTGATAATCAAATTTTAAAATATTAAATTTGTAAAGCTTTATAAATTAAGATGAAGGTCCTTGTGTTGATTTTTTTTATTTTTTTGTAAAACAAACATTACTTTGCCTGGTTCCCTATAAAGGGAGCGGTAGGTAGGCTTATAAAGTCAACGCATACTGATATAATTTTCACTCTCGTAGCAGTTTTCATTCAATAATCTCAAAAGAAATTTGCTGTCATCAATAAAGCTATGCAGCATATAGAGAAATGGTATTTTCCAACCGTAAAACTGAGGAAGTTCTAAACAGAGTAAGCTCTAAAACGCAAAAGAAATGTTAATAAGGCTTTTACTCGGATGACAGAGTCTGCCATTGGGAGAGACACAAATGAAACATTGCATCGCTACCTTTGTGAATTCTGCTTTCTTGTCAGTCTCTCCATTGCAATAAATTCTGGAATATGACAGAAACATTATGAAAGTAACACCTTTGTCATCTCAAGGGTATTGTTAGGTTTTATGTATGCTGAAGGAAATAAAACATTAATGAACATGCTTAAATTGCTTGTCTGAACATTGCACTTACCTCACTATATGACACAGGAGCACCGTATTGCATGGATCTTTCTGGCATATGAACCGACATTTGTCTCCTGGTTTGTTTGTTTTAATTGATGTGTAAGGCTCTCTCCTTACTCTTTCCCTTTTTTAAAGGTTAAGGCTGAGTTTCTCTGTGTAGTGTCGCACTGCTGTCATGAAGCTCCCTCCCTAGAGAGGCCTGTGTAGCCTCATCATCACTTTATATTTTTGAAAGTCTTCTTAAAACTCAATTGTTTCAAACAGGCATGTTGATTGGTGGCTGCTTCTGCTGTTTCGAAATACATAATTTCAAGGCTGCAATCCTATGCCGCATGGGTATCAGTGAGTTAAGCCTACACTGTGATACGAAAACACAATTCTTAACGTTGTTAGATGCTTTGAGTACCGTCTGAGCAGAAGAGTGAACTAGGACTTTAAAAAATAAATTAGGCTAATTTCTTAAAAAATAAAGAAAATGATTTCACCTGTAAAATATAAAATGCATATTGATGTTTTGTAAAATGCAGTGGGTTAAATTGAAAGGAAGTTCAATTTAGTCTGGGACTTAACTTACTAATGTTGACTAACTTGTCCCACTGATTTATTTGGGTTAGATCCAGACTTGGTCATGTTTAGAATAGACCCATGTTTAACTTGATTTTAGTTGGGTCGCCTCTAAGCATGACTTGAGTCTGGATCCAAAATTATATTTAGCAATATGTAACAGTGGGACAGCTTTTGAATGCCAGTGTGCAGAGGCAAGATGCATGTTAACATAAACTTTTAAGATTATTGCTCTGATGTGTTCTTGAAAATGCACAAGCTGCCGGCTAAGATACAACGATATCTGCAGCCAAGACTCCTCCTGCAAAATGAGGACTGATCTCTGTTTGTACACATGCTTGTGTGTAATACCAATAGCACACATTGTGAAATCTGGAAATCATATATGGCCATTTTCCATTGCAAAAATATTTCTGTAGCTGTAGATCAGTGTGTTCCTGGGCTCACTACAGGGATACACACATTTCTGCTGGGCTTGGTAGCCAACTATTGTTCTAGCAACCAGCATGGCTTAATTTTCTTGCTTCTGGCTTCACAGATGCAAAGTGCATCTCTTTTGAATTTGTCTAGGGAGGAATATATGTGGCTGGGTGCTTGCTTGAAGCAACCCTTACCATCCTAGCAAGTAGCATGAGGTTCTACCTGACACAACTTCCAAAAAGGCACCATTTGCATGCTGTGTAGCTGGAGGTTTGTTTGTTTGTTTAATTGCCCTATGGCAAAGTGTTCTGGAGGCATTCCTTGCTGGTCAATTAAATTAAATTTCTGGTTGCCACTATCAGCTATTTTGATTTTGTGGCCCTTGTCATTTGCAGAACGCCTGTTTGGTATGAATCGCTGATCTTCATGGCAAAAAACATTGAAGTGTGTGATGTGAGAGGTCATTAATTTCAGTGGGTCTCCTATTACTTAATTGGATACCATCCACTGCTTGCTTTAAGTGAAATAACAGGGGACCAGGTAGAGGAGCCTTCTTGGCAGTGGCACCCTCCCTGTGAAATGCCCTCCCATCAGATGTCAAGGAGATAAAGAGCTACACAACTTTTACATGACATCTGAAGGCAACCCTGTATCGGGAAGTTTTTAATGTTTGACGTTTTATTATTTATATTTTGCTGGAAGCTGCCCAGAGTGGCTGGTATAACAACAACAACAACTTATTATTTATTATTATTATTTATTATTAACAGTTTAATTTTGAATTTATCCAGGCATGGCCACTTGAAACCTGGTGGTTGTAAATCTTTTATCTCTTATGTTCCTTCCCTTCAACCAGAAATACCAGACACCAAATCTAGAATTATCAGTTTAAGTTCAGTGGATGAAAGGCAACTCACAAATCTGTTATTTACATAGGTTTGAGTTGGCATTTTGGAAGAGCAGAGCTGGTGTGTCTTTACCAGCTGTTTGGCAGACAGAGATTCAATAGATTCAGCCTTAAATTGTATTGGAAATGTAATTATGGGGAAAGAGCCACCTGTTGATATTCTGTCTGTCTGCCATCTTCAAACTCAATCTGAAAACAGTGTACTATGCCTAATAAAATGTGTTGGCACCCTTGATTATTGCCCTAAGCAATATATTGGATGGTGGTTGTGGTTGGGATGTTGCTAATGCCAAGAGGGCTTCATCTTTTTTCGCCATGCACAGAATCATAAAATTGTAGAGTTGGAAGAGACTTCTCCAAACCCCTGCTATGCAAGAATCACAGCTAAGGAATCTCTGGTATGTGGTAGCCCAACATCTACTTTAAAATTTCCAATGAAGAAAAGTCTGCCATCTCTCGAAACACAGTTCCAAACAGAAGATGTTTCATCATTTGGTTGCAACATCTAGGTGGACAGTTGTGAGATGTGGCAAGACACCTCCCCAGTTTAGCCCTTGGCACTTCCTAGTGCTAGTTTATGCATCTCCTGATGCATAGGAATAAATGGCTCTCCCTGGTGCTGATTGCCTTCCAAGACCACGTTCAGAAGATATAGACTTATGAACAAACAAGACTAAAGCTGTAATCCTATGAACACTTACCTGGGAGTAAGTCCACTGAACACAGTGAGACTTGCTTCAGCGTAAGTATGTGCAGGGTTGTATTGTAAATTCCATTTTGAGAGTTTGCATTGTTTTGTTTCGCTTTAATGTGCTCATTGGCCATTAGGAGCACTTATTCAGCAGTAGCTGAAAAGGGATAAAGGTTTGAAAAGCTTTTCTTTGCACCATTTCAGTACCATTTAGTTCAGCATATCTTTACACTTTCCATTTAGGCCACGTAGAGAGCATGGTTTTTCTTTCCCAGAAGATTGTGTCTGATAAATGTAATAAATAGTCATAATAGTAATTAGGAATTGGTTAAATAGCTGCAAGCAGAGAGTAGGAATAAACAGATACTTTTCCAAATAGAGAGACGTAGAAAGTGGGGTCCCCCAAGGATCGGTGTTGGGCCCTGTGCTTTTTAACATGTTTATACATGATCTAGATTTGGGTGAGCCGGGAGAGGTCCAACTTTGCTGATGATACAGGCTCTTTTAGGTGCATGTGTGTGACTGCGCAAAACCTAGTAGTAACCCAAAAAAGCCACAGGGCGGGACAGCCTTACATGGGCTCCGCCAACGTGCACAAGTGTCCAGAACATCATCCCTGTGCAAATTGGTAGCTACCTGTGTTAAATTGTTCAAGTTTACTAAAAAAAAAAAATAGATTGCAAAGACGCTCCAAAAGGACCTCTCCAAACTGAGTGAATGGGTGGTTTTTAAATGGCAGGTGCAATTCGATGTAAGCAAGTGTAAACTGATATTGTAGAGTTGGAAAATGTTCAGAGAAGGGCAACAAAGATCATTAAGGGGTTGGAGTGGCTTTTGGGAAGAAAGTTTGTAGTGTTTGGGACTTTTTGGTTTTTAGAGAAAAGAGGTGACTTGATACAAGCTTATAAAATAACTCTGTGGCGTGGATAGCTATAAGTTTTTCTCCCTCTCTTATTGCACCAGAACTCCTGGAGATTGAATGAAGCTGAATGGTTGAAAGATCCAGCACAGATAAAAGAAAGTACATCTTCATACAGCTTATTTTTATTTTGAAGAATTTTTATTAAAGATTTCTTAGTTTATATGTGCATTGTCTCTTTTTGCAAGTTGTGTTTTTTTGCAGATCAGTTACATTTGTTGTGAGACATAAATGTTGCATGCAGTATTAGGGTGGGGGGGTAAGGGGGAGGGTGGGGGTGGCAATGCTTCTATTTTTCTACTTAGTGTGTGTGTTGGGGGGGGGTTGTGTCAGCGTCACTTGTGTGGGTTCTCTTTTTATTCGCTTGTTATATTTCCTTGGTGGTGAGAGAGGTTGGAGGTGGCCTAGGGTGTGGTTGGTTGTCTTTGGTTGGCTGTAGTGAGATTTGTAGATTTGTAGCGGATTCTTATTGTTGTCTTATTGGACTATGTATGTGATAAAGGGGAACCATACTGGGGTGAAGGCATCGTCTTCTATTTGTCCTCCTGTCAGTTTCAGTTGCTGCTTAGTTTTTCTGGTAAGGCTGTTTCCCATACTATTTGATACCATTGGTCCATGTTTCCTCCTGACAGGTCTCTCCAGTGTCTGGCTATGATGCTTCTGGCTGCTGAATGGGCATTATTATCTTGGAAGATGTTCAGTAGGGCCAGTTCTGGGATGATCTCTAATACCTACTTAGGTTTTTTGTTTTTTTGCATATTTCTTGTATGACTGATTCCAGAAGAGTTGGATTTTGGGACATTTCCACCACATGTGTAGGTATGTACCTGTGGAGGTGCATTCTCTCCAGCATTTTGATGAGGCTCCTGGATGTATCAGCGCTAGTTTCTGTAGTGTTATGTACCATCTGTAAGTGAGTTTCAGAGTGAGTTCTTTTCTTTTAGCTGAGATGGATTTAAAGGGAGGTTTAGACCACATTTTAGTCCATTGGGTGGGGTCACTTTCATAGCCTATTTTGTCCTCCCATTGTTTTTTGCTTATGCCAAGGGGGTTTGTGGGATTTTGGAGCAGTATTTCGTATATTGTGGATACCATCCCCTTGCCTTGTCCTGTTGTTGTTAGGAGGAGGTTTTCAAAAGTTGTCCAGAACCTAGTTGCTGCTGATTTTACTAGTGGATTGTTTAAGAATTCATGTCATTGGTGGTGTGTTAGTCAGGGCATTTTAGTGTCCGCTAGTTTGTCTTGTATTTCTTGTGTTGATGTGGGTTTGTTATTTTTGTAGAAGTCTGCTAGGCGATATAAGCCTTTGGCTTGCCAGGTTTCTATCTGGAAGTTTTGTGCTGCATGATGGAATAGTGGGTAGGGTTGCCAGACTCAATAGAGGACAGGACTTCTGTGCCTTTAATTGCCCTGCTCTCTTTTGAGTCTGGAAACCTTAAAGAGGTAGCAGTACTGAGGTAGGTGGACCAAGGGACTGACTTGTATGCTGCTGCTGCTGCTGCTGCTGCTGCTGCTGCTGCTGCTGCTGCTGCTGCTGCTGCCGCCTCCTTCTCTTCAAGGCATATAGGGTCTTGGTTGCTCCAGTGCACCATGCTACCGGTAAGGTTGTACAGACATCAATGTTTGACTGATAGCTGAAATGCAATGGCCAGGTTGCTGGTAGGAATGAGGCAGTTGGTTCATATACATCCATCTAAGATCAATTACATTGGTTACCAGTTCACATCTGGGATAAGTTAAAGGTACTGGTAGTAACCTTTAAAGCTGTAAATGACTTACGACCCAAATGCCATAGGGACTGTCTTCACCCAAGCCTTATGTTCTGTCTCAGAGGTCCTGTTCTCTAGCTAATATTTTATTTTGCCTTATGAGAAGTTCATAAATTCATTTCTTCCCATTTTCATACTGCATTTTTATTCCAGAAGGTGTTTGATGACTAAATCTGCTGTTTTTATTTGTTTTTAAATTGGCTGTAATTCTGCTGTGTGTTTTTAATTTATTATATGATTTTATATTTAATTGTATTTTAAAGAAACGTAATTCATTGCACAAGTGGAGCAAAAACGGTTTCAATTAATAAATCCATGTAGGATGCTGTATGCATGATCTTCCCCACATTATGTGCCCCATAGACATAGATTCAGACTCAGAATTGGAAGGGATGCTAAGGATCATCTAGTCCAACCCCCTGCAATGCAGAAATATTGAACCTGCAACCTTGGCATTATCAGCACTGCACTCTAACCAACTGAGCTATCCACCTTACTAGCAAGTTCACAATGATTGAACCCATAACATAAGCACTTGAAGGGCAAGGTGGGTGCATGTGTGTTGGAAAGCAAAACTAAATTAAAATATAGTTACAGGTAGGTAGCCGTGTTGGTCTGGCGTAGTCGAAACAAAATAATTTTTTCTTTCTTTCAGTAGCTCCTTAGAGATGCGTGAAGAAGTGTGCATGCACATGAAAGCTCATACCAATGACAAACTTAGTTGGTCTTTAAGGTGCTACTGGAAAAAATAAATTAAAATATGAAAGTTAACCGCTGTAAGGTAACCTGGGAAAAGATACACAACTTCTGGGTCAAGAGAACTGAAAGCAACTTGGTAGCTGGGATGATTTTGTTTAGATCGTAACTTTATTCATATACTTTCTAGAAGAAGAAGCATTTTGGTAGGATTTCCCAGTTATTAGTCAAGCTGTTCTGCTATTCAAATGCCTTTTGTTGCAGTCTAAATTCTTCACCTGCTCTACCTAAGAGCCCCTTTTATTCAAAACAGCATGAAGCGAAATTTCAGGGTCATTAAGGTGGATTTCTGTCTGGAAAGAAGCAAGTGTTCATCTGGCCTAATAGAGCAGGTAGTGTGGTGGTAAGAGAAGCCTGATTTTAATAAGCAGTGTAAAGATAATTGTTCTTACTCCAGCCACTTATTCAGATATTTTAAATCATTCTAATGGTCTTGAACTAGATCCATCCGCTTTTTAAATTTTTTTTCTTGAGGTTTATAGGAAAGGTTAGTGTTTCTAAAAAATAATAATATTGCCAATCTAGGCTCCTCTTTTCCCCCAAGCAGATCTAGATGTTACAAGAGAGCTGGGTTCGGTACTGCTCTGATATCTCTCTTCCTAGTCCTGCCTGTGCCATGTCGTCACTGTTGTGCATTTCACCTCTCCCCTGGCAACAGCCAAGGATGTGATGAGCAAGAGCGGAAACACACAATGCAGTGACATCACATGTTATCCTATGGAAAACTAGGAAGGGAGGAAGAATGAAAAATGAGTTGGCAATGTATTTTGTAGCATCTACTTTCTCAATGCTGGATGTAAAAAAAGAAAGAACTTTAAAAAAAATCAAAGTTAATTTATGGGAACCTGTCAATGAGAAGATGGGTTTTTCTCTTTCCATGTTACACAAAAATGACTAAAGTATGTCTGATTGATTCATTTTTAGATAAAACAGATGGGATTCTCAGATCATGCACTGTTAAGCCTTTCTTTGGAATTTGTGCCACTGTGACCAGAGAGCCCAGATGGTGCTTAAATCTGTTGTTTTTTAACAGCCCTACTTTTTTGATTTTTATACCCAAACACATCGAGCAATTCTTAGTCATTAATTACTGATCTAGTTCTGCCTGTGTTGGGGGGGGGGGCGAGGCTGGGAAAGTGAACCAGAGCCAGTAAAACTATGCTTCCCTTAACTGAGCTTTCTCAGTCCCGTCTTAAAGGTGCAGACCATACTGAACAACAATGGTATTAGTTGTACCAGAATCTTAAAGCATGCAGATTATATTTCGTAAGGACCCGTTCCTTCATGCTTCTTTCATGCTTCCAAACTACTGTGCAAAGGAGGAGATCAAATCCTTCTCCAAATGTACGCTAGTACTGTAGGAAATTCTGCAAAACATTAAATAAATGGTTGTATTTGCTTGCATTTCTGTCTTCTTACCCCTGATTCCTCCATTTCTCTCCAGTGATGTGCAGCTAGTGGACTAGGGAACCAGGCAGAGGGCCTTCTTGGTACTGGCACCCACCCTGTGGAACACCAGGTGTCAAAGAGAACAACAACTACCAGATTTTTAGAAGACATCTGAAGGCAGCCCTGTTTAGGGAAGCTTTTAATGTTTGATGGACTATTGTGTTTTAATATGTTGTTGGAAGCTGCCCAGAGTGGCTGGGGAAACCCAGCCAGATGGGCGGGGTAAGAATTAATAATAATAAGGGGCAATAGACTAGTCCTCCTAGTTCTTTTAGTTTCAATGGGTGTACTCAGAATTGGACACTGCCCCTAATCTTTATATTTCCCCAAGTATTGAAATTTAATTCTTGAGGGAGGAACTTGCCTCTTCTGCGTATATATTACCCTGTAAAGCAGCATGCATATTATAGGCCCTGTAGAAATAAATTTTGTTAGAAATAATGTGCCACAGGCAGGGGTGGAGCAAGGGGGGTGCAGTAGGTGCGGGCCGCCCTAGGTGTCACCACTGAGGGAGGTGACAAAATGCTGGGCAGCACTCACCACCGGGCCTGCAGCACGCCCGAGCCACACATCTCTCCTGGGAAAGACGTGGTGGCTTGCGCATGTACAGGCTCTGCACTGCCCAAATGGTCCGCCCACTGCCTCCCCCCAGCTGTAGGGCAGCTGAGTGGGAGGAGGCAGGCAGACTCCAGAGGCCCTGTGGGGCGCCCCATGCCCCCTATGGGTGGTGCGCCCTGCCCCTGGGTGCATCACCCCAGGCAGCCGAGCAGCTTCCTTCACTGCTGGCCACGGGTCTTATCGTCTGTAGCATTAAGGCTTCTGACACCAGATGGTGATTTTAAATGCCCAAGGGTCATGTGCCTTTTTGACACCTGACACACTTGTAAGTATTTGTTAGATGATGATGATACCCAACGCTCCACTTAGCTGAATGTTGCATTATTATTATTATTATTATTATTATTATTATTATTATTATTATTAGGTTATATTTAGGTATTTTTATGCCACAGTAGTTATATGCTGTGTACAACATATTAAAACACATTTCTAAAACCAATACCAGCTGCTGGGAGTTGCAAGTGAGGAGGGTGTTGTAGTACGCATTGGTCATTCTTGTGGGATTCTGAGAGAACAGAATGCTGAACCTAATGGGCCCTTGCCCTGATTCAGTGGGGCTTTTCACGTGTTCTTAATTAAAACATGAATACAAAGTAGGCTTGGCATAAACTAAGATAGCAATGGTTGTATCTAGTGCAGGCTTTGCACTAGTGTAAGTGCTTTCCACTAGTGCAAAATGAGGTGCAATCACCAGTTCCCCATACGAATTGTAGCCCTTATCACACTGTTCCAGAGGCTTCTGCAACTGTTAGAAGAAGCTCTTGTAGGGTATGGAAGGAATTGGCAAATAACAGGTGCCCTGGTAGCAGAACTCCACCATTTTATACAACCCCATAGGAAGTATGGGAAGAGAAAGGGAATAAGGTGTGCAAAAAAAAACCCTACTGCTTAAGAGGAACTTGAACATTTGTCTAGCTCTGAGGTGATTGTGTAGTTGCTTAAGAAATCATATTTGTTGTTGTTGTTTAGTCGTTTAGTCGTGTCCGACTCTTCGTGACCCCATGGACCATAGCACGCCAGGCACTCCTGTCTTGCACTGCCTCCTGCAGTTTGGTCAAACTCATGTTCGTAGCTTTGAGAACACTGTCCAACCATCTCGTCCTCTGTCGTCCCCTTCTCCTAGTGCCCTCCATCTTTCCCAACATCAGGGTCTTTTCCAGGGAGTCTTCTCTTCTCATGAGGTAGCCAAAGTATTGGAGCCTCAGCTTCAGGATCTGTCCTTCCAGTGAGCACTCAGGGCTGATTTCCTTCAGAATGGATAGGTTTGATCTTCTAGCAGTCCATGGGACTCTCAAGAGTCTCCTCCGGCACCATAATTCAAAAGCATCAATTCTTCAGTGATCAGCCTTCTTTATGGTCCAGCTCTCACTTCCATACATCACTACTGGGAAAACCATAGCTTTAACTATACAAAATCATATAAAAAGCATAAACTGACAGAATGTGCTACATCAAATAGAGACAAACTTGGCCCTCCATATGTTTTGGGACTACAACTCCCATCATCCCTACCTAACAGAACCAGTGGTCAGGAATGATGGGAACTGTTGTCTCAAAACATCTGGAGGGCCGAGTTTGCCTATGCCTGGGCTACATTGTTGGAAAATCAACTGATACTTACATTCCTTTTCATACAGTCCTAGAACTACTGCCATGCCACAACCTGCCAACTGTGGAATGGTTGTTATTAATGCCCTTTTATTTTATGTCTGGTACTATTTTTTAAAAAAGCAGTCTGCAGTAGAAAATAGATGCAGCGCACAAGTCTATATAGATTAAACAAACTGAGGTTCTTGCTCCACTGCAAGTTATTACAGTTAGTTAGAAATGGAAATCAGTTGCTTTCGCTCTTGATAAATAATTCTGTTTGGGTAAAGCATCTGTTGGCATTTCCTAAGAAAAGCAGGTACCGGTATTTAAATGAGTCAGTTTGATGCTGTCAAGACTTCTTACTTTGTTGTACAGACTAGAAGGCTGCAATTCCATTCTTTTTCCAGTGTGAAGCTGTTTAAAGGTGCACTGAAATCTCTCGAATAGCGTTTTTCTTGTACTGGTCTGTCACTGAAATAACAACAACCCAAATAATCACAACAGCTGGCAGTGGCATGTAGTTTTACTTCTAATTTGTTTAATCTAAGGACTGATCTACACTATACAGGAGCCATGTGGAGGCTGCTGAAAGATGCTTTTGCGTAGCTCCGCAAGCAAGGGGCATATCGTGTAGTTCGGTGTTGCTATGGAGATCCTACAGAATATGGAGGATCCACCTGGTAAGCAGTGCCGTTATCGTCACTGCATGAATAAGCCTTCCATGTGGATGCCATTTGTGGTGTCTTCCAAACAGATTGTAAAGTAGTTATCAGCAACTGCAGAGCCTCCAAGTGTCCCTATTTTCCAGGGATAATTCTGGATTTACAGAAGCTGTCCTGGTTTCTGATTTGATCCCGGAACGTCCAGCTTTTCCTTAGGACATCTCTATGTTGGAGGATATGCAGAACTCACAATCAGGGAGTGGTGTCTTAAAAATACAGCCACTCTCTCAGGGTCTTTGTGGGCTCTTCCAACGATGTTTCAAATATACATATACAAATATACCCCTGCATATATTGTGAGTTGCCTGTACCTCGAGGACTGCCTCTCCCCATATGAACCAACCCAGACCCTGCTCTCATCATCAGAGGCCTTTCTTTGTGTGCCTCCTTTGCAAAAGCTCCGGAGGGTTGCAACACAAGGGTGGGGCTTTTCTGCAGCGGCTCTCTGTTTGTGGAATGCTCTCCCCAGAGAGGCTCACCTGGCACCTTTAGGCAACAGGCAAAAACATTCCTCTTATTCCTATGTTAGGTATGCTTGTGTTTTTATATTGTAAACCACCCTGTGATCCTTTGATGAAGGGCGGTATACACAGGCCTGGCTCTAGGGGTAGTCTCGGTGGCGCAGGGTGCCAGGGCGCTGGGCCGGTAGGAGAGCACTGCACGTGCAGAAGCGATGCTGCGCCTGCCCACCAGGGCGGGGGCGTTGGAGCGATCTCCGCGCCAGGGCGCCTGACCAGCTTGAGACGGCCCTGGGTATACAAATTTAATAAATGAATTAAAATAAATACATTTAATCATTTAATCATTGGGGCACAGAAGAAGAAGAGAAGAAGAAGAAGAAGAAGAAGAAGAAGAAGAAGAAGAAGAAGAAGAAGAAGAAGAAGAAGAAGAAGAAGAAGAAGAAGAAGAAGAAGAATTTGGATTTGATATCCCGCTTTATCACTACCCGAAGGAGTCTCAAAGCGGCTAACAATCTCCTTTTCCCTAACCCTCCCCCACAACAGCCACCCTGTGAGGTGGGTGGGGCTGAGAGACTTCAGAGAAGTGTGACTAGCCCAAGGTCACCCAGCAGCTGCATGTGGAGGAGCGGAGACACGAACCCGGTTCCCCAGATTACGAGTCCACCGCTCTTAACCACTACACCACACTGGCTCTCCATGCCCCTGTAAAAATGACAGAGGTTTCCTGATATACATGTGCTATGTATATTCTCTGTTCCAGCTTGATGCTGCAGTGCAGTGCATGTCCCTTGGGTGGTTGAGCAGTGCAACCCGGAATAAAAATGGGGATGCTGTGCCCCTCCTTCAATCACTCAAATCCATTATTACATTTTCCAGGGAACGTCTGGTGAGAGTTTTAGACCACACTGGAGTTTATTCTAGTGGTCTTCTTTTTCTTCCTCCTTTCTTTTTTTAAAATGCAACCCACACCTTCTTCCCTGATGTTTCTCTCTTCAGGATGCTGTGATAATCTGTGAAAGAAAACAATTTTATCATGAGTTGGCTTTTAAGCCTTTCCATAATGAGTTTCCAAGTGTTTTTTTGGCTATAGATATTAAAGCTTGTGTATTTGCAATTTCTTTGGCAAACTGCCTTTAGCAGAGAGGATATAGTGTTTTCTTGGTACTTTGCCCAAAGTAATTTTGCAAAAAGACTGTGACTGTATTTTAGTATCTGTCATTTGTTTGAGAGACTAGTCATTGTAATGGCATTTGATCACATTCACTTTATGGTAGTTTATCTTGTTTCCATGCTACATATCTACTCCAACATCAGAGCATAATTTTAATGGCTACTGTTTTACTTCTACATAAAACATTTTATGACCTTTTTTGTACAGTAGCCATCAGGTTTCAATCATTGTTGCTCCACAGAGAGGGGGGGATTGGATGAAGAACTATCAAAAATCTTTAACTACATAACTTTTTATTTCAGGTCAACTTCCCATAAAAGATATTAAACGTATTTTGTGGTTTATTCTACACATTAGCAATTTTAGAAGGTTACAGTGTTTTTGAAAAAGTTTATGAAACTGAGAACTTAATTCACATAAGATGTTTTACACTTTGCAGTACTTTTCCATTGTAAATGTGAATGTGCTGCTAGTACTTTACATGCTACATTGACAGCTATTTTTATCACTTCTATTCAGTAGCATAACATGCAATATACAGTAAAAAAAAACTTCTTAAATGACAGGTTTGCTGGGCTGCTTTTATTTTTAATTAACAGAGTTGCTGGAGCCCTAATCTTGTACCTGTTGGATGAATATATTAATTACCAACACCACATGGCATCAGTTCACGACAACTTTGTCCCTATGCTTGGACACCAAGAATTTTCCCCATATTTCCTCACCACCATCTACTGAACTTTGTGGCTGAACAGGATTTGAATCTTCTGCACCGTGTTGCAAGGAGAGTTGGCGGTCCTCATCTGCAGTGCCAAGAAAGGGTATCAACAAAAGTATTTAATTTCTTTTTTCAATTATCCCCAGCAGTGACCAGACACAAGGAAGTGTTGGGTGTGTTTCAGTGTGCAGCAGACCTGTCCAGTTCCCCATGTCA